>NC_037641.1:6895000-7235000 GCF_003254395.2 Apis mellifera
TATCGCGCGAAACGCTCATTAAATGCACGAGGGCCCTTTTGTTAAATGCATCGGGGGTGGAACGAAACAACGAAACGACGATTATCGTGAAAAAGTGTATTAATTCGAAGTAAATGCTTAAACCTGGAGAGAGAGAGAGAGAGAGAGAGAGAGGAGAAGGATCGTCTCTCGGCGATTGTTTTGCATTTAAATGCAAAATGGATTCCCTCCGTTTTCATAGACGAGCGACGACTTTAAGCGGATTCGGAAAAGAAAGATAGAAATTAACCGCGAAAACAATGGCTGGCCGATCTCCGGGAGAAGGCGCATTAATACGCAAATTGCGGATTATTTTGTGGGTAAGGAGGTATTCGTTGCAAATATTGTTATTCTTTTGGAATTTAAATTGTTCTTTCGTTTGTTTTGGGAAGAAATAAGTTTATCTTGTTAGATATATGCTGTTTTTCTTTTCTTTCTAAAGAAAAAATTTTAAAATAACAATGGTCGAGCAGACTTGGAAAAATTGTCGAAAAGAAGAGAAGAATTACGCAATTTCATCTCCGTCTTCGATTTTTTTCCCCAGAATTCACCTTCAACTCGCTAATCACCTCTTCATCCCGTCTCATCCAAGGCCACGGCGCGAACACGTGGCAATTATTAAACAAATTCATCATCCGCTTAGACGCGCGAGTCAGAGATTCTGAAGCTGGAGCTCCCTGCTTCTTCCAATATATTCGAGCCGCAATTTATAGCCTCCAGATTGTTCCGAACTGGCAGCCGGGCAGGCATGCACGTGTATGCACTACCTTCGTCCAACCTTGGCGACCATACACGCGCGCTCACACACACACACACGCACACGAAATGATGGGCGCAAGCACGAATGACACACCCTCCAGTTTGACCGGTTGGCTTTCGGCTCATCCGTTGATTAACTGGCTGCACGCGCCCAGACCTTGCGTACAACATCGTTGCAACACACGTGTGTACTCGCAAATGTACATTCGATATAATCTTCCTTGCTCACGTTTCGAGCACCCGTGTTCCTCGTTTATTAAGAGGCGATTTAATTGCAAATCGATTCCCTCCTCCCTCCCGACCTCCCTCGAATCCGAGATGGGGGCGCCGATGACGTTTGGCCAGCCTCCTCCTTCCCCTCCCTCCACTTCGAACATGTATGCAGAGGTTATATATATATACGTGGGGTTACTTTTGTAAAGGGTCGGCCAACGACTTGGCTAATTTTCGAGGGTAGTAGAGGCACGTTAAAGGGATGCTTTTTAGACATTGATCTCTTTCTCTGCGAGGGTACTCGATGATAAAGTTTGTTTTTTGTTCGCGGTATGGTTTGGGGAGGATTTTGTTTGAGAAAACCAGCAACTTTGATTTTTTCTTTTTTTTTTTGTTTTGGAGGAGACTTGGACTCGTGAGAGGTAATTGAATTTTTGGAGAGATTGTAGTGTTTGTGGTGGATACTTATATATCTGAGGTTTGGTAATGTTTGATCTGAATGATTTCTTTTTCAAGGAAAGTTTTTTTTTTTTAATTTAATTTGCTAGAAGTGAATAATGTTTTTAAGGGGGAAAGAAATTTAGATCTAGCTATTTGTGAGAAGGAAGCAATATTTTTGAGAAAAGGATGAACAGTATTGATACAAGTTTCTATTAGTTTTATTTAAAAACTTAAGGATTCGTTTTTAAAAGTAAAATGATTTGTTTGCTTTCAATGATAATTGTAAGTTGAAACGTTTCAATTTCCATTGTGAAAAGTGCTTCATTCGATTGAATGAGAATCCAAGTTTATATCCAATTCACATTCAGCGATCCACCTTTATCACTAAACGATTTGATTTGAAAGTAATTTGCAGTACTTGTCATCCACGATTCGAATCGAATCGTTATAGAATTGGCGTTAAAACTGTTTATCCATGATAATGGTTTTTACACTGTTATTAAGCTTGTGTTCATAGGTTTGGTTTAAAATTTAAAAAAAAAAATATTGAAAAAAGTACAAGCTCTTTTATGGAAAGCTATATATATTCGTCTTATTGTAAATTTCCAAGAAAGAGATGAAATATAAATAACATATACTGAGAGATATTCCGTTTCTAGATTTGATATATATCTCTCTGAAAGAGATATACTTCATCTTTTATAAAAAGAATATTCATAGGTTCTTCGTAAAGCATGTAAATGAATTGGAGCTTACTAAGAATTTACTTTTCTTCAAATATATTTGTCATTTAAATAAGGAAAAATATAGAAATATTTCTTTCTTTCAACGTTATTATACAATTAAATAAATTTCAATAATTAATGGAATATTTATAATCAAAATCTGTGTGAATGTTGGTAAAATATCATTTTCCCTCTGTATTTCTTTTTCCCAAATCATATTTGCTCTTTCATTTTATTAAAGAGAATGACAAATATCGTACGATTCTTCTTCTTTCATATTGGAGATATTTTTCTATTTACCCCTTGCAAATATTTTCTTTTCTCCTTTCGTCAAATTCATCGATTCAATCAAGTCGAAGGTGGAAAACGTATAATTCTATAATTTCCACAAAATTTTGCTCCCATCGTTTCTAAATACGTTTCTAAATGTAAATTAACCTATCATTGGTTCGATTAAACGAAACTCGTGCGCCAGCTGAGGCAAAGATCATCATCGTTCCCATATCGTATCATACTCGATACGATTCTCGAAATTAGTATTCGATCTCTAGTTTAACGATATCACGAGCGCGCATTGATTACAGGCCTCGTTTATCTTCGATTCACGATGCGGATGCATACTGACGATGCAAACGATACGTTAGCGGAGAGTGATAGGCCGTTTCGTTGTTAGATGGTGGTTTAATTTCAAATGGATTCGGGGGATCTTTTGCCTCGAGGCTGTAAATCAATGAGAAAATACGGAGATCGAGCCGGAATTCCAGTTCCAAATACCTTTCTCGAATTTCTAAAGGGATGTCGACTGCATTAGTCATCTTTTACGTTTCTGATCGATGAGTCTTTGAGTATTATTTGTTTCTAGTTAATGTTAATATTTGTTAATTCGTGCTATTTGTGAACAGCATTCTTTTCTCTATTCTCTATTCCTTGAATTTTATTAGGAATTTGATCGATGGAAAAAGGAATTTTAAGGGTATTTATTTTTATAATTTTATAATTTCTTTGTCGCGTTTTATTTCACGCAGTGTTTCAATTTTCGAAAGTATAGGTGCTCGATGATGCTGAGGATGATAGAGTACTTTCATTTTTATACTTAAATATTTCCTTGCTTTGATGCAGCATGTTTTCATAGAGATACGAGATTTGCATCTTTCAGAGACAAATATTTGACTTCAATTTAAAGATGAGAAATCGTGGATGCTAAAGGAAATTCCGAACATTTTCATCCAAATAAATTTCAGTATAAATATGAATATATAAAATTCTTAAACATTTCTTTTTTTTTTTTTTATTCTTCCATATTTTTATAATATAATTATCACAATATTACTTCGTCTCTGGACGAACCGATTATTAATTATTACTTCGCAAAAATTCTGCAAATTCTTCTCGTAAGCTTCGAAAAATATACCTTAAGGGATACGTGTAAAGGACATTTTAATCAGAAAAAAAATATTGAAAAATGTTTTAATTAAATACTGTCACTCATTCCATTTGAAAAATTGCAAGAGAATTCCTTTGATATCCCATACGAGACACGAGGGTATTTTATATGTCGTTTAAAAGTCTTTAACAGACTGTAAAAATTATAGAAAGCAATTTTTCCATTTATTATATTTAATAGTTCCAACGGATGGAAAAACTTCGTGGCCTTATATTTCACCGATTCGCATCCATGCGTTTTCTTAGACCGAGGATTCCGAATTAGTATCCTTTCAAGTATCCGAATAAAAGAAATAGTGATGCAGTGACGTGGCAATCAGAATTCCAGAACGCTGTAAGACGCTCGGCCATTTTTTGAACCGTCATGAAGTTAAGCATGCAAGTTTTAAATATGTTATTATCCAATAATAACATTTCGTGTATACGTATAAACTCGTCAATATTTTAACCGGGGGGAAACGAGTTGGCTCATCATCGTTAAAAATACATTAAGTCGAGATTACGATGAATTAATTAATCGTTATCGATTTTTAAATACGCTTTCGGGTGGAGTTTTTAATCGAGAAATAGGCTTATTATTGATTGAATCATCCTTTATCGATATATTATCATTTTCAGATGATGCAAATGATTCATTGCCGATTGATTGAATCGTCAAAGAAATTCTTTCTCGATTTAATTAGTCGTTTAAATCCATTCAAAATTTTTTAAATTTTCAAACTTTGTAAATTAAAAGCTTCGAAAATTTTTGGATTCTTATTTTTTCAATGTTTCGAATTCTCAGAAGAGAGTTTCTAAATTCTAATATTTTTAAATTATCTAATTTCCATATTGATTAATTTTCAACGTTTCCACTTTTACCAATTTTTCAACTATTCCACGAATAAAATTCTTCACGCAATCTTTAATTAAACCAAGAAAAAAATTTATAAATCTCGTAATTTCCAAGAAAATTTCTTAATTTTTTAAGTTTATCCGTTCTCAAATCCTCAAATTCTTCCTCCTACGAGAAAATATCTTTCCACTTTTCTCGCCAGCTTCCAATCATTCCACAAATAAACTCCTCCGATTCTTAATTGGATCGAAGAAACATTCCAAATATTTCCCAAAAAAGATTCCTCGACTCTCGTTCAAACTCTCGTCTAGATATCTACGAATACATAAGAAAACGAAAATCCAACGAAAATTGGGTCAACAGGGAGCAGAGGATCTTGTATTTACAGACTTTGGAGCGTCTAAAGAGTCACGAGTCGTGATCGATGATTTTCGTTGTACATTTTGCCAAGTCGCGAGGAGGCTAATGTCTGGCTGGGAGAGATAGACCGGTCGAGCTGTTCACGATGTTCAGAAGCTTCTTCCGCGTTGGCTCGATTCCAATTGGGGAAAAAAAAAAAAAAAAGAAAAGAAAGAAAGAAAAGGAAAAAGAACGGCACTGGTAAGATAACGCGGTGGTGCAACTCGCGCGGAAAGTGTGATCGATTCGCGTTTAAAACGTTTGCCATTGGCTGGAACCGCCGATATCTGTGCTCTCTCCTGTGGCGGAACCTCCGCCGAAATGAAATTGAATTCGTGCGCGATTTGTTGTCTATTTCGATCCTCCGCATTTCCACGAAACTGTATTCATAGGTTTTGCCTCGTATCGGTCTTTGTTATTCGCCCTCTGCCGCGATCAAACATTGATTTATCATCGATTTGCAAATGTGTTCTCTTGTTTTGCCGAGATTTATATACACGTTATATACACGTATCCTGGGGAGTGGGGACGTGGTGTGGAGAAATCGAATGGAGTGAGTAGAAATGAATGGAATTTTGTGGAGTGTTTTCTTTTTTTTTTTTGTTTTTTCCAGTGTTAAATTTGGAGTTCTTTTTTTTTTTATTGATCAAAAAAGTGAATTAAAAGTAAATATAGGAAACGTGGATTTTTAGTATTTTGATTTTGAGGAAATGTTAAGAGAAAAATTAGTGGTAGAAATCTTGACTTTTTTTTTTTTTATAGGAGAATGGAAAGATTATTTTGTACAATTGTAAAAATTGTGGAAAATTGAAAATATATTTATGAGCTCCTCGTTTATTATTTTTTTCCAAATTTTTAAAAGCGGTATAATTTTATAAATTATATTTTAAGATTCCAAAAATGAGAAATACGAATAAAATAATTTCACATCGTGTTTATTTTCGATCATAGTAAAATAAAAGTAAAATTTTCCAATATATTTATTTCGTATTTTCCATTTCTGTTTGCAATTTGATAAAAAAAAAAGAAAATATTTATTCAATTTAGTAAATTATAAAAAAAGAAACATATCGAAAAATAACAGGAACAATTTTTCATCCCCTTTTTTCATCTAAAAAGAAAGGAAATATTTTCAATATAATATTTCCGACTAGAAGCAATTATTTGCAATTTCTATTTGACTTTATTTTTCGCCGGGATATATTAAAGCTAAATCCTGATTCCATTTGTCGATCCTTTCTCGAATCTACAGGAATATTCCATTCCTATTCTAGAAAGTTTTACCGAATGGAGCACGGTGACAGATGGAAATCGTTGTTGAGACGAAATTGAAATCGAGTGGCAATACCATTAGAAATGGGCTGGCGATACTTTGAGACTGCACATTGAATTGTCTCTCTTTCTCTTACAGCTTCGAGAGTGAATCTCCTCCTCCTGGATATTCCAATCCCTGAAAAAGTTTCGTTTTGCAGACGTTCCCTTTGTCTGCTGGCTTGCCACTTTATTTCCCTTTCAATCGCATTGAAATAATTTCAAAATCGAAATCACATCGGACGACACCGTGTTGATCGAAACGATTTGTATTTTATATTTTCGAAAGATACCATAATTTTTTTTTTTAAATTTCTCTTCCTTTTTAGCAAATTTTATTTCGTTCATTCTTCTATCCATTTCCAAAATATTTCTTCCCTTTTACGATTTATTTATTTATTTCCTTCTTTTTCATCTCTAAGTGGAATTTGTTTCGTTCATCTCAAAAACGAGAGACTAAAAAACGTTTCATGCATCTGTCTGTACGAGATGGAAAAATATTTTAAAAATTTCTTTTTACACCGAGCGAAAGAATTTTATGAATTTTTAATTATCCGGTTAAAAATTTCATATTCTTGATCCTTGTTTGCGAAAACCACGAAATCTTTATTATACAATGCAAAGAAATTTTGCTACGAAATTCTGTTTTTATGTAAATTTCTTAAAATTTTTGTACGGGTTTAAATTACTCTTTTTTAAAATTTTTTCAAAAAAGAATTTGAGCCATATTTTCTAAATGTCTTCTCACGGATAAATACGTATGATATTTTCACGAATTCTGTCTTTGTTGATGGACAAAGAAGTAAAATGAAGAGAGATAAAATTCGTGTATCTCCAAATTATTCGTTTCGTCTTTTAAATAATTTAAAAGAACATCGTGTATCCAATTATATTTCATTAACAATTTTCGATAAATGTATGCTATACGTATTCCTAAAGATATTTATTTTCATAATTAAACAAATAATCCTATGATAAACTACAACCACTCGAATAAAATTCCCCGTCCCTAATTTATTTCACATACATAGAAATAGTAAAAAAAAACATTCGTTCCAATTTTCTTTCTCAACATTCACAATATCTCATAAATTCCGCAAATATCGTTCCTCCTTTGTTATATATTCTGACCTATTATTCTAAACTACCCTCGTACACACATAGCTGAAGATAACAAAAAGAGAAAAAAAAGAGGACAATAAAGGGTGGTGAAGAAAATATAAAAGAAAAATATAAAAGAGATAAAAAAAGGGGAGGGGGGAGTGCTCGTTAAAAGGGTTAATAACATATTCCGTGCTGGGGAGAAAATGGATGGAAAAAGGAAAAAAAAAAGGGGGAGAGAGAGAGAAAAAAACGGCCTCTATCGGAGAATTACAGGTGGCGAGGGAGAAAAGGCGAGTTTTATAGTGGAGCTGGTTAAGAAAGAGCGGCGGAACTTTCGAATGGAGATTTTCAGCGGTTTATAATCGAGAAAGGAAAAGGTAATCCCGTTTTTCTTCTTAACGCGGCTGAACAGCCGGCTTAACGGGAAAGATAAAGTTGGTGGATTTCACCGTTACTCGACTCTTTCTTCATCAATTCTCTATCCGTCTCCTCTCTTCCTCTACCCGTTTCTCGTTCCATTATGTATTTTTCTTGGGCCGCTTTCGCGCGATGCCGGGTCATTTTTTTTCCCTCTCCGCCCAACAACTCTGCGACGACCCGCCACGCTTGGAACGAGTTTAAAGAGAAAAGGAGTTTTTTCACCTTCAGCAGTTCTTCTTGTCCATCAATTTTCCTCGTGAGTCCTCTGCATCGAGGAGGGGATGTGATTAAGGGGGACGTTGATTCTTAAATTCGCTGGAGGGAATGAAGTTGTTTTTTGAAAAGATTTTCGTTTTTTTCCGACGAATGTAGAAAGTTGTCAAAGTTGTTTCTGAAGAATCGAAAATTTAAACAATGCGGTAGAACAAAGATTTTAAAATATTTAAAGACAGGTGTTCGAGTCGAAAGTGTGATTACTTCCCGTTCACTTTCTCCAAGTTCCAGATTTTTATTAACTTCACGTTACGATATAGCGCGTGATAAAGCTACTAGGGAAGATTGTACCAGTTTGCACGGATTATATTAATATCTCGACTAAAAATATCGCCGCGTTTTATCTTATTATAGACACCGTATTTACCATAGAAGGTAGTGTACGCGATTTACGTTATACATCAGCTCAATAATATTGAAATTATTATCAATAGTAGCTATATTTTCTATATCTTTCTAAACTATTAAATATTCGAACTATTAAAATTGATTCTCGAATTGATTCGATCTTCCACGTTTCTTCAAATTTTCAAACGAAACAATTCGAACGAAGCCGAACAACCTTCTCTCGTTTCTCAATACCTTTTAAATCACCTTTTAACCTTCTTTCACCTTCATCACGTCCGTTTCAAATCCCCTTCACCGCGTCAATTTCCATTACACCACTCCACAACGCATAGACACCTCTCAAAAGCTATTCTTCTTCTTCTTCTTCTTCTTCTTCGATCAATTATTCTTCGAACAACGTTTCTTACTGGAAACCTATCCATTTATCGCTTACTTACTTGGATTCCTCTCCGGCGCACTTTCAACGACAAATCGAACAAACGATGCTTTCGCAACTATTTTTCCTCGATCCTCCGAGGTGCGTTGAACTCGTCTGTTCGATGCATCTTCTCTGTAGGCCACGTTGTGGAAACCTCCTCTCTTTCTCAATGAAGGCAGATTCCCAGGACGTGGCTCGTCGTGTATGCACAACCATCGACGATAACTGGACACCGTCTTCGTCCACTTTCACTCGAAAACGTATATGAGTCGCGATACAACGTTTGCGTTTCTGGATGATTTTTGCGCATGGACGAAGCTGACGCACGTTGCCTCGATTTGCGGTTGGTTGGAAGGTCGAGCACGAGGCGATTTGTTAGAGATGATTCGTGGGTTGATGTCCGTGAACATTTGTCTTTGGGGTTAATTACGCGTTTCCAGGTATGTGGTGCGTATTTAAGATGATGGTCGAACGAGAAGAAGATATCCAGTGATTAGAATTCAGAAATTCGAGGGAATTGTAGGGAATCAATTCAAACAAACAGGTGTTCGATTAATATAAATAATTCCGTGGAAAAATCAATAACAATCGCTAGATTGATTCTCTTTTACAATTTTCTATTTCAAACTATTTCAAACGAATCGCAGTCGCGTACAACTCTTCGTAAACTTTCTCAAATCCCAATGCATCCGTCGTAAACGTGCACACTGCCAATTACCATTTAAACAATCATCGCGCCGCCAATTTTCCACAACTTACTTTACAACTATTTCAAACACAATCGCTCATAATTCTTCATAAAACCTCGTTGGAACGAAAATCCAATCGCGGACCTTTCACATTCGCAATTACCGCATACCAACCATACCAAACAATTTTCCTTTCGACTTTACTGCTCACCGCAGCCACGCAGCATAATTGTCCAAACCTTTTCGAAACGAAAATCCACCGAATCCACCTGTCGTAAGCCTCGCGCAATTATCATCGCACTACCACCAATTTTCCACGACTTATTCCCTTCTTATTATCCCACCCCGTGCAAACTCCCCATTACCTCTCATCTCCTCCGCCCAGAAGATCGAAGCAAATCTCTCTCTCTCTTTCTCGAGGACGGGAAGCATCGAGGAATAAATCATCCGTGGAACCGAGGCCGCGATAGAGCAAGAAACGCATTAGGCAGAGGGATCTAATATTAGAGCAGCAGACCGCCAGATCCTCGCGGAGGGTCTCGACGTGAAACATTATCTCTTCTTTCTTCTTCTTCTTCTTCTTCTTCCTCTCGTCCCCCTTTGTATTATCGGTGTGTGTGTGTGGCCCTCGATCCCTTCTCATGATCGCGCCCTCCATGACGACGTGACGACGGAATTGGCGCGGTTTGGAATCACGCGATGCCGTTTTGCATACGTTTCCGTGATTTGGTCGTAAGAGACGCGAAAATGAAATATCAGAGTGGCGCATGCACGCGCGTGTGCGCCGTAAATCGATTCTCGAGAGGCTTTCCGGCTTTGGCGGGCTCGCCTTCTGCGCGATAAGTTGTGGGGGGAGGAGATCTCCATCTTTCTTTCCTTTGGTCGACTTGTGCTCGAGGAAATGGATGTGGCGATGGAACGTCGTGTTGGGGGATAAAATGTTCTGTAACGATGTTGAATGATAATGATAATGATGTTATATATATATATGTTGGAGTAAAATTTATTAATTTAAGAGGGCGTGAAATTTTACGACACGATCCAATAATACTCTTAATGTTGGAATAATGCGTGGAGGAATGAAATTGCGGGGAAAAAGTGATAAAATTTTCTAGATCGACTTCTAGCGACGACTTTTATCAAACCATCCTGTAACTGGGTCATTGTTTTACCGGACCGAGTTTGGGAGGATGGAAAAGTAGGCTCGAGGAGTTTACTTTCTTCCGCTCTGCTCGAGGAAACGAGTGTTAACACCTTTGCTTCTTGGAAAAGAGCGGTAAAAATTTCGTTGTTTCACGATGAAATTGGGGCAAATGTGTTACGCGAGTCTCGCACAATGTTATGAAATCGAAGAATGTTTCTTGTACGCGTCGAAATAGAGTTTAGTTAATTTAATATTCTTATCCTGGATAAATATAATATTCACCGTCACCAAGCGTGTGAAATTTAACTTTGAAACTTGATGGATTTGCTCACCTTTCGAGCAGAGAGAAATTTCATCGTAAATCCCTCAATTAACAGAAACATAATCCATTCACGAAATTTCCCATAAATTCATTTTATACCTGGAATCGAACAAAGCAAGACACAAATTCTTCTAAAATCTAAACCTAAATTAATAATTGTATCTTAAAAACGAATATTACAAACTCGATTCATTGAATAACCCTTCGAAATAGATTTTAAAAAAAAAACAATAAAAGATCATTGTTATTCGTCAATCAAATTCCAATCAGATTGGAATCAAGCATCGAAATCCAAAATCTGAGAAGCGATCTCGATATCACGACAAGTACACTTGAGCCGAAACGCGGATCCAATTCTCACCTCACACTCTCTCCCTCTCTCTCTCTCCCCACGGATCCAATTTTCCGCTCGGCGAGGCCGAGCCGATCGTTCCGCGGCGAAAGGACGTCGAACCTCGCCGAGCTATATACGTGAGTATTTTGCCGAACAGAACAGAAAACGAAGCCTCCGCCTTTCCACCGTATATATCCGACAAAGAGCGAAGTTAGCCAAAGGGGAGGCGGGGGAGGAAGGAGTGGGAGATGCGCGGATCGATGCGTTTTCCCGGCCACTTCAGAATTCGTTCGGCCACATAATTTGTCGATGCGGACAGGAGTCAGAGCAGCAGAGACTGCGATCGACAACGATATTCAGAGATGCATACACGGGAAGCGCATACACAACGATGGCCACTGTGCACAGCCATAAAGCCGGCTGCCGCCCTCGTTTAACCACCAGCTTTCCACCTAAGCCGGCCCAGGCCTTTGAATCTCTCCTCTCCCTTTTTCGCGCTCGAGACTCCGTGCCCCGTGTGTTTAGCGTTCCCCTGTTCGAATGGACACACCGGGACTCGGCGGGCCTCTTGTTAACGGGATATATTTGTGAGTATCGTAATTCGGAACGCGACGAATAAATACGCGCGTAATTCAGAACGCGATGAATAAATACGCGCGTATCGTACTTTGGAACGTGACGAATAAATACGCGTGTATCGTAATTCAGACACGACGAATAAACACGCGCGTAATTCAGAACGCGACGAATAAATACGCGTGTATCGTAATTCAGAACGCAATAAATAAATACGCGTGTGTCGTAATTCAGAACGCAATGAATAAGCATGCGTGTATCGTAATTCAGACACGATGAATAAATACGTGCATATCGTAATAATAAACATGTGCGTATCGTAATTCAGAACGTGATGAATAAATACGCGTGTATCGTAATTCAGAACACAATGAATAAATACGCGTGTATCGTAATTCAGAACGCAGTGAATAAGCATGCGTGTATCGTAATTCAGACACGATGAATAAATACGTGCATATCGTAATAATAAACATGTGCGTATCGTAATTCAGAACGTGATGAATAAATACGTGTGTATCGTAATGCAGAATGCAATGAATAAGTACACGTGTATCGTAATTCAGACAGGACGAATAAATACGCGCATATCGTAATAACGAATAAACACGTATGTATCGTAATTCAGAACGCGACGAATAAATACGCGTGTATCGTAATTCAGAATGTAATGAATAAATACACGTGTATCGTAATTCAGACACGATGAATAAATACGCGCGTATCGTAATAACGGATGAACACGCGGGTATCGTAATTCAGAACTCGATGAATAAATACGTATCGTAATAACGAATAAATACGCGTGTATCGTAATTCAGAATGCGACGGATACATTCGCGTGTATCGTAATTCAGAACGCGACGGATAAATACGCGTGTATCGTAATTCAGAACGTATAAATACGGGCGGGCCAACAACGCGTATCGCGTATCGCGTCCGCATCCATGCGAATTTCCTGGCTGGATGCAGAAATCTCCCTGCCAATCCTGTGCCGCGACGCTCATTCATGGGATGCGTAAAAATCATCTTTGACGCGTGTGGGAGGATGTACGTGTGCGAGAAATCGTTGGGAACGAGGGTGGTTAGGATGGAAGTAGTTGGGATGATCGATATTGGGAATCGGGGGATTAAGAGTTGTTGAGAAATGCGTTGAATATTTTAATGCCGATTGGTCCTTTAAATTTTGAGGTGGGGGGAACGGCGCTTGTTTTCGTGGAAAATATATTCGTCAAGTGTATATATTTTTGTCCGATTTAACGCGTTAAATCTTCGTGAATGATAGAATGGATGAATGGATGGAATAGGGATGATCGAAAGAAACGTATCGATATGATGGATATTTTATTACGGACGATTGTTCATTTATATTGAAAATATTGGATGGATGGGCTTCGAAATTTTCTTGATCATACGTTAAAATGGAATATGAATATTGAATAGAAACGTGGATTGAAGGATCGAATCGAATGTATTGGACATTAATCCTTTTTTCGATCCTGATTTTTCACGATTTTCACTTATTAAAATTAATCCATTTAGAAAGGATCTTCGATTTAACATTTTCGTACGTAATTTCATTGGGATTGTAAGAAAAGTATTATTAAAAAGTATTACGAAATATCGTTGGATTGCTGTCATATTTAGCAATAATTTTCATGGTATTATTGACGAAACGATTTGAATAAATTTTTCGAGGAGGGGGGGATCGCAGGAGGGTTTCATTTCGTCTGTTTATAGGCAATTTGGTTCGTTTTGGCGCAATTATGAAATCGCTAATGGTTATGTGTTGTATGAATGTCACTGCGTTTAAAAGCTCCCCGTCGAAAATACGAATTTCATATTTGAACGAGCATTTTCATCGTATCGTTCACAACGTTCGTATAAATCTTATTCTATTTACTCATTGAACGCATTTGTCATTAATTCCCCTAACGCAACAATTATAAAACAACGTAATAATTGTATTAAAGTTTAAAAACTGTTCAATAATATTTTCTTCCTCCCAAAAGAAAAGAAAAATTAACAATAAATTCGTCGTATAAATGATCACGTTTCTTCAAAAAAAAAATCTTTTTTCATCGAAATCAAACAAACTAACATTCCCTTCACCATTCCAACTTCACGAAACTCTCTAATCTATCTAAACTTCATCGTGTAAAGCCTCCCCAAACCAGAAAAACAAAATAGCCCTTCACGAAACGAGCTCCAAAAAAGAAGTTCCACTTTTTTTTTAAAGGATTAGCCCAGATTTCGTTCGTTGGAAGAACTCGTCCTTGAAGACTCGTTTATTCGCACCCCTTCCCCTTATATTCCTTCGTTCCCATATTTCCTTCCCACGACTTGAGCCGAAACGACAAAATTCGCATCCTAGAAAACAATGGCAAACCAAAAGGCGTGGACATCCTCGTTGTTGTTTGTCACAGGTGGATAAAAAAAAAGAAAGAAAGAAAGAAAGAAAGGGAAAAAAAAGCGCAGAGACTAAAGGCTTATGGGAATACTGCTCGTTAGCAGAAACTGTCTGAAAGTCGCAGGATCGTCGGGATTAAGAAGGAAAGCAACAATGACTGGATCCGTTGTCCATTGCCCCGGCAACGATTCTCTCTCTTGACTGGCCTTTTCACCATTCGACTAGCCCTATTATTCCACTCGTGCTCTCTTGTTTTTCGTCTCTCCCTTCATCTCTTTATCCTCATTACCATTTTACCGTTTCGATCTCCTTCGCGATCTCCTTTATCCTTCGTGTTGTTATTAACGGCAATACGTTGTTATAACGGCGTTTATTGCAATGAAGTTTCGCTCGTTCACGAAAAATTGGTTCTTTGGAGATCTTCGAGAAATATTTTATTTTAATCGAATGGATCCTTTTGGAAGGATTTAATCGCGAATTTGTGGTTTGCTGTATCTTTTTGATGTTTTTTATACCTTTCTTTCTTTTTTTTTTTTTTTTTTGATTCGTTGATGGATCAGTCAATCGAAATTAACTTGGAAAAAAAAAGGGACGTGGATTACACGTTTTGCACGTTGTAGTGATATATTGGTTGGAACTGGTATTGTAAAATCGGTTTACATGCTTCGAGTAAGGAAACAGTAAGTTTAGGCATCAAGCTGAGTTTGGAATTATATGAAATTTTGTGCAGAATGCAATTTCGAAGATTTTTTAGAAGCATTCATACACAAATGTAGTTTGTTGTTCGCAAGAAATGAAATTTGAATATAAAGAATTGGAAAAAATTGAGTTAATGAGAAATATTTCACTTGTTGATCAAAGTACTATTTTCATTTGGTGATATTTTTTTTTTTTAATGAATGTTGGGTTGGTAAATGCGATGAATGAGAGTAACAGGAAAGAAAAGAGTAGATTTATGTAATTGTTTGCATAACTGGAATAACAATGGTGCTCTTTCTCATTGATTTTCTTTGTAACACTGGTTAGAGAATATAATGAACTTCTATTTGAATTCTTTTGCTCATTTTCTTTGATTACTCTTGATAATAATTCAATTTCATTCTTATTTAAATCGTTTAATTTGCAAGAAATGATCTTCGATTTTATTAAGAAATTAATCGATGTATCAAGACAATCCCTTCTTCTGATTAAGATGTTTAATAATAAATGAATGGGACAAGAAATGAAGATAAGGAAAGGAAATAAAGATCCAAAGAAAGTAATACGGTTAAATTAGAATATTTTTCCCTACTATTCATCCTTTTCCTCCTTTCGCTGGATTATATTTTCATCGAGAGAAAGTTGGATACGGATGGAAAATTGTTCGATCTCAACCTCCTTTTTTTAACTTCCACTGATCGAGTTTCAATGGAACTTTTTCTCTTTGAAATCTTCTAATAAAGAGAAATTGGATTCGAACACAACAAATTTAGTTCAACCATCTGGTTTCAAAAATTGTCTCGATATATCAAATTTAATATCGTTTCTCACATAAATGCACTCACTCATTTTCACGTAACTTTTCTTTTTCTCAAAATTCAAACTCGATCGAATCGTCGTTGTTTGACATATATTTTCCAACATACTGATTCACACTTCAAATTTACAATTTCACCATTGAAAAAAAAAAAAAGAAAGAAAGAAAAATACTCCAACACAAAGATCGTGAAACGAATAAAATCAACAACTTTAATGGCCTTCACCTACACAAATTCAAGGCTGGAAGAAGGAAAAACCATCTTTTCAAGAAGAAACTTGAAGATCTTGCAAAATCTAGCTTCCACGCATTCCCCTCAATCCGCAATCCGGATCGATGGAAAAAGGACGCGAAACTCTCAAGGCTGATTGGCTAACACCTAACTTTCCAAGGTCCAACGCGATTGCATTGGTTTTTCTTCCTCGACGAGGAAGCAACGCCTCTTATCATGCTGCTGTTGCGTAATAAATTGTATGTGCGAAAGGATAATTATCAAGGAGTAATGACTCGTTCAGTTTTCACCGCAAGGAGAAACTTGGAGGAATGGAAATCTTGGAGATCGAACGAAAACGTTATCGTTATTACGACGGTTTCGCGGGGAGGAAAGATAAAACCGAGTGTTGTTAACAATTTTACGAGACCCGGATGGATGATAAAACCGAGGCCAGAGTCATGCTCTGTTTCGCGGAGGATACATAGTACGCGCAATGCCGGTTGTAGGAAACTTGGATGACTATTTAGAGATGATAAAACTGCAATCTTTGTGGATTCATTTTTACCGTTTTCTGGAAACTGGTTATTTTCTTAGTTTTAATAATTCAATTTTTATCTTTTTTATTTTCGATCAGCTTATCGAAAGTAAGTACAATAAGAAAGTGAAAGATGGAATGAGAGCAAGTCAAAAATTACGACTTTAATCTTCCCCATAAAATATATAAGATTTTAATAATTTTATATTACGTAATAACTAAATCACAGTGGAAAGATGAATCGAAACCAGTTCTTTGTGTTATTTGATATTTTCCTGAAAAATAATCTCTGCAATTTCGGATAATCCCCGAATAATTTTATCTTTTTTAATCGATCTTAATCTCTAAATAAAATAACGAAAGAAATTCAACAAATTCACCGTCGAAAATTAAAAACTTTTTCCCCACATCTCGTTATTCAATCAAAACAATAATCAAGTCAACATTTTTACCTTTAAGGGAAAGATCTTGATAATTAAACGCCTCTACTATAAAAAAGAAAACGAGGGGGATGTGGAAAATGCGTTTGTAAACATTTTGCGCCCGATGGAGAAAAAGAGTAAACCCCGTAGATAATTTTCATCGGGGTACAAAGTAAATGTCGCGCGCGAGTACGATCAAATATTGACTCGTCTCGAACGAGTATGCATGCAGATTTATATTTTTCGTGTAAACGTTATCTTTTTTTTTTTTTTCCCCTCCCCTCGTATCAGCCCTGATTCACCTGGTGGCCCGGTGGTGGCTATCTCTTCCCTTCCCGATTCATCCGGCCGCGAAACAGATTGCTTTCACGTCGCGCGTGAAATCATCACGAGAATCGTCGAGTGATGGAGAATATCGGAGGAACGATATTCATCCCGTGATTCAGAGTGTGTAGGAGAGTGCAGGAAGAAGTAAGCGCTTGGAATAGCTCTCGTTAACTCGTTTATTATCCCGTTTGTCCGGAATCAAATGAAATCGTTTCGAACGGCAATCGTTTCGCGGCCGAAGATTGTAAATTTTTACTCTTTGCAGCGATGTCTTTGGTTTTTCGATGAAACTCTATCGAGAATAGAGAGAGAAACTTTTAATATTGCGCTCTATTCGAAAGCCAGATCTTGGAGAGCGTTTCTCATAAATGAAAGGCACGGAAAGGCGGTGAAAATTATTATCAAATTTCTGCCAAAACTCTATTTTTCTCAGAAGTATCATATATTTTATTCCAATCGAAACTCTATTTTCAGAACAATATTATATACTTTATTTCAATGTTGTTTAAGAAAAGCAATTCGAATCTAAAAGTATCGCCGTTCGATTAAAATTATTATACACTTTTTGACAATGCAATAACCATTTGTGATAAATTTTTAAATTATTAATCCTTAATTGGAAACGATGGAGGAACTCACGAGTCACGAGTCACCTTCTTTTCGAAGGTGAACGAGATTTCACGAGAAGAATTCCCATTGAACGGTTAATAATTCGTTCAAATTTCCCGCCCATTCATTCGAGCTCACGATCCGAGTCGAAATTCCCATAAAAACAAGATCAACATTCCAACAGAACACATCGCTTGAAACAAAAGGTTTAATGCAAAAAGTGGTCGAGCCACGAAAGAGCAATTAGAATTAATAATCGAGCGGAGATTTTTACGAACACCGGAAGACGACACGGTTCGCGCACTCCCGCCTGGAAATTGAAGTTTCTTCTTCTTCTTCTTCTTCTTCTTCTTCTTCTTCTTCCAGCTTATCGTGTTCGCGTGTAACGGTTCGAAATTGTCTCGCTCGTTGGCTCCGTTTGCGGCCGGGCCTTGTTAACGCGGCCAACTTTTCGTTATCGCGACTCCTTTTGTCCCTATGGGGAGGTTGACGGTGTCGGGGATGCCTGGCGTCGAGAGAAAACTTTTGGCCGGGTGTTATAAGAGGAAACTGATAAGCAAGGAGAAGGAGGAAAGGATTGATAGATAGGAAATATAGGATCGATTCGATTTTTTTTTCTTTTGAGAACTTGGGGGACAATTAGCTTTTGCAACGTGATGGAAATTTTATAAAGTGATGGAAAAGGAATTTTGTAGAAAGAACTATATTCGATGTTTGGATTTTTAATATTTTTTATCTTTTTGATATTTTAGGAAAGGAATGATGTGAATGACTATGAAAAGCGATTGATAAAGATTGATGAAATTTTGTGAGAGGATCGATTCGATTTCTGGATTTTTTTAAGAATTTGGGGACAAGCTTAGCTTTTGTTGGAAAAGAATTTTGTAAAATGGTGGTGAAGCGATCGTGATTGATCGAAAGAACCACATTCAACGTGGATTTTTTGGATTTTTAATATTTTAGAAAGGAATTTTGTAATGGGTGACGTTTAAAAGCAGATTGATTATGATCGATGAAATTTTGTGGAAGGAACGACGTGATAATTTTAACAGGATATGTAATTATCTTTTTAAACCCTGCCTGTTTGAGTCAAGTATGTAGATGCAAAGGCGTGAATGACGTTCATCGAAATTAAATTTTGCGAAACGATAAATGTAATTGCGATTTATGGTGTATGAGAATAGATCTCGATCAAGAGACCCACGCAACGTTAATCCTAGGTGACAAATATTTTCAATTGAACTACTCACGTGACTACTAATATTACTAGATAAATATATATATATATATACATAAAAAGAAATCTTTAAATAACTGTTAAAATTAATATCGCAGTAATTTATATTCCAGTCTATCTAATCTATCGTTATAAAATCGAAGATATCTACATTGGATATGAAAAGCAGCATAAAAAAAATGTCATGCTGTGACAAGCTAATATTAGATACGTGACGAATAGGGCAATAAGTTGTACGCGTTACTGTATCTTAATCTTGCATTATTGTGCACGGTGTTACGAGATAAACGAGACGAAGTTTAGCGTGTTATTTAAAAAAAAAAAAAAAGAAAGAAAGAAAAAAGGAAAAAAAATATCGTTACACCACAGCATTTAAGTTGCGTGACAAGCAGGCATTAAACTCGAACGTATACTTTGCACTGATACCGAGTCTTAACCTATTAAGACTTCTTAAGAACGTAATAATTTCATTTCAAAAGTTTATTTCCATAAGCAGTAGCGGTTAAACCGGCAAGTTTTAATCGTATTCTTCTTCCATGACTGAAATTGTTCTGAAACTTTCTCTTAATTTTTCTGCTAATTTCGAACAATATTTGAAAAAATTAGAACACAATTTTATTCCTTGAGTAATTACAAACGTTCTAATAATCTAAATAATTGCGATTATTTCCATTTAATACTTTTGGTATTATCGTGCATTGAAGATATAAGTATCCCAAACATTGTCTATGAATACTACACCTTCCTTCTATTCCTTCCATACTGCTCATATTTATCAAAAATACAAAATTCTTGCCTAAATTTATTTATTCGACAAAAATTCTCGAATAAACGAAAGACAATTTCGAAAATCACGTATCTACTTCATTTTACTGCATCAATTATAATTACCCATAAATTCTTCTCATTTATCTTAACGAATTACTCGAGAATAATACACCTCCTAATTGATCTCAAAAGACGATCGATTCCAAGAAAAGAATTTCAAAAAAAAAAAAAAAAGGGAAAACCTTCCCAACCCTCAATCTCGAGACAAAGGGTGAAATCCGGGTGAATTATTCAAGGATCTCGGTCTACATTCCTATTCCCTGAGAAACTTTCCTAAAAGATTCAACGACGGATTCTAAGGATTTCGACGAACGGGGCCCGCCCTCCCTCGAATTTACCTGAAATTTTCGTTGCACCTGCTATTCTCGGAAACTGCGGAACGTTTGCAAACGGATTGTTGGAAAATGCTGGAAATTTTCCCGCGGGTTACCCGCCGGCTCCCTCGACGATGGCCACTCAGCCGGTGGAACTTTTACGTAGGGCACGTTTACGTAGACGCGTTCGCAAACACTCGAGTCTGGCGTTAGAATGTTTAAACGGGTGGTAACCGGTAAAAGAACTGGTCGTTGGTTCACGGGGTTGCGAAACTTTTCCAGTGGCGGACGCCACCTGTTTTTCCCCACCCGTTTGGTCCATTTCTGGCGTGTGCCAGTTTTTGGGAGAAATTTAACCGCGGATCTTTCAAGATTAGGGGAGGAGATTGAAGAAGTTTCTCTTTTTTTTTGGAGGAGAAGAGTTTGTTTGGGAGGGAGAAGATTAGTTTAGCCAGTTTGAAAAAGGAATGCGAATGGGTTTGGAAAATGGATTATTAAAAACGAGGTAGAAAGAAATCGTTCTGACGATTTGTTTAACTAAATGAGGAGGGGAGGAGAGAGAACTCTTTTTGTGAGAAATTATGAGAAACAATAGGAGAAATGTTGGAAATGATGAATGAGGTAGAATAACAGCATAACGTTTATAAAGTTGTTGAAAGAAATATCAGGTGAATTAATAAATTTGATTGAACTTTAAAGTTCAAAGTTTAAACATACAGGTGTTTGTGATAGTTATTGAAAGCGACGGGAAATGTTTTAATCAATATAGAGCGTAAAATCAAAAATTCTTTGAAGTAGAACGCACGATCGATTAAACGAGTATAAATATTAATTTAAATATAATGTACTTTAAATAAAAATATTATTTTAAGAATAAATTAATTAGAACAACACGCGAAAAAGAATAGTTATAGTCGATAAAATAAAAATTTATATCGTGTATAAAAATTGGACATTTTTTCGAAACAATTTAAAATATTTTTCTAACATCGAGGATTTCGAAAGAGATATTAAAAACCCTAAGAATTAAGAACTTGAGAAAATGCACTTTTGATTCTGGTTTCAAGGTTCTGACCTTAAAATGAGCTGTTATACACAGTCTTAGGCGCTTTTGTCTCGAGAGTTGCGATACTTGAAACTTGCTGTGGTTTGACGCTTGGCTGAATTTACTACTCATCTTCGTTTCGTTGCCTCTGTTTGTTTAAGCTTCGAATGGAACCTGGAAGAATTTACCCAATCTTCGAATTTAATCCTCTCCTAGAACAATGCCATACACACATATATATATACATTCACATATTAACCACAATTTCAACAGCCACGCAATATTTTTAGAAACGCGCAATGATACGACAGTTACGACAGATAAATTTAATTTCCTTTCAATTTCTATTAAACGCACGCGCGTCCACTTCTCCAAAAACAAAAAAAAAAAGAATAATCCCCACAAAAATTCCATTTCGATACACAGATCAGAATTTGACCCAATTACCTTCACCCAAGATTAAAGGAAATCAAATAAACGACCTATAATAAATATTTATATAAAAAAAAAAAAAAAAAAAAAAGAAAAATCGAATCAAGCTCGTACACGCGCTGCGCCGTCCAACATCAAACAAATATTAATCCTTTGAAATAAAATTACAACGGTGTCCGCTTCGAAATTTCGTAAACGTTGATTGGAAAACTCGCGATTGAACGATCCATAAACTCTCGAGGGAGGAGGGGAGGGGGATTTTTATTTCATCCCCCGTCGGTCAATTTGCCGATCCTCCCATCGTTGCTGACGTTCCCTTCACAAAGGGAATTTTCGCTTCTTCTTTCGTACACAGTTTTTCCTCAACGCCTGCATACGAGACAAAAGGAAGACGAGCCGCTTCTCTCTCTCTCGAGCGCGTGCTCAAGAGGTTTTGCAAGCTCGCTGAATTTCTATACACCCGGCTCGAGAAGGTCTACCCACTCCTACCCCCTCCTTACTCCTTAAACCTATTCCTCCTCGGGGACCTCTTATGCACTTCACCGTGCGCCGTTACTAAGACTTTCCCACGGCTGTGTGTCCCCCAGGTAATCTCTGTGTCTTTCGGATTTCAGACTCGCTCCAGGCAACGAGGATAGACACGCGTGGTATGATTCCTTTTCTTCTTTTTTTTTTTTTTTAAACTTTAATTTTTTTTCTTCTTCTTCTTCTTCGATGCTCTTCTTCGAGCAGTTGTTAAGCGCTGCTACTTTTAGTTTTTATCCAAGTTGCGCAAGTGGGAATGATAATTTCTATTTTTTTATTTGATAAATGATTAGAATAATTTGATTATAGGTTTATTATTAATGAGAAAGTCGAAGAAAATTAATGGTAGAAATTAACGGTTTAAATTTATTGCAAAAATAATTAAATACGTGTAATGATGTTTTTGGTTGGGATATTAATTTTGCCAGTTATAATGTCAATGACATTTAAAATATTGATATTAGCATAAAGTGTGTTCGATAATTATATTAATTAATTTTTTCTTATCTTAATATATTATATAATTGTTGATTTTAATACCAGAAAATGATACAAAATTGGACGCTATGTAATTTTAAATTATTTAATGGTTACGAGTAAACGAAGATACTGTTAGGTCGTTCATATATATGTATGCGCATATATGATTTCGATTAAGAATAATCGTGTAAGATGTATTACGGTATATTAATCGTGAGGTAATTTCTCGATAGAATGGGAAAAAGGAGACAGTGGTCTGCGATAAAGCGTGAGTTGAAAGTGTGGGATGAAATCTTATTTTCTTCGTTGGAATTCATGTTGTAAGAGTAATGGCTGTGACGATGTTCCAATGCATACACGCGAGAGAATCTTAGCGGTTCTTCTTTCTATAAATTAGTCATTTTTTTCCATTCACTGTATATATTTATATACCGTGTGATCACGGTTCCTTGTAAAAAAAAAAAGAAAAAAGAAAAAGGCAACGGTCTTCTCATAACTTAACACGCTTCCTTTTCATCATAACATCTCTTCAAATATGATCAATCGAGAAATCACTTTCTTTCTTGAGTGACAAACTATGTCTATCTACGTAATATACATATATATCTTGTCTATATTTTTATATTATTCTTTTACATACTGTATATATTATTTGTGCAATTTGATTTTTTTGAAAATCTTTAAAGAAGCTTCTCTTTATAGAAGGCTAATGTATCAGAAGAATATTCTTGATACTTATCGATATATTTTTTTCCTTTTACATTTCGATCTTCTCAGTTTCAATTTTTTAACAATTTAAGAAATCTGTCTGCATAATTCGAGCCAATAATTTCTCACATAAAATGTATGATCTATTAATCTTCCTCAGAATATAATCTTGACAAATTTCACGATGGATGGTTTCATAATGTTGACCTTTGAATCTGAAAAAATCGTAAAGAAATGTAAAGGATTCAAAGGGAGAAGATTATGAAAAAAATTATACTCGATGTGAGAAATTATGAGTTAAATGAAAAACGTTCTCCGTTACGTACAAACATTATTTCTACGACGAAGCTATTACGATAATATAAAAAATACACGTCTTACTATTATAAAAATTCTAACAATTTTTCATTTTGTATAATTACAAAAAAAAATTCTACGAGAAGTTTTAGCGGAAAACGATTTTTCCAATAACGATCCGTTTCATAGATCAACCTCTTGTCCTTGTCGCCTCCCCTTCGTGTAAAAATCGTACACGAAAACGATGGCGAAAAGCCAGACGCGCGATACGCGCGCTCTGCTCGAACGGGGGGGGACTTTATCGAGGCCGTTTATATCCTCGACATTCTAAAAATCGTAGGACGGATCGAGGGACTTATCTCTCTCTCTCGATATGGCGCCGTTATTCGCGCCGACACTCGATCCCTTTATGGCCTTTATTTCGATTCTATCGAGCCACCTTCTTTCGCCACCTTTGCTCTCTTATCGCGAAGGCAAACGGTCGAAATTGATAAGATAAGGGAAAGGGGGGAGAGAAAGGGCGTTACTTACTTGGCGCAACTGACGAGGTAGAAACGCGACGTTAATAAAGTCGCGTCGGTTCTGGGATTTTACACGCCGCGATGAGGCGAAGACACGGCGACGGGACTTTGTGCTTCGGATACGCTCGAGAACCGCGTTCCTCGCGCTTACAATGACTTCCGTTACATGGCGGCTGTGTACACGGAAGCGGAGGTGGCTGCTCAGGTTTGGTTCTAATTACGATCGAGGCGCTGAGAATTCTCTTGTCTGTTGCTGCCATCCGCGATACAGACAAACTATTTCTCCGGGCGAATTCTGACAGATTGTGATCGCTTTCGAGAAGGGATAAATCGGTGTTTGTTATTGTTGTTGTTATTATTTTCCCCCTTCTTTTTTCGTTTTAATTATGGGAAAATTATAGTCGAGAGGAAAGATTACGAGCATCCCTTTGAATTTTTTGAGCTTAATTGGAATCCAGATGCTGAGAATTCCTCCTCCCGTGCTATTTAAAGTGTATTCTGTTTTAGTTTGGTGGAGTAGTTTTACAGAGATCCGTGGGAATTTCTGTTTCGACGACGAGCTAACCTAGTTTTTCGTGCAGCGAAGAGATTTAGAGAGACTTATTGAATCAATATTTAGTCGTGATAGCTCGTAAGCGTAGCTACGATTACGTAATATTTATTGGCCTCGAGCCTGTGTATGAAAAAAATTCGTTGTATTTCTTTATATAAAACAAAAATCATAGAATAGATACGTATCTATTTAATTTTTTCGTTAGACGAAATTTTTAGATTTTCAACAAATTGTGTACAGTATATAGAAACTATTATTATTATTATTATTATTATTAAATCTAAAAAGACACATTGTGCACTTGGACTATGTCAAAAAGATGCTAATTATTATTATTCCTCGTACGTTCAACACTATCAACGCTCCACGCTCAATCTAATCTCCGCCGAGACAGGGCGAACGAAACTTTCAATCCCCAAGGACCCAAGGGGGTCGGTCCTTGGAAACTCTAGGTATCACGTTAATCCCCGTAAACTTTATTGAAACCTCGCCAACCAACGGGGATCGATCCAAAGCCTGGTTCGCAAAAATTCATCGGAACCGATCCAAAAAAAAAGAACCTAACTCGAAAATTCGAATTCGTTTCGACAGAGGCGGGAAACTCTCTCCATCCCCTTCCTCCGTAACAGCTTCTGATCGGACGTGTATCGCTCGTCTACGGTGTACAGCATCCCAATTTGAATAAAAGTACGAAGGGAAGAAAGGAAGAAAATCAGGTGGAAATAGAAGGAAAAGGAGTGGAGAGGAATTGGGAAACGGGAGGATGTAGCCGAGGGACGGATGACGGAGTAGAAAAAGAAGAAAAGGGAAGAAGAAAGGAGGATGGAGGCGAAAGAGGAGTCGTCCGGGTTGTGGAGGGTTGCGACCGAGGGCTGAGAGGGAAAGAGAAGGGAGGGGGGTGAAAAGAAGAGAGAGAGAAAGAGAGGATGCACAAGCACACGAGCCAACTGCGCGGTCCCGGGAGCGGACACCATGTTGCTAATAGGGGCCCTGTCAGAAGATGGAACAGCTTCCACGGCGGTGGAAGCGTCGGCGGAGGCGCGAGCAATTTCAACGACACGGTCGGAAATGGCAATCTGCCCCCCGGTATGATCACCAAGGCTCCCCAGGAGCCGTTCAGGGCCGTGCCCAAGGCCGTCCAGGCCCTGAGGAGCGAGTCGGTTGACAGGAGCCATCGAGCCCAGCCGCCCCCGCCCCCGGCCTTCCCCCGAAGACGGTTCTCCGTGTGGTGAGTTTGGAAATTTGAATTCAGAACACGTATTTCTTTAGGTATCGTTACCTTTTCTTTCACTTTTCTTAACGATGCTGAGAATATGCTAGATATTGAAAAGTAAGTGTGTAATACGAATTCATGAATTTAGAAATGTTTGGAGCTTTGGAATACATTCTTTATTTTATTTTATTGCAAAGCTTAATGACATTTTGTATTCTTTTAAAACATAGCTCTTACAATTATTCGAATAAATAGTTGTGCAAGCACGATTTCTTCATTTATCAAAGGCGATCGATCATTGAACTTTATTATTCAAACAAAGAATGGAAAGATTGCATTCGGCGAAATTTAAAAAAATTTTTTCGTTCGATCGAACCTGTACGCCATGTTTGAACGAATTAATCACCCCGGTAATTAATTCTCGAAACCATTCCGCGTAAATTAACACGGGCGCAACATAAATCATCCGGCCATGCGCGTTATTCGAACAGGATGAATCCTACCCTCGATACCTACCCTCCCCGCTTCAAAGTAGACTGCTCGTTATCAACCGATTTTTATGTAATCGCGAGCAACGATTACTTGATCCGCTCGTAAATCAATCTTTCGTTCGTCCCATCGTTACTCGATTTTCTCGGCCGGCAAAAATTATTATACGTTTCGTTCCATTTAATTTTTCGATTCGTTGTTCGATTCGATGTTAAAATTGATGTCCCAATCCCGATGAAACGAGGCGGTGAATGAAACGAACGGTTGGCTCAACGTCTTGGATTATAACAATAAATCGCGTGTTTTCTTCTCGCGTTAACGCGAAATTGGTGCACGATGACGGCGCCAATCTTTTATTGATGCAACATCGTCAACAAAAATTTATCCGTCGTATAAATCAGCGTAACGCGTTGGCGAGAGACGTGCGTTACAATCTGAATATATTTCAATTAATCTCCGTAAAAGCACGGACAGCCGACCTCTCCTATGTCTCCTCCGTGCCATCCTCTTCTCTTTTTTTTTTCCTTTCCACTCCTCTATATTTTTCCTGTTTCACCTGTTCGATGGTAGGAATGTATTACACCGTAAACAAAGTAAAGGATAGACAGGGGATGATGTTTTTTCATATCGTAAGGATTTAAGGATTTTTATGTATATACATATATACAGGGTGTTAATATTCGTGATTGAAAATCATTTTCGATTCCAGAAAGCAAATTTAAAAATTTATATATATACAAATTTATTTATTATAAATGTTTTAAATTTAGATGTTAGATAGAAACAGTGTATAATTGAATATATATAGAGATAATTATCTTGTCTCACTTCATTTCAGTATAAATTTTAATTGCCCTGATAAATAACTATCAACAAATAAAGGCAAGATTTGAATTTGCCGCCATTTTTGCATTAATTGTTGGCAACCCTGAAAAAAGAGTAGTTTAACAGCTGAGAGTTTAAGGTTAATAAAAATGGAGCATTATATTTTAGAACAACGTATCTTCATTATTGAATATTTTAAAAATAATATTTTAAAAACTCTTTTTTATAATTAATCTTGCGTTAATTTTGGGACACCCTTTACTTTTACGTACTAATTACGTATTCGTTCGTTTTGAAATTGATTCTCCAAATACGTCTCACCCCGTATATGTTTCTTCTGCGTGTTCCAAGGAATCCATATACTGTATTTATATATATATATATTTTTTAAATATAAATTAATTTTATTTAATGCATAAATTTCATACGAGAAATAAAAGTCGCGAAGTCCCATAAAATATCGGGCCCGTAGATGACGACACGTTAAAATTACGTAGTGTCGTGTATGCGCTGTCGCACAGGCGATACCTCGATTGAAATTTAACGACATAACTCGGGCTTCGAGGGATCGAAATCGTCCGGGGTGGAAATAAGCCGACAATCGCGATGGCTGGGCACGACAGCCAATCGGAAATAAAAAGTAAATTTTTTTAGAGGAAGAATGAACGTGGTGCTTGGGATGTTGCAAGTTTTCACGAGATATTGTAGTAAGAAGAGGCAAAGTGATACTCGTGGAAGTATCAAGTTTATCGGGTGATGGTGGTGCAAGCACTACTCGGCGATTTAAAGAGGGATGAAAGTTTTCGTGAAGAGGAATATTTAAGGGCGATTAAGAGGAGTGTTTTTCGAATTCGAGAGAACGATGGTTTTTTTTTTTTTGAAATTTTAGAATTAATTAAATTACAAATTATAAATTTCTTCCAATTATTATTGAATTATAATATAAATTTATGGATTGGAAATATAAATTTGGAAATATAAATTTTTATGGATTAATAAGATAAATTTATAAAGTGTGAAAATATATACTGTATTTAAATATTTCTCAAGTGTACACATAAAATGCAACGGGACGGTTGGTCTCACGAGGCCGTGAGAAAACCTCGTGACACACTGGATTACGAAGACATTTTTATCGTTTTACAAATTAGAAAACAGTTACACCGGTAGCGGAGGGAAAAGGGATTAATAAGAGGTAACGGAGTCGGTTGAGATATTTCATTATACCGGTTGTGTTCAAGTCTTGTTAAATAGAATGCATAGCGTCACGAAGTGACCAAGAAAATTCATTCTGGCATGCGAACATTGGAGATTAAAACTGGGGACTGGGGTTAGTGTTTTACTAAATGCTGAGTCACTTTCTGGGAGGGGGGGGAGGCAAATTGCAAACATTCTTTGAAAACACCTTTGAAAATGAGAACGGAGCGTGGAATAAAAATGTTTGAATAAAAATTTCAACGAGAGAAGTTCAATTTGAGAAAGGAAAAGAAGATTGTTGAAGAGATAAATATTTCTTACGTGACAAAAATAATATTTTTGGAGGAAGTTGATACGAATGAAGCGAAATATCTTCTTTAATGATCGTCGTTGAACCAGTATGATCAGATCCCACATGATTCGACCCACAGAATTTCCAATTAAGAAAGTTACAAGATTTCATTTAGAAATCGTAAA
Organism: Apis mellifera; assembly: GCF_003254395.2. Taxonomy (NCBI): domain Eukaryota; kingdom Metazoa; phylum Arthropoda; class Insecta; order Hymenoptera; family Apidae; genus Apis; species Apis mellifera. The sequence continues at coordinate 6,923,947 of NC_037641.1, forward strand.
GCATCATTAAATCTAATTTCTAAGTTGTAAAATGGCGTCAATGATGAAATCCCTCGAAAAATTTTAGAGAATATAATAAGAAGATTTTAATTCTGGTCATTAGTTATAAAAATATGAGTTTTCTTTTATCTTATCGATATGTAAATTACTTTCATAAAAATATAGATAGCCGACCTAATAATCTTTATCTACTTTCAATAAATTCTTTTTTATCGAAATTATCCCGAGAAACTACTATACCAACATCTTTCTATATTTACTATTCTTCATAAAAGACTAACCATTAAAAGTCATCCTTGACCACCAACAAACCATCTTAAAACCCCAAACCACAAATTTTCATCGTAAAAATCTCAAGACAGTGCAATTTCGAAATATTAAATCGTGCAATCCAAAAATTCTTTTTATCTTCTACACTTTATTCCAATATTTTTCCATGACTTTTGCGACGAAAGAATAATGAGAATTCTACGTATATGTGATAAAAAGAAAACAAAAAAAAAAATAAGAAGAAGAAACACGTTACAAGGAAAGAAACCCAACGATGGCAGAAACGTTCGAGGCGCATATAGCCATAATTTCCAATCACCCCGCCTATCATCCATGGTTAACTCTTTATATATGACGTTATATAGGGTTAACCCTTGACAGGATTGCGAGATGACGGAAGCCGGTCCACGTGATCCGCGTCGAATTCAATTTTCTGCGCACACGTGACGCACGTGTTGCCCATCGCGTGTGTGTGTATACGCGTGTATATTCACACGCGTAATACGTACGACTCGTTGAAAGAGAATGGATAAGGAGGGAAGAGGTCAAGAACCTTGGACAACCTTCCGTTTGCCAATACGTGTTCGATCGATCCACGTTGCATCACGTTTGATACAAGGGCTGCCGATATTTCTCTATTTCATTCGTATATATTTGCTCGTGCGTAGATTTGTGTGCGTTGCAGAGGTGTGTGTCTCAATTTCTAGAAATTGGTTTATACGTGTGTGTTCTGGCCATTGTCGAAGTTGTGAAAAAGATCGGTTGGAGAGAAAGAGAAGAAGAGGTGGGTGGTATATTGGATGAATGAGCGGAAAAGCGATTGTTAAATGGGATGTAATGTCTGGTGTGTGTGTGAGGATATGTGTGTGAATGATGGAGTGATTAATTTGGGATAGATAGATGGTTAAGGGGGTGGTTGTTGTTTTTGCTTGTTCCTTGTTGATCTGATGCAAGATATTTGAATATATGGAATTTAATGAAGCTAGTTATTAGATGATAGAACTTAATGTGTGAAAGTTTGAAAAAGATGGTGTTCAATTTTTAAACAGATTATATATTATTAATAATGATATTTTGAATGTGTAATCCAATTTAGATAGTAATATCAAATATTATCACAGAATTATATCATAATTATATATATTGAATTATTAATGTAATGGCGTTATGCATTATGCATCACATTATCTCTGCATTTCTGCTTTGATAATTTCTTTGTACATATCCTATTGGATATTATTTACTTGTATTCCGTATTCACTTGGTGTCGTTTAAAATTAATACCTCCTACAAAGGTACAAAGCGTTGACAAAGTACTGAATTCAACCCATTGAAGATTAATTAGGATTCCTAAATAAATTGGGATTCGTGATAGTTGATGATTTATGTAATAGGACTAATAGGACTTCGTAAAACCGGATTACCTTAAGAAAGTTAATTACATAATAGGATAAATAGGATTCTGATTTTAATCCTTAATATTATATTCTCAAATTTTTTGCAATGTTACAATAGAAATGTCTCTTTTTTTATTTACTTCTATTAATATTATCGAATATTTTGTCCATATTTCTGAATACTGATTATCGGATTACGTTATTTTTCGCGTGTAAAGGAAAATTATTGGAAGTCGGAGTATGCGGTAATAGAATTGCAAAGTTAAGTACAATTAAGCCGTTATGCAAATGCTTGGCAACATTAATATCTATAACAAGATTCATTGAAGTTATTCTTCTTTAATTAAGTTTGATAATGAAACGAGGAAGATATTTTCGCGCGCAAAATCAAATTTCAATCCTGCACGAATGATAAATAAAATAATAATTTTCGTCGTTCAGTTTTATTTTTGTTGCGAAGTAAATTTTGTTCAAATCCATTCAATAATATATTTTTGTATAATGTTTGCTTAATAATTCTAATCCGCATTTGAATCGCAAGGAAAGATAAAAAATAAATTAATATTTGCACACATTGGGAACATCGATGCATAGCCTGAAATAAAAATTCATTGATTGATCGATTGATAAAAAGTGCAAATTTAAACTCACAAATCTACTGCCAAATACAAATAAAATGTACAGAAACGGATAAACAAATTCCACGACAATGCGTAATTTTGAACTTTTCATTATAAGATATCCCACGTAATTCCCTCATGAGCATTAATAACCAATTTCAGGACTCGAAACACGGTTCCAAAAAGCCAGCCAACTCCGTTGTACATACCTATCCTACTGCTAATCCATTTGCCTTAATAAATTATGATTTCTGCGGGGTACACCAGCTACCATATGATCTCGCTTCCAATTAAGGTAATTAATGTACAGCGGGCACGCAATGCTTGCTTTCAAAAGGTTGTTCCTCGAAGAAGAAATATCTTTTTCTCTCTCTCTCTCTCTCTCTCTCTCGCTTTCGCTATTGGACGATCCCCGCGTTTAATTCCGATGAAAATAGGACGGAACATCGGTATATTTCATCGAGAATAGGTAGAAAGATATTGGAATCGAAGTATTCTCCTTTCGAAACCTATAAAAAGAAAGCAATGTCTTTATCTTTTAACGACATTGTTTTCAAGCTTGCCTTGCAACGTAATGTATCCTTCGAATCTGTTTAATCCTGAATTTCTTTCTCTCGATGAAAAGAGTTTCGAAATGTACGATGTCTTCCTTTTTTATCGATATTTTTTTCAATCGAGCATTGATATTAATATAAGACGAAGATAAAAAGAAATCGAACGTGATAAAATATTTAATTAAAAAGGAGTAGCAAATTATGGTTTTGGATGTATTTTAAAGGCTTTAGGATTATTGTTCTTTGTACTCTTTCTGTGCTCGTGAATAATGACTCAAAGAAACGCCTTTATACGTATTATGGAGATCTTACTCTTTGAGTCATATGATATAAAAAGGTCGGTTTATCAAACTGGTATTGTCATTCTTTAAGAATCCGTCTGAAAAACGTATTATTCTATTTTCCTGAATTTCAATAATATATATCCTTTATTTACTTAATTCTTATCTCACGAAATATTCGAAATATTAAATAATTTAAACAACAAATCGAAAGCTTGGCACAAAAACTATTACCTTTCAATTCAAACACGTATGATCAAATCAACTTGAACTGACGTTCAAATAAAAAAAATTCCTTTCAAAATTCAAAGTGTCGTCCTCCCATAATTTCGAACGTTACAAATTCCAACGTGGTAGTATTTATACCTCCCCGGTCAAAGAGAGAGAGAGATCCATGCCGAACTAAATTAAGCCAACCCATTCGAAAAATGTTCGCCTCGATAAAGGCCCCCGGAAATCTCCCATTCGAGGGATCGGGAATGGAACGATGGATTAAAATACATCGCGCCGATCAACGCCCGATAATTTCGTGGAAACACCTTGCTGCGATCGATGTAACGCGCGTGTAAATACGTTTATCCGCCGGTAAAAATAATACACGCTCCCACGACAAAGGGAGGAAATTATGCCGGGAGCACGAGCGCCGCCATTGTTCGATTCACCCCTCGATTCGCGCTTAGCCACGGGAGAGATTTTTGCTGAATCCGAAGGGTGGAAATTCCTGGCTAATTCGAGGAGTGGAGACAGAGAGAGAGAGAGAGAGAGGAGGAATATCCTCTCTCGATGGCTCGTTCTCTCGTTCGTAAACATTTAAAAGCCAGGACACCGCAACAATGGATGTATTTACGCGAAACCCTCTCCTCTCCCCCCTTTCGAGGATATTGCATCGCGCTCGTGTTTTCGGTGATAAATTGCATTTCCGGCGATGACTTCCGTGTCGATGCAACGGCCGCCTCCCCCTCATGGAAGCTGGATGTTATTGTTGGACGAAAGAAATTTATGGCACGCTGGATGGCCATCGGTTTCGCGACCCTTTAACGAAGGGCGGCCAACGATAAAATCGAAATTGTCGGCGAATTATCGTGACGTCGATATCCGCGGATCATTAAACGGGGAATGGCGTGCACTCGGATAAATGCGGGGACCTTTGGGTGTTAATTCGTAAACGGGGTTGGGAAGTGAGAGGGGTGAGAAATCACCTCCACGCTTGATCGCTTGTTTTAATACTTCTTTGCTGATTCGAATTCTTTCTTGAATTTCGATTAATTCATATATTTTAATGTTTTAATTTTTAATTTCTAATGAAAATTTTTATATTTCTCTTCTCTCGAGGGAAGGGATTCTCTGACACTAAATTCGCGTTATCTTTATGTTTTAAGTGAGATTTCGTGTTGAAAAATTGGATAGTGGTTTTATTCTTTTTATCTCTATCGAAAATATGAAATTGGAGGGGAACTTTCGTGGCAAATGGCCCATTAAAGAAATAACAGGTGAATCAAAGAAGACGAAATAACCAACTTCTTCTCCAACTATTTGTAATTTCTTCTGAAAAAAATTTCAACGTAAAAATTTTTAAACTTCGAAAAGAAGGTTTCTCGATTTGTGGATTTTCAACCATGTTATTTTCTGTTGTGCAGCTTTGGCAAGCGGACGGGTGGCAGCGCCAGGAGACCCAACGAATGCTTCGTCCTCGAGCCCTCCGAGATGATCGTGGTGAGTAGTACTGCTTAGTAGAAACTTGTTTGTTTCCATACGATGCAATCGTCTGCAATCGACGTGTCGTGATCGTTGACGAAAAATTTTCTCCGCGCCCGGAAACTTTCGTCGAGCGAAAACTTCGTTTCGTTTTACGTTTAAAGGAAACGAGGAGGAGCGTTTTTGCCACGGTTCGAATCGTGCAACTTCCGTTCGAACTTCTTGCACGTTCCGCGATTAAATTTAAAGGGAAGAGGGTCGAGGCTGTTTCGCGCAATCAAGCTGAACAGGCCGAGGGGTAGTTCGAACCCCCTTTTCGCGTGATTTAATTGTTCGTTGAATGACGTTTAATATTCGAAGGAATTTCTTCCCCATCCCTTGCTTCCCTATCTTTGTTATTTTCTTGTTGTTGTTAACACAGCCAATAGAAATAGAATCGAGTTAGCTTATACATACTTTTCCATTATTTGCTGCATTAGATTCCGTTCTTCTCATATTTAATACTCCATTTCTCACCGATACACTCGATTCAAACCTAAAATTAGATACAGATAATTCTTACACAACTTGCTACTTATACAACATATGGAATAGTGTATAGAATTTTCGATAATATAACGTGGTTATCGTTTCGCAATATTTTCAGAATTAAACGTTTGAAATACACTTATCAACTTATCGAAAACTACGTTTTACGTGGAATTGTTAAGAGAATCCCTAGTTTATCCCTAAACTAGAAGAAATGGTGAAAAGCATCATGAGAAACCATATAATGTTCCATAATTTCGAAAATAATAATTAAATTTTAATCAACAACAAGGTGTATCAACATCAACTCTCTCTCTCTCTCTCCCTCCACGATGGCACGTGTCTTTCTCTCTCTCTCTCTTTTTTCCCCAACGGCTATCGTTTCGAAAAACCGAGCACGAGAGTCTATCACGTTAGCACAGAATGGAGTCACGAGGAATTGACGCGAATTTCTCTTTTTCCAACCGGTTTGTCCCACATTCGCGAACACGCACGAGCGGAAAACAGCGGCTCGAAAGCCGGAGGGGGAGGAGGAAGGGGGGAGGTTGGCCGTGTGTTGGCTCGCGAACCGCCATTCCGGATATGGCGATATCGCATAATGAAAGACAATGGTGTCCGAGACTCGAGACGCAACGTGGCAGACAGTTAATCAATAGTTCCTCTCTCGTGTGTTATGCCGAGTTTTCGAGGCCCGCCCCGCCTCGATTCGGCTCCGTGATCGCGATTACGCGGACGATTATTTGGGGGATTAAAAAACACGGAAGCGGATGCTTTTCCGTGCGGATGGAGGGGATGGGGGTGGGATGGAGGATCGATTCTCGATTGGGGGATGAGGAAAACGAATTTGAGGAATCGAAGAAGGGTATAAACGTGGATTGTTGAAATTGTTTTTGAGAAATTGGATCAAGATTATGGGGGAATAATTGTAAATGATTCTTAAATGAATGGCAATGGAAGATGATGGCTATAAAAAGGGATAGATGAAGAAAGTCTAAGAAGTTTTGGAATAGCGTTGAAATAGTATTATAAATAGTTTTTTGGATCGTTCAATAATCTATCTAATATCGTGACATTTTGAAATGGAATCGTAATTCGAATGGAGAGAGCAGACTGTATTGAAATCGAAGATTTGAATACAAAGCTGTGCTATCTAATGGGAGTGTGACATTTGTTGGAAATTACAAAGTTGGATTACAAAGTTGAAAACAATATTGTATGTGTATCATGTGTGAAATTATGTCATTTGGAAGTGAAGGTAATGGAAACTTATAATCGAGATCATTTTGGAAACTAGTAGTAGTTGTAGGAATTAAGAAAGTAGAAAGTAAACGTGACATTTAATGGAGATTATATATTTTCAACGATTTTAACGATGAAGTTCGATAAGTGTTTCAAATTCGGGAAATATTTCGGAAATTTCACGATGAAATTTAGTGTAGATTGGAAAAAAAAGTACGATGCTTAATGTAAATTATAAGATTGGAATATATAATCATAATTTAACACAATATAATATAATAATCTGATAATTAATCTCACGTATAAATTCAGTATGAGAAATATAAATTCATTATTCTTGATACGTTGAATTTCAATAAATTTTCTTAATAATAATAATAAATAATTTATTATTTAAATCTTTATCATTTATTAGTGAAAATTTTATTTCATTTGAATCATTATGCAAAGCATTGAAGAATGAAATTTTTCAGAATTAAATATTAAATTCATTAGAAAGGATTAAATGGATTTGCAAATTATATACATAAATATCGATACGATTACTTAATTAAAATTTTGCTAATAAGAGAAAGTAAAATCGATCTCTCGGATAATTTGCTCGGATTAGTTCACGTTAATCCGATTCGACGATGCTCGAAAATGGTACGAGTGAATTCCAATTATCCAATTTCAATCGTTTTCACGTTTAAAATTTACCAAAATTTCGTGCGAAAGCTCGTCTCGCTTCTCGCTTTCGCGATTTCCTTGTTAATTATTCCGCGCGACGAGTGAAAGCACGAATGATTCGTGCTGCCATCTACGATCTGTTTTACCGACTATTCCGAAGAATCTCTTGATCGATAGATCACAGAATTTTATTCTTGAAAATAATCATATTATTCAATTTTTTATCTTTTTGCGAAAATTGGAAATTTTATAAATCTAAAGTTTAAATCTTAATTATATATTTCTATTTAATAATCACGTGTTTACAAAATATGAATTTTACGAATTTCTTTCTTTTCTTTTTCTTTTTATTTCATTTTTATTTGAAATATTTACATTCGACAATTTCACAATTTCATTTATTTTAGAATTGAACATTTTAACAATTATTTTATTGTTTTATTTTATTTGATTTCATTTTATATTTTATCATATATGCACTTCGCAAATTCCTCACAGTATTATTCATACTATCAACATCGTTGTGCAACATTTTAGATTCAAACAACACGCTAAACCATGATAATCTTCGTATGCAGTCTCATAAAAGAAACTCACATATCCAACCACGAATTACAACTCTCAAGTACTCTGTATATATTCCATTTCCCCTTTTTATCGTACTTTAATCCCCTCTTATCTAAAATTCATCTTAGCTTTCTTCCACCGCATAATGTTGAAACGTTAACGATCCAAAAAAAAAAAAAAAAAAAAAAGAAACATTTCCAACGAAACATTTAATATCATACGTCTAATTTTTTTCCTCGTTAATCGATGAATCGTGAATTTTAAACGATATCTAATTTCCATCGATCTAAAAAGTTTTATGTTTCAAGGTCCGTTCCCCCTCCTTTTCATGGTTCAAAATGAAAAAAAAATCGACGATGCCGATGAAAATGTTGAAACTTGAGCTATGAATCATCGCGATATAATCGAAAACTCACGGAAACTCGTTATCGAATGATGAGACAGTTACGATAAGACGTCTCGAATTCGATCGATGATAACTATTCATGAGGGGATACGTTTTTTTTTCGAAGAAACGAGATTACGAATCGTTGACATGAAAATTTTCAATTCTCAAAAGATATCATTTGGGTTAGGGTTAAATAGTTAAATTTTAAATTAATTTTACAGTATTTAAAATATTGTTTCACCGATGAATCCTTTTCCTTTTTTTAACGAGAGAAATGAATTAAATTAAATATTTGAGTGGAAATTTTCAACTCTCGAATGATATTGTTGAATTTGCATTGAATTAATTAATTTCAAGGTATTTGCTTTATATGAAAAAAAAAAAAAAATAATAAAAGAATTATTAATGTCAATATGGAAAATGAAATTAAAATAGGATCGAGTTCAAAAAATTAAATTAAATGAGATAGCCTAAATTTAGTGCCTGTTTCGGGCACTTATGATGCTTGAGGATGGCACTTGAGGGTTGAAAATGGAAGAGGCAGTGGTAGGCGCTACTGCAGAATGCACTTTGGATTATGCAACGCGTTGCCAATATACCGTGGACACCCATCTCCATGTATGGTATACCAACTTCCTGTTCTCGTCTGTTTCAACCGTTTTTTTTCCTAGCATTATCTCGGCTCCTCGGTTGACAACGTTCCATTATGCGGCGTATCGCTGTGATTATTCCTCCGGTCGAAATTAATTGCATTATCATACTCTAAATTATAGCGGTTTTAACGAAATATTATTCGATGCGTTCCGTACAATTAGAATTACGCAAGCAATTGTCAATGGGATTTTAATTAAATATATAGGGTGCCTTGTATAAAATTATTCAAAAATCAATTCTTTTTCTAACAACATCCAATTTTCTGCGACTTTTTTTCATATTTTAACGATAAATCATGAATTTTATCATCATGTTTTCTATTAATACGTGTCAAACGTAAATGATATCTGCATCACAAGAAAATGTGATCGCTTTCGTTGAAAAATTCTTATCCTTATAATTGTAAGACATATTATTATTTCGAAGCATAAAATGAAACATTGTTACGTGCTCGAAAAATCTATCAAAACTATTCAGAGGAATGTGTATCTATAATTGATAATTTTTTAATCGTATCAAGTAATTTCTTTCCATTCGATCGATCTGTTAAATTAAATTTTTAAACAAGAATACTTTTTTACTTGTAAGCAATAGCACACTCGTTCATCATTCAAGGGATTAACCGAAGAATCTCGATGAAAAGAACGAATAACTCAATAGCTCGACGACCCTCCCGAAAATAAAAAGAGCAACACGCGATTTCCTTCGATGTTTCCATGCTCATTAACGCTTCCGCGATAAATCTCTAATTCCTCGACTCGGAGATCCTCCAATGAATCCCCCGCGAACAGAATGGCGGAGGCCAATATAGGAGATGACAAATATTACGGTGGATTTACAGCTCCGTTCAAAGTGATTCGTCCGCTCGATGCCTCTTAGATTCAGCTTCCAACGTGACGGATTACGCGGAAATCCAATTCAGACCCTCATATTAGAGCCGTCCGCCAACCTGTGTAATTCACGATCACGATTATCGTACACGCGATTCAAGCGATTCCTCGTCGAGGAGAGATGATCCATAACGGATAAATATCGGTGATCAACGTGCACGCAGCTGTGGTCAGCGTTGAATTTTCCGATAATTTCCTTTTTTTTTTTTTGGAACGGTAATTAGAACTCGAGATGTTGAGCGTTTGTTTTGCACCCGTCTCTCATTGATTCTTCTCTTCAGTCACTGAAACGGTATTTCGTAATCGATGACTTTCGTGGAAATTGGAGATGAATTGTTCGATTCTTGAGAGCCTAGAATTATTAATTTTCATTCGATGCTGTCACTCAAGATACATTTTATAATTGAGTGCCAATTTGAGAATAATTTCGAGGATGCTGATCTCATTTGAAAACGAGAAGTAATTCTCATATTCGATGGATACATCACTTCGAGAATGAAAATCATTTTCAAATGAAATATATTTATTTAAATTGATCGATGATCAAAAAAGTTTGCTTTTTTAATTCAACAACATTTTTGTGGTTTTTGATTGAACCTCGAGGAAGGAATTGGGTTGTTATTTAGTGAAAAATTTTAATTTCGATTCAAAATTTCTGTGGTACGCAATTTAATATACGCATAAACGTGTCGTCGCACATATTAAAATGTAACTGGAAAAATATAACATTCTCTAGATTTATTTATGCAAGATGTACATTCCCATGAATTTTTAAATCGCTCGAGATGATTTTATTACAGTTTATTAAAATGTATGTCAAAGAATATATTTATTTTACATTATGGATAATCAACGATGAATATTTCTATATACGCCTTGATATAATTAATAAATATTTAGAGGGAAAAAAAATATACAAATTTTTAAATTTCTTCGTTACTTTACGTATCGCAATAATAATAATTTTTACATTCAATCTTCATATATTTTTTTTTAAATTTTCCAAAAGTGATTACGCTTCTCGCGGAGCATAATACCTTCGATTGATCATTATGCATCAAACCATTAAACGAAATTAAAATTGGAGCGCACAATCTTATATAAGTTGCCTTCTAATTATTCCTCAGTTCGAGGATTATCAAACTTCCTTGCAACAGAGTTTTGCACCAGCTTAACGAGTTTCCAGAAAGATTTAATATCAAAAGTCGTCGTGATTCTTCTGTAATTATTAAAAAAATATTAGATATCTTTCGCTCTTTTTATCATTTATCATTTGATTATTATTTAAAACATATTCTGACAAACATCACACGTTTTCTATTTTAAATCCAATAGTAATTTTTTATTCTTTCAACACCTTTCTTTCAGTTTTGATAAATTTGAGCCATTAAGTGTTAATTTTAATCATCCTAAAGATTATTTATATTCAGCATCGAAAACATTATTTCGTATCAGATTCCTCCATTTTGCATTTCATTCCTCCTCTCCTTTGTTTCGTATTCGAAATCTAGATATCGTGGAACAATTCGTGGACATTGATAAAAGAATTTTCCAGGCCGTAACGTAGTTGGAAGAAAAATATTGGAAGGACAGTTGTATCATGTATCGCCACAGGAATCTCTATATAACCTGCTACAAATTGGACGTCTGACCTTTAACCTTCTGTCCTCTTTCTCTTTCACTTTTCGATCCATCATCTCCTTTTTGCTCTTCCCTTCCATCGATTGTCTTTCAATTCGTTTTAACTTTCATTTAAACGATTGGAATGTTAAATTAATTCCATCTATTGTAATTTTTAAAAAACAAAATTTTAAAATACCATTCCATGAAAATTCTCATTTCATCAGATACTAATTTGATTATTCGTTATTAGAAATTTTATTTGACATTTTAAATATTTTCTAACATTAGTATAAATAATTTACTTTATTTAAAACTTATTTGAAACTTAAGTTCAAACAAATCAATTATCCATTTTTTATCTTATTTCAACTCTAAAGACATTTTTCTCATATATCCCTCCATCGTTAGAAAAATTGACAAGATTTCTTGACAAATTTTAAAATACCATTATGAAAATTCTCATTTCATCAGATACTAATTTGATTATTCATTATTAGAAATTTTATTTGACATTTTAAATATTTTCTAACATTAATTCGTAATATATCGTTTAATATAAATAATTTACATTATTTAAAACTTATTTGAAACTTAAGTTCAAACAAATCAATTATCCATTTTTTATTTTATTTCAACTCTAAAGACATTTTTCTCATATATCCCTCCATCGTTAGAAAAATTGACAAGATTTCTTGACAACGATCATCTCTCCATACCTCAACACACCAGATTAAAAACGACCTATGCACGGTTGTTCCTTCTTCTCTCTCTCTTTCTCTCGGTTTTATCCGAGCTTATTGTGCAGAGCTTCGTCGACTCGAGCTTTAAACGGGAATGAATCATTGTGAAGTGAAGTCCATCTGTGAGTAATAACGCGTCCTGGAGAACTGATGTCCAGCGGGCATCGAAACGAGTTCGAATGAAAAATGCAGAGAGAGAGAGAGAAAGAAAGAGAATCGTAATCTTCCTATGCGATTTACTTTCGCGCTTTTCGGAACACGCTGTTTTTCCACCCAGCTTTTCTCCTTCTCTCTCTCTCTCTCTATTTTATTCTCCTCTTCTCCGTTTTCGACGATTCCAGGTTTATTCGATTCGAGAGGCTCGCTCGCGATAATGCTACGCGATATTGCGCATTCACGGTCCGCGATTCGAGGGATGTAAATTATTTATCGTCGTGTATTAGGTAACTTTAATATACGGCGGAAAGTGTACGCCTGAATAACTCGATTATTCGATTATAAAGGTCGGTCTGTAACGAGAACTATGAAAATTTACTCTCCTCCGTTTCGGGTTTGGATTTCAATGGTTTCGATACCGAATGCGGTGATGTAATTATTGTTGTACGTAATAATTGAATTGAAATTATTCCCGTTTTTTCCCACATTTCGCTCTTGTTCGAATTTTGTATTGATTAAAACTTGTTTGCATTAACTTGTTTATTGGATGGAGCAAATATAAGGGAAAGGGTGAAATCTAATTTAATTAGATAATTTTATGGTTCGTAAAGGAGAGTTTTGGATGATTAATGAGGATAAGGTAATAAAGTGCGTGTTTTTCAAACAAGTGTTTCAAGACAAAGGAAAAAAGGGGAAGGAACGATTTCTTTTTTCTGACTTCTGGATGATTCAAAATTAACACTGGATTTTACATTGGACAGTAACCAGTCGTACGGATCGACGTTTCTTTTACAAACTTGTTTTCCAAACAAAATTTATTTTTACTTACTTTTAATGCCAAACGCCTTCTTGTTTCTGGAAAAATGCAAGTCTTTGTCCAGTTTCCACTGAAACTTTCGCTTCGATATACAATGGAAAACGAGATCGAATCATTGCGTTCGCAAACTTTTTTTAATCTTTGAAGAAAAACTTGATTGATCAAATTTGATTAAATTGTGATAAGATATTAATCTAATCTCATTTTCAATTTTTAATTCTATAGAATCTGCCTATAAGATAGATTTATATTTCTAATTACCCTTTCCAGTCTTCTTTTTCAATTGAATTTTCTCAGTTTTATAGCAAAATTATTAAAGTGACTGTTATTGTGTCCATGTTGGAATTTTTAAACAAGAATTAAAAAAAACTATATTTATTCCTCGTTTAACGAGATGAAATGTATTTAACGATAAAATCTAGGAAGGAATAAATATACATTTATACGTTATCTCGTATTTCTTTTCTGTTTTGTTAATTTTTTATCATTTTTATACCCTCGTTTATTTTGAATTTTGTTTTTTTTTTGTTTGTTTGTTTATTTTTTACGTGGAATTCTTCGCTTCGTGGAAATCGGCTATTGCAACTATACTTTCGGCCGGAATTCGATCGGAGTTGAGGGATTGTTTGCCGTGGAAAATTCGTGCACGAATAAATCCATGTAAATTGTCCGGCGTAACAAAGATCCGCTTATAATTATTCCTCATTAAATATCGTGACGTCAAAAGCACTTTGCCACCCAAGTGTTTATAACAGGCAGTTGATTTAATTTCAATGTCCCACCCTGGAGAAGTAGAGTCCGATGCAAATGAAGGGAACTTCTTGCCTTCTCTCTCTTTCTCTCTCTCTTATCAATCTTGATCTTGAACAGACGTTGAATTATCAATGGATCAAGAATGGATACTTAATTATATATAAATCGTTTCGAATTATAATTTTGAATTTTTAAAAAAATTATTCATTTCCATTATTTGAATTTTTATATTTCAAAATGAAAAATTATTGTTAAATATTGTGATCATGCACTTATATATCTACGATGCTAATTGATATTTGTTTCGAGCGAATTATTCATTATTTCAGTTCGAAAATATCTTTGTCTTCGTTTTACAAAATTTACAATTATTCTTTTTTTAAATCTCTCATTAGAACAAATGATCTTCTCATCTTCTTATTCCTTTTTTCTCTATTTAAAATATTTCTTTCTCGTTACAACAATTACTTTGATTATTATATTATAGGATAAATTTATTCCAATTCGCGTTCCAATTTTTTCTTCGTCAAATATTTATGAAATTAGACTACGAGAAAAGCGATGAACACTCAAAATTGTTAATAAAATCTATGAAACGATTCGATCCAAGATCAATCGCAATACGTTTCTTACTTTTCTTCTGGAAAAGTTGCAGAAAAATATAATTTAATGAAGCGTATATTATATATTACGTAACAATATGATTTGTCCCAGCAAGAGTCCAGTATCAACCGGATACACAACGCTTCATCAGCTTACGCTGATTCATTACGTGAAATCTGCTCGAAACTTTGGCTGATCTGGCGCAGTTTTTTCTTCACGCTGTGTGACTCATCCCAGAAAGAAAGAAGAATCCCTGTTTCAAAGAGAAAAACCTGTTCAAAGGATCGATGGAGGGTGGGACGAGAAGTCAGAATTGGGCGGGTTTTCACCGATTATCCGCGGGGAGGAGGAAATGGCAAACACCGCCATTTAAATTGAACTTGTTGATCCCGCGAGCTGCGCAGGTTAATGAAAATTTCAAAGCGGAAATATCAAAGCTTCCATCACGGGCGAGTTAAACTCGTTGGAGCATGCATATTTAAAGTGGGAGAGCAAGGTTCTCGCTCCCTGAAAACGCAGCAGATTTTTTTTCGATTCGATCGACCGATTGGCCGAAGTCGTTTAAACTCGCGATTATTTCGAGGAAAAGGGAAAATTTTATTCTTGATATCCGCTTTATTATATCCCTTTGATTAATGATAATTCTACAAAATTTTATAATTTTTTTTATCTCATGGAATGACAACATTTTCTCTTTTTTTCTTTTTTTAAAATAGTTTCTTCTCCTTTTTACTATGTGTCTTCAGATTAAACGTCTTTGTCGTTTTTTAAAAGAATTTTCATCGATTCTACGATTAATAATAGAAACATATCGAGGAAAAAAATGGAATCCATAATTAATTTTCACGCGTCAATATATTATTAATTCTCTACGATTCTCTCTAGAATTCGTCGTGCGTATAATTATTATTGCACTTCCGTTTCCGCGTAATTCCCTTCTCGAGTATTCGTTAAACACGTATTAAATTTGATCGGCAATATACACTTGAAAAGTCCATCGAATCGACGGACAGATGCAACACGCCGCGATTGCCAATTACAATGAACTATTTATACCATTTATAAGTTGAAAAAGAAAAAAAAACGGGGAATGGAAGCCGTGTTTGTCGGTCTCGAGCACGGTATCTACGAAGGGTCGATAAGTGGACGTCAATTAATAAGCGATTCCGCGTGGTCGATGACTGTGCGCGCTACTCCACTTTTTCCCTCCGTTTTCGATCCTCTCTCGATCGCGGTTCAGTAATTAGTTTTCGGTCCACGGGTGGTTAATCCAGTGGTTAATCCGGCGATTATTCTTTCCTTTCTCTCTCTCTCTCTCTCTCTATCTATCTCTCGCTCAGAAGGAGAGAAACAAGCGAGATGAAATTTTTCGATCGAAGAGATTTTTCGAGATTTAAAAAAAAACAGTATTCAATTATCGGGAGAAATTTATTTATAATTATTGCTTTTTATTAATTGCTGAAAAGTTGAGAATAGCGTTGTTAAAGAAAATAAAGTGAGAAGCTTAATAGAAATTATTTACTCTTTTATTCAAGCGTTTCCAGAAGAATCTCTGTCTCTTTCTAAACAACGAAACTCTTGATTACGTAAAAACGTGTGCGTGTTCGATTGAAAAGGTTGTGGAACAAAGAAGAGAATAGTCATTCAAAAATTAAATTATATTTGAGGTTTGAAATTTTAGAATTTTCCGAGAAATACGAATTATATAGAAAAACGATTGATCGTTGGTAGGCGTCCCTACAACGAGAGGAGAAAACTCGAGACGATTGAAACTGGATCGCGGTGCAGGATGCGGGTATTAATTGCGTAACAGGCGTGCACGGTTCATCCTTCGATACCAGGCGTCAGCGACGATAGACGCATTTTTTCAAGAAGCTTATCGACGTTGATGAATCGACGTCGGGCGCCGAGTCGTAACGTCACCGTCTGGGTTGAATCCCCCGGAATTGTTCGACTCGTAAATATTGTTCACCGCCTTCCGATGAGACGGAAAACAGCAGCCGAGATCGACGCAAGATTTAACGGATTTTTAATCTTATTTTTCGGATAAGCAAGCGAAATGTGAGTTTAATAAAAGAAAAGGATCGAAGATCGTGCCACTTTAATATACAATTTGATATCATCGCAAAGCATGGAAGTGTTGCACTGATTAATTAAAAAATTAGAGTTTAAAAAGAGTTTGAGTGCCGAATATATTTTCATTGGCTTGGGAAATTTGGAAAAATATCGTAAATAAAAGTTTGTAAAAACTAATAAATAATTGAATTAGAGAAAATTTATCATTGAATTTCTAGCATCTTTTTTTTTCTGTAAAATTTCTGTTTTGCTTTGTTTGTTATATTATCTAAGTACAATTAGTCGCTTAAGTAAAGCTTGGAGTGATAGCTAGCTATCTTATGGAAATTGGAAATGTCGTGTTGAATAAATTCGTGATTAGTTTGTTTTAATTACTTGACTCATCGAGTTTTCAATGATTATCGTCCTTCGCAAATTGATTATATTGCGCTCGATCAAACTTTACTTTACGATTAAATGGAGATCGCATTTAAATCAATATAAAATTTCGTAATTGTAAATTTGTATGGAATGGAATATCGTTTACGATCTGTTGGTATCCTCTTTCCACGTAATTTTTATAATTATCATTTTTTGTAGACATTGATGAAAAATATTTAATAAAGCAGCACATGGAATCTTTTGCACGTGTAATTCTTGTTTACAACTCGTGTATGTAACATTAGATTAATAGTTGCGTGTATAATAACACGTTACACATCGATGGGTTTCATTTTGCTTTAAAAAATGAATATTTTATTTAAAACTGAACTTCTGTTTCGATCTTGTAATCCGATTGGCTGGAATTTGGTTCAAGTTCGCTTTCATTTCGCTTTAATAATTTTGATTCTATTCGATAAGTTTGCAAATGTATCGTTCAATTTTTATATATCTTGCGCTTAAATCTCGAGGCGAGTCTCGTTGGAAAGAAGTTACGTAAACTTGTGTTGTTGCATCATTATCTTTTTTTAGAAAATTAACTTATGTATTTAGAAAAATTTAACAGTTGTATAATACATCTAACATAATAAGGGAATAATTTCTAGACTAGCTTATCTTATTGTTTCAAATAATTATTCTTAATCCAATCAAGAAACTAATTATTAAATCGAATAATTCCAATTATATTAGAGATTAAAAAAAAATCGATCGTCGGTTCTTTAATAATTCTCTTTCTCACCGAGAAAGAATTTCACACTTTTTGAATTATTAATTAACATATCGTGAAATATTTCTTTGTAATAATGCAGAATTAATACGCTCGAAATAATCTTGCTACTTTTTTTTTACATTATAAATATAATGTATCGTTATATATTTACATTCCCGTCATTCTATCGAAGTTCACAGGGTTATCAGAGAATATTGACATTAATGAATTCATTTCAAGTCTTGGAGATCTCGACAAGAGGTTTCAGAGCAGCATGAATGAAAATTCGTTGGATGAGTTGCTGCTCTCAATTAACACCGCGGTTCTCGAAACGATTGACGAAAAGTTTAGTTTGCTCGTTCATTTCGAATTCGATGACCATTTTCTAAAATGTTAAAGAAGGATATACTTAAAGGTATATCACGCCACATCCGTGGTACGTAAGCGATTACGGATAAGAATTCAGCAGGAGGATGCGTTCGTGGAGGAAGTTCACGTAAAATTGACCTCATCGCCCAGACGATTCCAACGGGATGAGTCTCTCTCTCCGGAATTCGATTTTATCTTCCACCACACGCTAAAATACGTACAATCCCATTCATTGAGAGTTTCACATGGCACATGGTTCCTATTTTGTTCCATCATTGTAATATAGCGACTGCTTAGAGAAGCAAGTTTTTTGAACTGGAAATTTAAAAAAATAGAAGAGGAAAGGACGTTAATTAAATACTTCTTTTGAATTTTATAGAGATGGATAGAACTTGAAAAATCTCTTTCGACCGTAAAT
This sequence comes from Apis mellifera, assembly GCF_003254395.2. Classification (NCBI taxonomy): domain Eukaryota; kingdom Metazoa; phylum Arthropoda; class Insecta; order Hymenoptera; family Apidae; genus Apis; species Apis mellifera. Next base: position 6,942,383 of record NC_037641.1, read on the forward strand.
TTCATAATATAAAAGTTCTATAGATATTTAATTATTTATTTTTTCAATTTATTCAGATTAAAACCAAATCTCGTTCGAATATTCCAATCTCAAAAATCACAATTTGTCTGCAAAATGTGGCTTACTTCTAGAATAAAAGGAAAAGACTAACTAACCCAAACATCCTTAAAATTTAAAAGTTCATCTTATTGCTGAAAGAACTTTTCTCTCTTCAGAGAGTAAAATACGTGAAAAGGGATCGTAATTCTTAAAATCGATACGAAATTCCGCGAGAGAAATAATCCAACTCGCGAGGAGGAACTGCTCTCCGTTTAAAAAGGATAGAATTGTTGGCGTGTGGAGGGCCGAGGCCAAATGTTCAATATTCCTTCAAATATTCCAATTACAAAAATCACAATTTGTCTGCAAAATAGCTCACCTCTAGAATAAAAGAAAAATACTAACTAACCCAAACATCCTTAAAATTTAAAAATTCATCTTATTGCTGAAAGAATTTTTCTCTCTTCAGAGGGTAAAATACGTGAAAAGGGATCGTAATTCTTAAAATCGATACGAAATTCCGCGAAAGAAATAATCCAATTCGCGAGGAGGAACTGCTCTCCGTTTAAAAAGGTGACGGATAGGATTGTTGGCGTGTCGAGGCCAAATGTTCGAAAGTAAAAGGAAAGTCGGAGAAATGTTCGTTTCTCGATCGTTCGTAACGTACTCACGGCTGATTTTGCTTGGCTTGGATGCACAAAGAGAGACTTATCGAGCAAACGGGGTAGCACGGTTTGGTTAATGAGCCCTGTGAGGAGTGACAAGGCTGCGGTTAGAGATTTGCACGCGAAAACTAACACGTGCGTGCAACACGAGCTCGGCTCACAGTGGGAAAAGAAAGTTAAAGAGGCGGAGGTTTCGCTCTTAAAATAAATCGGCCAGACAAAAATGTTGCCCGGTCTATACGAGGACCGTCGCTATTCCGCGCATTTTTTTCCCCCCTTTTTTCCCCCCCAATTCGCGGCGTCTCTGTCCCTCCCCCCCCTTTGTTCCATCCAATCGTTTGAAAATTTGTCAAAGAAGCTTGCGAATTTTGATTCCGTTCTAAAATTGAAAGAAATGAATCTTGGTGTGTATATTCTTTCAGACCTTGAATTTCTTGATGAAGTGATAAGAGTTCTTGTGAAATGAGAAAGTTTGTCTTATTTTTTTCGAGTAGATATATAATAATGTTCCATATATTTGAATATTTTTTTCTTTTTCGGAATAATTAAATGATAATATTCTTTTTTTCTTTCGCCACTTTATCTCGTAACTATTATTTATTAATTAAGCTTCATTTGTTAGCTAAGATTCTTACGGTATCGAATATTAGATAAGATTAAACGTAATGAATGGAACTGAAAAGTGTGTAAAACAGATATGATTAGATACGCTTCCGTATATATAATCATTGTCATTTAATTAATTAAAACGTGAAATGATGTTTATTGTAAAAAAAAAAAAAAAAGGAAAAGAATACAATATACGTTTTATTCGTTTCAAATCATTGGTTGGATTCATTCTCGTGCTCGCTTTCTACGACTGTAAGGAAAAGATTGACGTCACAGACGTTCACCTTTGGTCTCATTCCACACTAGTAGAAAAAGAAATAAGTAAAAAAACTCGCTGTGCATGCACATTCTCATATATTCTTTCGCAATAAAATAAAGAAATTAATTCGCGTCGCGATCGTTACGTCAAATATTTGTAATCGAATCGTAATAACACAACAACGACGAATAAAATTCGAGCGAGCAGAAATATTACAGTCGAATTTCAGAAAAATAATTCAATGATAAAATTCACAAAAAAAATCTACAATAAACGAATAAAATTCATTAGGACTCGAAATCGATGTTCTTATTTAAGAAAAAATAAACAAATAAAATAAAAGAGTTAATTAACGTTGGCGAGAAGAAGGATATCAAATTCATTCGCGACCCGGTTTACTTCTCCGCTGTTAAATCGGAGCAGCCCGTGTCCCATTTCCCTTTCTTTTTAAATCCACGTTCCAAGACGATTCACTTCCGGCCAGGCGCCTGCCGCCATTCGAATTCAAGGCCTCAAACGCATCCTCCGCTTCCTGTCGTCCCCTCCTCCCTCTCTTTTTAACGTCTGCTCGCGCGAAACGAAGATTTTTCTTTCTTTTTTTTTCTTAAATCCAATCATCGAGCTGTCGTTGCACCTTTGAACCTTTGATCCCGGTTTGCAGAAAATAGAGCTCCTCGTTGTCTTCCCTCGTTGAAATCCGATTGAAATGACACCACATTGTGTTGGTTGTTGCGTAATATACGATCGAATTTCGATATTTTTACGCGATTTTTATCATGTCACACGCATTAACTCTCTTGGCTGAGAAAAATTTCCAACGAAATGTTGAATGATTTCGCAATTATTTAAATTTTTTTTTCTTTATACATTGGAAATTAAAATTATATTTTTGTTGTACCTTCGAGGCTTAGAAATTGTTATAAAGTGTTATAAAGTTAGAAAGTATTCGAGTTGAGACACGCATTAACTCTCCTCTTGGCTGAGGAAAATTTCCAACGAAATGTTGAATGATTTCGCAATTATTTAAATTTTTTTCTTTATACATTGGAAATTAAAATTATATTTTTGTTATATCTTCAAGGCTTGGAAATTGTTATAAAATGTTATAAAGTTAGAAAGTATTCGAGTTGAGAGAGATCAATTGGCAAATTTATTATTAAACATTTATTATCTAGAAGAAGAAGAACATTCTCGTATCTCATTGTTACAAGGACAATGGTTTTAAGTATCTTTTATTGGCATTCTGAATTCGCTTGGTTTGTAACGATACAATTAATTATCAAATTGGTCGTATCGCCAGGAACACGTGGATATTCCAAGATTTCCGGATATTTCTCGTTATTCGCCGGAATTGTGCAGCCGTGGAAGGAAGCACGCGCCATCTTACACATTCCGATAAATCTTCAACTTTCCTAATTAATGATTCATACAATTGCCATGACATAATTTATGCATCGTGTGTGTAATACGAGCAACACGTATCAAGTTTGTCAATGAAGTCGTCACTCCTTTGTTACATTTCTTTTCAATATCAATTAATTCAAACAGAGAGAGAGAGAGAGAAATAATAAATAAATATACAACATCGCGATCGCCGTGGAGCGATATTTCAAAAATATTTTCCCCAATTGTTTGTCACATTAACCGTCTCGTAATTGTAAACCAATTGAAATTCGTGATATCAGAACGCCGTAGGTGTTCTTCTAATCTATCGTGCACTCAAATTTCTCGTCACCGTGCTTTCGAGGAAGCGAAAGCTTCGAATTTCAACAAATAACGCCGCGTCCCGTAAAGAAAAGTCATCAACCCGCTCCTGTTACAAAATTACAAGTTACACAAGTTTAAGTTTTACTTACCGAGAACTTCATTCGAACCGAAAGAATATAATGTCGCGTGTTCGTTTTCAAAATTCGATTCGAAACAAGTATAATAATTTTCTAAATTAATATCCTGCAGCTCAACTTTGTGCAAATTTCAAAATTCATTTTTCGAAAAAAGAAAAAAGACTTCGTAGACACTTTCGAGCTTATAATTATAGTATAACGTATGCAAATCTCGAGAATCTCGAGGATTCGAATGATAAAAGATCAAAATTATTTTTTAATCAATGTCTCGATCAACGCGTTCGAAGAATCGAGGGATTTAAAGATTCCATGGTTGGAACGCGATATACAACAACTCGACCCAGATCTTTTCCATCGCGACTCATTCGATGCACCTGCAACTTTTGCACAGAGGCTGCCCACTCTCCTCCCATACGATATGACGCGCTCGATGGGTTTGCACCAAGGGCCAATACTATCGCGCAACGCGCTCGAGTGATTATAGGCCGCGCTTCGGCCGCAACCGCGTGTTAAAGATCGTAGGATCTCGCGCAATGTCTACGAATGCGGGGAGGATGATGCACGGTCGTTAGACGACACGTAACGCGTAACGTTTGCACGCCGTTGCACGGGGTTTCGGGTCAGTGGCCCGTTTTATCGCGAATTTCGTGCCGCGTTTCGTGTTCATCCGCGTTTGAAGCGATCATTTTTTTGCGGTTTGATCGATTTTAATGGTCGATCGTTTTTAAAAAATAATTTAAATAATCTTTTATCGTTTGAACATTGTGTAAATGACAGATATATTTTTTTTTGGAATAAGAAAAGATTAAAGTAAAAGTGAATTAGATTATTTTATTTTTCTGACGAAAATGAAAATAGAAATTCAAAGGTACACCTTGAGAGAAAATAGCTACGGATGGAAGTGTGTTAGCAGAGAGAATGGAATGTGTTGAAAATATATTTAAATTACATTGGTTGAAGAGCCAACAGGAATTTCTATATTCTTAGGTGTACATGGTAAAATTTGGTGGACGTGGTACACGCTTGTAAATGAAGGCGAATTACTATTGAGGCGAGTGAATATAGAGTGAAAGTGTTCCTTCTTTTTTTTTTTTATTTTTGGATAGAACAGCGAAGGGAGACGGTAATGTAATTAATGAATATTGGAGCGACGATGGTTGGAATTTATGTCGCGGATATTTTATCATGCGTGTTCTTTGATGTTTTGCACCAAGTAGTTCTAGTTTCAGTATGTATAATTTATGGCAAATATTACATGGATGAGAAGAGTTAAATATATATATATATATATATGAGAACATACGATCATCGAATCAGAGCTCTTAAGATACTCTTAAATAATATAAAAATTCAAGTAAGATTGATAGCAAATTGCAAAGTGTTTACTGATTATAAAAAGAAAAATTAAAATCTTTTCTTCTCCAAAATTGTATGGATCCATACACGTTTATTCGTTCCCTCTGCGAAATTTAACAATGATTTAAAGAATTAGATCGAGTATCTATACTCAGAAGTATTTCGAATGAAATAATTTCTCGATAACTCTTGGTTGGATAGATTCACGAGGCTATTTTAACTTTTCAAAAGATTTCTGTCAAATATTTAAAGAAGATACGAGTGAATTTCATAATCGAGGAAATAGGGAGAGTACGTTTCGAGAGTGAACAGAGAGCTAGAATAATGCAATAAGATTTTATAAGACACGTGGGGATATATGTTTTGCCGGTGATTTTATTACGAAATTCAATCGATCGCTGATCCCTCTTTCACGAAGACTTGTCTATTGAACCGTGAAGGACTGGCTCAGATCTAGAAAGCTACGGACGTGTAATCATTTTTACTCTGTGGGAAACATAACTGTACCTTATAACTCTTACTTTAGAAACGGTTATTATTCCAAACACGTTCTCCAAACATTGTATCGTTGTGTCCCTCCTTGTTCCTGAAAACATTAAACTATGAATATTTATAAAGTTTACAAAAGTAGTAGAAATCGTCGTAACTTAAGGAACTTAAGAATCACGAAACGAGGACAAGATCATTATGAAAATTATGGAATGCCTTTCGGATTTCTCTGCGTATAAAAAAAGAAAAAAAGAAGAAGAAAAAAATAATTTTTTATTAAATGAGCAAATAATGATCTTATCGATTAATTAATTGAAAAATAATCGAAACAATTAATGCATTAGATAGAAATTTCAATCTATTTTATAACAACTGTATGAAAAATATGATTGTTTAAAATATAATCTTGCGAATCGATCGTGTAACACGTTCCTGAAGACATTCTGACCTCTGCTCGATTCCACGAAGCCACGTAATGACGTATACATCCATCCATCCACACATGTATGAGTCAAATCCTCAACTTTCCATTCATATGTTGCGGTCACACGTAGAATATTCAACGATGTGATGCGCCACCATACGTGTAATAATGGATAACACATATGGATGATAGAACACGAATAACAGTCTTATTAACGATAATCAGAGGAAATTGCATAATTGGTATATAAATAGCAAAAGTTATTCCTTTGTCTCGTCTTGGAAAGTAGTTGTCCTTTCTTTTCGAAAATATATCAGTTTCCTCTCTCTCGGAATTTTTCTCTTATTATTTATCTGGCGAATCGTTGCCAAAAGAATCTGTTTAAAGCAGAATCGACAAACAACAATTCTCAAAGCTTCGTTCGATTATTCCACGACTCTTCTCCATCTTCAACCTCTCGATTTTCTCGAGCCAAGTAGCTCGACCGCAAAGCGGCCACGTTACGCGATTCCCAGCAAATGGAACGCCGATGTTCCAACTTTCGAACAGCCGAAATCGAGTTCGAACTTTTCTTCGGGGGTTTTGATTCGACAGCCTCGCCAAGGGTTGCTCGGCTATTTTAAGTCGATCTCGAGCTGCTTGCGGTCGACATTGCTGGCCCGTTCACAAACGGATTATACTCGTTCAAGATTGAGATTTCGAATAAATCCGTTACGATACGTTGTTCGTTCTTTCAATAATTGATTGATGTTGAAAAAGAGTTGAAATTGTTTCCTGAGAATGTTTATTAAAGTCTAAGTTCTCGATATAATTGAATATCTTATGAGAAAACATCCAGTGTTTATGAAGCAGTAACAAAGACATTTCTGTTCTTCCTGTGATAATGCAAGGTTTTCTCTTACTACGTTTATTATTATTATTTATGCTTCGAATGATTGAATTATCGAATCTATTATTAATATCATTCAAAAAGATTCGATTATCTATCGATTGAAATAAATATGATACATCTTTCTTTCCTCAACATCATAATTATCTTACCTCCTCAAAAAAATATACATTATATCGTTCACAAACGTGCCGATCCTTTTTTTCTTCTTCTTCAAGTACTCTTTTTCAACAACATAATCGATACATCATCCCAATACTCCAGATAAATGTTTCTCGTTTTCCACGAGATCGACGTGTCGGTGTACAAAGAACGGACAAAGAACGAAGGAGAAACGGGGAGGGGGAGAAGGAAGAAAAATTAACATCCGCGGAGAAGATAACGAGCTTATCAATCGCGTGCCAGACAAACGGCACCAGTCGCGTTTCATTCCTCGATCGGCTCGCGCGAAAATCGCGTTTCGATTTCCGATTCATTCGCACGTTCTTCGACGTGCGTTCGAGAATCGATGAAAAATTTCCTCGAGAGAATTCCGTCGAGTTAATGGTGAGAGGAGAAGCGTGCCTTGTCTTCGATTCGTTCGCGATTTAAAGCTTTTCCTAAAATTTCACGCATTGATTATTCGCTCGAGAAAATTGAGAGAAAAAAGAAAGAGAGAGAGAAAAATAAAAGAGTCGGGGGGATGAAATATTGTTGAAGAATACCGTTGGAATTGTGGGGAGGAAAAGCCACGAGGAAAAGTTGTTTTGCAAATTTGTTCAGAGTTGGGGGATTATTGGAGTGGACTGTTGGTGTTTTGGTCGCGATATCTTGCTCTCCGCCTTTTTGTGCATCTTCTGGGAATCCTTTCCTTTCCGGGAAATGCATTTTACGGGGAAAGGGACGGGATTGAATGAACTTTTGTGGAATTTTTATCTGTCAAGGACGGGCACGTTCTTCGCGCTCTATTGGAAAACTTGTGTGTTCGTGTCCGTGATCTTTTTTAGGTGTTATAGATTTTATAGAAAAAAATTTCCATTTGGGATCGAGGAAAAGAAAATCTCTCTTCGACGTGTTATTCTATCGAAAAGAAAGGAAGAAAAAATGAATTAATAGTTTAAGAATAATTTAAATTATTATTTGAGAAAAAATTTAGCTGTTTGTTTGTACAGACTTGTTATTAATATTTGTCGGGAATTTTTATCTGTAATTTCATTATCGATTTAATCAGCTGAAGATATCGTTGGCTTAGTCATGTTTCTTTTGTTTTGTGCTCGCATTCTTTAGGTTTAAGATGTTACAGTGCAATTTATTAGGAATAAATATAATTAGAATTGGAAATCAAGTTCGAAACGAGAGCTTGGAATTTTTTTCAGCTTCGCGATTCAATTGAAAATAATTAAAGCTCGTGTCGATGAAAAAAGGAACGAGATATTTCGATATCTTTATTACATATTTTACAACTCGTTGATTTTATTCAAATCTAATTAACAATGTTCTACTTAATAATTTTTTTTTATATATCTCTGTCGTGCACGCCGCAAAAAAATTTTCCACTCGCGAAACTAGTTCAATTGTGCACCGAGTAAATAAACTCTTTCTTTCTTTTCTCTTTTCCTATATCTACTCGTTACATAATTGTTATAAATAAATCTCGCGTATCAATATATAATATAAAATGCAAAATTAATTTTGTCCAATCACACATTTTTAATAATTACAAAGATATGAATCGTTGATTTCTAAATTTCTCAATACCTATTGAACAAAAAACTCTTAATATATTTTCACTTTCTTCCATCCATTAATTAAATAATTCCAATACAACAAATAAATAACCCCAATCCAAACAACCTTTCAACTCTTCCCCCTTGTAAACCTTAACACATCCCCTCTTCTTCTTCAAAATCATCTCCTCCAAAACCTATTCACGTGTCTTCTCCGCCCTTCTCATGCGCTAGAATTTTCTAGTAGCAAATAGACGACAAGTGTACTAGGAAAAAAGTTTCCCTTCGAGGAAACGAAGCGCGACATAGAATCTACAAAAAAAAAAGAAGAAGTGTGAGACAGTTTCGCGAAAGAGGAGAGGGAGAGGGGAGGGATTCGTTGTCGGGACGGAATTTCACGAGCGCAGTTTCTCGTCTCGCAACGAGTTTTTCGTTCGGCCGGGTTGTGTGACGCCAATGGTGTCGAGACGAGGGGCCGCAGGAAGAACCGAAAATAAAGTAGACAGCCGACGACGAGAAACGCGTATGAATATGCGCCCGCTCTCTCTGTACGCGCCACGCCAAGCCTCTTCCTCCTCCTGTTGGTCCGGCCTGAGTGGGAAATTTTTAGCTCGTCGCTGGATCCGTGTGCGCGTACAAATTCTCGCGTTGCAAACCCGACCCCCGAGGCGGAGGTTCGTTGCCGCATCCGTCACCGAACCTCTACCGTCGTGCCTTTATTAATTCGTCTTAATAATAATCGCACAGTTGTTCGAGCGTGGATATCCACATCCGTGTCACGCGTTCTCAGACCGTTGTTGTTTCGTCTTCGCGAGGGGAGTACGATTTTTTCGCTGCACTTGGTTCCTTTATCTGCTTGTTTGTGGAGAGGTTGCTCTGAAAGGAAGAGAAATTGTTAGATTGGCTGGTTGGAATTAAGTAAGCTGCGGTTTGGCCGAGTTGAGATTTTATTTTCTTGGGATAATTGGAGGTTTCTTCGTGATTCTCCTCAAATTTTTCTATCCTCTTTCTTGCTTTTGCATTCCTTTTAAAATATGTCGTCAGTATTTAAGTTTTCTCCAAGTATTACACTCGGTGGTTTTCACTTCTTTGGACGGGTTGCATTCGTTTTCTCTTCTACGTATAAAGTAGAATTATTTTCCTTTCGTGGATGTGGATTATTTGAACCGTATTTGCGTTTCGTGGAAAGGTTTCGTTCGAGACCTGAAATTTTTCGAAACGGGGGACGCCGCCAATCCGGCATCGCTTTCTACGGCTCGACACGTGTTCAAAACCATGTGTCACCGGGGCCTCCATAAAAATCACACAGAAGCAGAATTTTGTTAGAACAGGGTCGATGGTCGATGGCGCACAGCATACTTTCTTTTTCAAGAACACTTCAGTTTTAGCATGCATTTTTAGCCGTGTTCCGCGCTCTTCTCCTCTTGTTAGGTTTTTACGATGGTGTTAGTTGTAATGAAGCATGTGATGCCTTTTTTTTTTCTTTTTTCTTTTTTCTTTTTTTTTTTTTTTTTATGCCTATGCGAGAGATGAAATGTTTTTTAGTATTCTGACGTTATAGCAGTATAAAATGAGACGGGGTTTGCCACGAAGGTTTCACGATTAGGTCTTTCGAGGTTTATGATAATGCAATGTAATAATGTAAAAATATTCGTTTTCCTCTTATATTTCTTGAAATTTTTACACGCGATTTTATGAATATTTTATATTCGCGGTTTCTTTCTCTCTCTTTCCTTTTTCTTTTTTTTTTCTTTTTAAATTTTTGGATTCATAAAGATATTTTTCACGAAATAGTTTACGATACTATTTTCCATCACTTTCCAAGAATGTTCATTCATATTATCGTAGATTTTTTTCAAATTTTCGCTTTCGAACTTTAGCATCGCTAGTAAATACAGATTTTATTTCAAGGATGTAATTTATCTCGTCGCAATGTAATCCACGCAAACAAAAATTTTTAAGACCATAAGATATATTTATTTATTTTCAAAACTTCTTAAAATTACTTCCATTCTTTCTTATCTCGCCAAATTTCACAACTCTCGATTCTTAAGGGAAAAAATTCCATGAATATTTTAATTTCCATAAACTCTCTCGATTTAAAAAAAACCCTAATCCGATTTCATCCAATTTGATCCGAAAAATTAATCAAAAAAAATCTCCCGCCGATCTCGACAAATTCCCGATCGATTCGATCGCGGCCATTCACAGCATTGTCAAAGCCGCGAGTTATTCTATCGGCGAAACGCTCCATTAGCCCACGATAAACGCTATCACGCGTCCCATTTTACGCCGTCCCATACGATCTGACAGCGCCAAGTATTGCCGGCCTACGTCACTGCGTGCGTAGTCACGTGACCGGTCGAGTCACTCTTTGGCCCTCAAGAATCGTGAACGATTCAGTTTATCGTGACCCGCGATGCGCTCGCCACCGTGCGTCCACGTCTCTTGTACCGTTGCCCGTCTCTGGCGAGACCCTTAACCCCCTTTCCAATCCCTCTTTTTTCACGGTTAAGATACAGATTTCGACCTTGATACATCGATCTCGTGAACGTTTTATCGCGGATCGTTTTTATCGGCGGCTTATTAAGCGGCCGTCTAGCGAAGTGTGCCATTTTAACGAGGACAGCCTGTCGTCGCACGCCTGTCGTCTAGCGCGAGTTTTACTTTTGACACGTTTCCACGCGGATCGTATCCACCGATAATAGTGGTGGTGTTAATTAAAAAATCACGATTAAAAGTATATAGTTTGTTTCGAAAAGATTACGTGATTTTTTTTATTTTATTTCTATTGCTTTACGAAAGAGAGGAAGAGGAGTGAGGTGAAGACGTGAAATGGCGTATATACATGCACGATTGATAGTTCCATTGGAGACATGTATACCAGTTTTTGAACGTGTGTCCAGAAGCCGGGCGTGAAAAAAGTGAAAGGGGCATTTCTCGTGGAGAAATTTTTTATTTCTCTCTGTGATTTTTCTCTCTTTACTCTCCTCGAGTGATTTTTTTTTTTCCCCCTTTATTATTCCCGAAGTACGAAGTATACGTGATAACGTGTATCGAGGAATTGTACACGTTGGTCGATTTTATCGAGTGGTGTTTGGAAAGTACGAAGGAGAGTCTGAAGTTGAAGGTAATATACTGTGTAGCAGTGGTGGGGTGAGTGATGAACGAGACGTGGGACAAAGGTGTGCTCGAAGGTGCGGTGTGAAATGGATACTGGAAGATAGTGGTTGAACGGACAAAAGGGAAAAGTTTCGATCCGCGAAAATGTTGAAGCACATGAATCGGACCGGGCGACCTCGGGTCATCGTGAGGAAGAGGAAAGGTCGTTCGTTGTCCAGAAGTTGGCCTGGAACACCGAGGCCCTTATCGATCGTCTCGAACGAGGTAAAAACATTGGTTTTAATATTTAATTATCGGCTAATAATTAAATAAGCACATTTTTTTGGCGCTCGTCGACGCTGTTGCTTGTTTAGCAAGCAAATTTTAAAGTTAAATTTTATTTTATTTTACCCATGAATGCACACTAATGTTACAAAGGTTTGTTTAATTTTATACTCGTTATTGAAAAAAATACTATTTATATTCGTATCGTAATCGACGCATTCTTTAAAAAGTTAATAAAGAAATGAATGAATGATCTCGACGAAGAAAAATATAATAATTCCTATAATAATTCCTTTTTTTTCTTTTCTTTTGAATAGAATAATTTTGAATTGATCAACGTGTGTGAAAAGTATATTTTCTTCTTGCATAAGTATACAACATTAGAATTATGGACTCGTCACGTGTCCTAAATATAATATTATAATTAGAGAGCTAGGCAGAAATTAAATATACGTTCTCGAATCTTTGAATATTAATTTTAAACATATTCAAATAAATATTGATTAATTAATCATTCCTATATAATATGTGAAAAATTTATATCAAAAGATAATTTCGTTAAAAGCATTCGTTGTGTTAATCTTTAAAAGTTTTTAAAAAATCTCTCATTTTATCTTGGCAATTCTAGAAACGTCATTGAATCGCAATTGACATTCGTACATGACACAGATCGCCTCACAATGTTCTCGATCGAAGAATTAAGAAGAAATCACGACAATTATCTATCCTCTTGTTCTATCTATCCTCGATAGATTGATGTTGAGAAGTCACGATATCTTAACAAACCGTGTCGTTTCGCAATCGAGCATACGATTATATTAGAGAAGATGTCTCTCGTTCGTTCTCGAAAGAGAAAGAGAACGAGATCGAATCTGGTATATAAAGTGCATTTTACACACGAGGCGGATATATTTCGTGGAATTATTTACATCGAAATTTAACGGTCACGCGTTCGTGGCATGAATCGAGCACGGTAAACTTCATGGAACCTGCTTGAATTTTTATGTTGGTAAATAGAGTTGGATGTGTTACAAATTGTGTCAAGAGGCAGAAGGAAGTTGTTGGTGATTTAACGTTGAATTTATCGTGTGTTTATAACTCGAGTGAATGTGAATCGAGAGAATGGATGGGACGCGTGGATAGGATTCTTTTGATCGTTTTTGATGGCGAGGGGGGATTTGTTATTTTTGTTTAAGCGATGATTAAGCAATTTTCGTGGAAAAAAAAATTATATTGGCTCGCGGGAGTAATAGAACGATTTAGTGAAACTTTAAAATAGTAAAATATATATACATTTGATGTTACATTTGATAGCAATGTTGTAACTATATAAAAATATCAAGATTGTGTACGTAAAATTTGAAGTGAATTTTATAAAAGGATGTGGAAATTAAATAGTAATATACATAAATTTAGAAATTTGGAAAGATAGATTTTTTTAGTTATTGAAGAAAGGATATTCAGAATTATAGAAATTAATCATTTTCATTGTACGGTTCCGTATTGTAAATATATTATCATTATACAATTTATTTATAGCTCCTAGTTTTCCAATTGATGTAAAAATACATTAATCGATTGCAACTTTTTTCTTGTAAACACAAACAAAATTCTGATAAGAATTAAATTCCCTTTGCGCTATTAAATAACTGTTTTTCCAATCACGATCGTAATCTTAATATAACAATTTTTCCACGCTCAAAGAGAATTTTAATTTTCGTCGTAATTTTATTATAATAATTATCAGAATCTCTTTAATCAAAGGCAAATCACGTTTCTCCCGTAACGAGTCAACTTTCCGTCAACATTTCTAATTAACAGACTTCCGATAACTTCCCAATTCAGCCTTTCAACTTTTACTCGATACAATTTTTATTCCAATATCGTTTCAACAAACAAAAAAGAACATCTAATAAAAAGAAGAAGAAGAAGAAAAAAGAATCGACAACTCCTCGTTTCAACTTGTTGAACAAAATCATTCATTAACCAATAATTATAATCTCTGGAAAGAAAAACTTACGAAAGCTAATAAAACATAAATGATAAACGACAAAGATAAATATTGAAAAATATTTTCGAATTCTCCTTTGAGAAAAATAACACGTATATATACATACGACAATTGCACTATCTTTTTCCTTTATCATACTCCGATTAAATCGTGCTTGAACTATGTCGAAGAAGCCATCGAGAGAGGGTCAACGTGTAATATATTCGACTAATTTAACGCGATGTGATGTTTTTCCATGGATGGAAAAGTACGATTGCCCCGATCGAAAGTGAGTGGAGCGGGGTTAAGCGGGGTTTATTGAAAACGAAATGGAAACGGGTTGAGCGCGTCGTATCCCGTTCAAGGCAGAAAAAACATCGGTTTTATCGCGTCTGCACGCGCGCGTGTATGCGTCCGCCCACGCGGAGCCGAAGGGCCCACGCAGAGCTCGAATATATGTATAACGAGGACGGGGCGGAAGATAAAGGGGCAGGAATGTGAGAAGAAGACGCGCCACGTAATTGCCGGAAAGGGGATGAACTTTTCGCACGGAGATCGTGTTTACCTGAGATCTGTCAGTCGGTTTTTCATTTAGATGAAAAAGATTTGATTACCGCGCCATGAAGCATTGAATAATGCAAAGAGGAGGGAGGAGGAGGAGGTTACTTTGGAAGGCAGTTGGCTTGAAAATTATGCGACGTGATCGTGATTTTGATGATAATTTCGCGGATGAAAAAGGAATTTTCTATTTTCTCTTACAATTACAAAATTGATTTCTGATTAAAATTTTCTAAACGTAATATACGTGGGAACTTTTTCTTTGAATAAATTCATACATATTTGATTTTAGAATATCATACTTGGTTTCATTGTAAAATGCGTTCCAAATATTGGAAAATATGTTGGAAAATAATGTATAACGCGTTGACAAATGATAAGAAAAGTTGTAAAATATAAACATAAACGTTTTTTAATTTACATTTACACTCGATAAATAAAATTTTTGGATCTTTTATGAAATAGGCTCGACCTCTATCGATAAACTTTTTTTTTCCTTTTTCGAGATTTCACAAGAGGTTTGATAATGATATTTTGAATATTAATCGCGATATCGAATTATAAATACGATAAGTTATCAGAAGCACGTAAAGATAAACTCAATTAGCAAAATCGATAAGCTGAAAAATTCTTGATTTACAAGGTTCAGAAAGATTTGACAATCGAATGATTAATATCGCAGGCGAGGATCAGTTTCGGTGAAACTCGTTTTGAAAACTGTTGATCGTTTGATATTGAGTTAAATGAATGGTGGCAGTGGTTGTGAGTACTTTAAAGTACATTTATAATTCGTCGATTAGTGGGTGGAATTTTCAAATTATGTTACACTTAATGAGATTGCGCCGGTTTCGAATATTCGAGCATTAAGTGAATTACCATTACATTTATAACTGTCGAGTGCATCGATTATTGATGGAATAATACGAAGTACTGTTGATACACAATAATAGAATAGATTAGCTTATTCGATATTCTACGCAAATTTTCGTTCTCTTTTTAACAAATCTCCTATATCAATACTTATAATTAATTGGTATCGTTATCATTTTACATTTATCTTCCATTTCAACATTAATTTATATAATTGTAATCTTCTTCTCTTTTCACTCTTTTCTTTTTGCAACTTAAGATAGATTCAGAAAAACTAATTACATTGCTCCAATTCATTTATGAAATTTAAAAAAAAATTATTTATCTCAAGATTCTATTTTTCTATCTATTTCATACAATTGAATCTCCAAGTCTTTGCTTTTTAAAGGTAAATCATTAATCGATTCCTTTATTCAATTGTCAAAATCAATTCTCAATCAGTATCGTTCTATTTTTCTTTTCTTTTGCAAAAAATCATCTCCTTTACCCATTTAACGCACGCACAGGAAAAACTCATCTCAGGTTTGTAGAACCGCAAAGGCTCGGTTTACAAGCGAAGCGATACATCACGAAACTGATTTCTCAATGAGCCAATCGTCGTTCGAACATCGTAAACAAATGCGCAAAAGGGAAACGAAATAGATCACGCGCCACGCTCTGTTTGCGGATGGCAAATGAGATTTTCGCGAGGCGGAGAGCCACGAATTGTGACGCGTGACGCAAGCAACCGATGCAGAAAATGTGCACGCGCTTTCTCGTTACGTAATCCACAAATTATAAACAATCGAGTCGAGTCGCAGCGATGTTTGTCATTCCTCGTGAAACGTGGAGAAACCTCCTCGTCGACGAGGAGGAGGTTTGGCAATTGTTGTTGCCCGTGACACTGCGAAACGCTCGTTTCATCGGGTCAATGTTTTCGGGCCTCGATGATGAAATTATTTTGCAACGGTTTACCGATCGATATTTTCCTTCCCAGTTTTTGAAAACTGAAAAATCAAGGTAAATGAATTAGATTGAAAATGATGATTGGTGGATGATGGAAAATGTTAATTCATTACACGACGGTTTCATTCCAACGTCGTGATGATTAATTTTATGTGTCGATGAAATAAAATAGTTTAAACATATGTTCAATATTCCATTTAATATTGATATTGTTTAGAGAATGCAAATTATTCTGTTCAACGATCATTACAATAAATTATATGTCATCTATGACAACGTTTTATGTCAATAGTATTCGAAACTCATAACAGAAATAATTACACGTGAATATTTTTAAATAATGTTCGTGTCAAATTCCTTCAAACGTCTAAATAGCATATTAAAAAATACTTTATTTCGCCTAATAAAATTTTTTTCTCTCGTTCGAGCGGTACGTGTCAAAGAAAATATTATTATACATACGTGAATATTATAATGAATGTATCGCACAGCGTAAACTAGCGTGATATAAAAAAGAAGTACATATCGACATTGAAAATATAAATATATGAAAATTGTACGATGCGCTTCATAAATATTCACAAAGATTAGCAATTAGATAAATATTCATAAACGCAATAAACATGTTGCACTGTATGTAATTGTTCTGATAATTAAGGGGGGGAAATGAATCCATTCTCTTTTTTTTTAATCCTTCTTTAGGTGATCGATTAATCTTTATACTTTCACCTTCGTGATTTTCGATGAATATACCTGCAAGATATACCTGTCATTTTAGAAGCAAAAATCTGCTCGAAAAAGATCGGTTATAAGGTACTGTTTACCTCGAATAATCGATAATTAACATACATCCCCTATTATCTTGGAAGATATCCTGTATAGGAGTCGAGATGTTGTTCCAAGCGAAACGAGTTTTTGATATAAATTAAATGATGTAGATTTTCCATGTTAGTTTTAAACATGGCTATGGACGAGTCATTTCGTAACAGCTATCCAGTTTTCTTCTATATCCGACTTAATTACCAGGTTGAATAATTGATATTACGTTATACATCCTTTTGGGATGTGAACGTGATTTCAAAATTATCTATAATAATATCCCAGTGCTGGAATATTAAGTACACGTACGAATATTTTTCGAACTCTGTTAAAATTTATATCCGTATTTATACGCGATACAATTAAATAAAATCATTCAACCAATTCTTCTTTCTTTCTTTTTTTTTTGAAGACGCTGATATCCCGAAAAAAAAGAGGAAAATTTTACCGTAATTTCTGTACACATAGTGTACTTTCGCGTAATTGGAATCTTTAAAATATTGTAACCAAAAGAAAGTGTTGTAACGTACAAACTTAACTAATCTTTCGAAGGTGTCTTCGAAGAGTTGTTCAGAATCATTTATTTATTTATTTATTTTTTCCTCTCTTTCCACGTAATCCCTTTAGAGCCATATAATCCATCCATCCGCGTGAAATATCCAATATACATAAAAAATATTCACCCATAAAACTTCTGTAAAATAATTTTCCATAACGATTATTACACGTCACAGGAGAAACCAATTAAAAGTTACAAATCACTGGAAACAACGCGTCAAGCGTTACGATATACGAGTATGTATTAACGCGTAACGGTGTAAATACAGATAGTACCTACGTGATATTTTCGAGCGGGTTCGAGTAGGGAAGGCGTTTCGTTAATTTCCGGCGTGTCGAACAATATTTTTCGCAACGTGCACAACGCGTTTCGCATCGGCTGTTCCCAATCGAATCACCGTATCCATCGTCGTCGACCATCGGTGGAAATTCAACTTTCATCCCGAAATTGGTTAAATGCTGTTCGCCTCTAACAATCGAGTCGCGAGGGAGCGGTTCTGTGAATGGCAAGTATAATCGGCGTATCTACCGGAAGTCCGGCCTACGGGTTCCGGCCCCGAGGCACGCTCATCTCGTTGTCTCTCCGCGTTTTTTTTCCCCTCTCTCTCTCGTACACGCATATTTTTCGTTCTGCTTTTTTATTTTTTTTTTTTTTCGTGCGCATCATTGAACAACGAACAACGCTGTTGACGGGAAAAGAGAGGCACGAGGCTGCGTGCAACGAGAGGGGGTGAGAAGTTGACGCAGCTGCACAAGTCGCAGGTGGAACCGGATTAGATTATCAACGCCACGGTGTCGTTCCTGGGGGGACGACACGGCTGCTCTTGCGGCCGAGTTGTTCGTCATTCGAGAAATTTGAAACACGCTTCTCCTCCCCCCTCTCGCCTCTCTCCACCTCGATGAGAATTCGGGTTCCGCGCTCGAGTTCCGTCGAATTTAGAGCGAAATGTTAGTTTGATGAATGTTGATTGCAGATTACTGTGTGTGCATGTGTTAGACATCTGTGATTTCTGATCTTCGATAATATATTTTTATCTATTTTTTTTCTTCGCCCTTTTCCACGAGGATTTATCCTTTTGATGTATGTGATATAGAAACGAAATATTTCTCTTGAGTTAAATTTTATATAAATTTCTAAGATTTATATTTTTCAATAGAGGATATTTATGTACAAATATTATATAAATATATATATATTATTGGAAAGATAGCGGATATAAAAAATTTAACCGTAACTGCCATTTTATTTTATTTATTTTCCTGATTATTCTTTATTCTCCTTTGCAGATCGACTACCCGGAACTGCACGGAGGAAGGATGCATCGACCACCGCACCCTCATCCCATAACTGACCATCGACAGGTCAATTTGGTCTTCGATGACACGGTAAACATCTGTTTTCGAACTTTCTCTCTTTTTTCCCTGCTTAGGTAAAAATTGCAAGAGTATATATAATTTTTTCACAAATTTTAAGAACGCATTCATGCAGATAATCCTTTTTTTGATCTGAATTCCTTCGTATACTTCAAACATCATGAATATAAGTTCTTGAAATAAATACTTTTAGGCTTTGGCTAATTGTTTTTTTCAAGTGCTAATGCGTTAAATTTTTTTAAATATTGCTGCGGTATGAAATGACGTTTTAAAGTGTCTATATTATTCTTAAATTTTACTTCATTGCCAAAATATCTTGGTCCCATTATATCCACTTCGAATTTCTCCTATATTCTAGGCTTTCAAAAATTCTGATAAAATTCAGAATATCTCTATTACTGATATCTTCGTTATATTTCAATAAATTGTTAATATTTAAAAATTAAATTTTTGCATAGATTAGTTATATATCTCGTTTGAATATATAGCACAATTGATAACAAAGTGCATTCGTATCAGACACGATCCGTCAGAATTGGCAAGTATCTACTGATAAATCAAGTCATGTGCACATGATTTCTGATCATTTCTCTCGCAACGGTTCACGATCATATATCTCACGTCATCAAATCGTTGAAAGAAAGTTTAATATCGTCATCCTTCTTTAATAAAAAAAAAAAAGAGGAAGAAGGAATATAAAAAAAAAAAGTAAAAAAAAAAAATAGCGAGATCAAGTTGAAAGTTGGTTGGTGATAAAACTTTTAAAACAATCGTTTTTTATTCTCATTGTATATGCTTTCTCATGCATTTCAAATGCGTATCTTTCCTCTCTCCCTCTCCCCTATAAAGAAAAGTTTTATCAGTTTGTAAATTTTTTTTATTTGCATTGATGCTTGTACAGTGAAAATCACGAAAAATAAATAGGGATCATTGTAATGCGAGAAAAGATTTTTTGTTGGAAAAATTTCTGTATTGTATTTGAAAAACGATTTTTTTTGTGAAAATATATAATATTGTTCTATTTTAACTTTTATATTTGTGATGACATAAAAACATCTTTGATCCTTTTGATACTATAAAAAAATAGCATCTTCTAATTTTAGAATAATATATGGTTATAACTTTTTCTAATATGCCATTAAAAGTCATAAATATTATAATTATTTTAATTAGCTCTTTAAATAGTATATTTATAGTAATTTATAATTTGTATTGGAGTCTCTAAAAATGAATGCCCTTAAATTAGTGTACAAAACTATAATAGTACCTAATATACTATCTATTATTATCAAGATATAAATATATCCTATTCATTTTAAAGTTGTCAATAGCTAATAATAATGTTGTTTTAACGCATTAGATTTTTTTTTATATCAATCTTTACATCTCTAAATATAAAAGAATTAATATTCACAATTACTCATTTGAATATTTAAAATAAAAACTATTGAGATAATAAACATTCAAAACAGAATATTAACTTCATATCCTTATTTTCAAAAAAAGAATTTATAAATTAATTTATTTATCTTTTTATTATATAATTTTCTTAACGTTCTTCCAATCTTATATCAAGTAAATTAATTATGAATAAAAAAGTTCACCCATAGTTCCGTTTTCCCTTGCTAAAATTTTCCAATGTGGCGCTCCCGGATCGAAAGTTCGTTAAGGCGCAACGCGTGCGCGTAAGATGATCTACATTAGAGTGTCTTTCCCCTAAAGAGTCTGTGGAATGCACATCGGTGGCATGCACTGGTATGTCAGTGTCTGTTCGGTTGAGTAGGAAGAAACTGAATGAGAGAAGCAATTTGGAAAGTCTGTGGAGCAGGACAAAAGGAAAAGTGAGACATGGGCACGACATAACGGGTCGTATAAATCATCCGTCGGGTCGGCCAGTGGCCTTTAAGTTACTATCCGCTGTATTGGATGCTTTGAGCAGACCGGTACTCTTTTCTCCGAGTATCCTCTTTCTCTCTCAATCGCTTACCGACTGACGATTGACCGACCGTCGACTCCTTAAGCTCGTTTCACACGAGCGATTTTTATGAAACCTCACGTTACGTCTCATCGCAAGTTCAAATACACGCGCGAAAATTTTATATAATGTTGAATTGCTATGTAACAAACGAATAATTTTTTCATATAAAATGATAATTTCTTCTCTAGTTATTTCTGATCGATGTTAGATTGTCCTTATTTATTTATACATGATTATTTATACATGATTAATTATTTACAAAGAATGGTTTTATGTATAAGATTTCATCTGAATACAATGTAAAATATGTTTTAAAAATATATTTTTCGTAATTATCGTTTTCTTTAAATTTAAAGGAAGGAATTTATAAATCAATTCAATAATTAGAAACTATTTTCCAATATGTTTGCTATATCAGAAATACAAAATGAAGTGTTGAATGATGTAGAAGTTTCTACATAGAAACAGTATGTGGCAATAAATGATTATTAATGAGATGCAAGTAGGCTGAAGTGAAAAATTTTCTCGAGGACATTTTCAACGCGTTATCGATAGCAGTGTTTTGTTAGTGTCACGGTCAGAAGCTACAGGTGGGCCCCCCAATGTGCGCCCTCCTATTGCGACGGGCCTGGAGTTTGCCGCTCAGTTGGGTCACGTGACTCTACACTTTCGAAGGGAATGCCGGTGGTATGATGAAGGGTGGGGGAGGGACAAGAGGCAGTCCCATGTCCGCTACTTTGCTAAGCTGACGGCCCACGACACGGGGCACACCAAACGCGCCACGAGCTTCGTAAATGCACACAAAGAAGGTCACATCGCGTTGCGTGTATATACATTCGCATATGCGCTCGCGAATGAGAGTGGGTTTCGCGAGTTCGATCGAATTGTGGACAAGTAACGAAAAGAGAATGTGGTCGGATAGTGGTTGTTCTTTATATTATTTCTCGTGATCTAAAACACGGAAGAATAGAGTGTCGAACAAGTGCCATTATTAAGACGATAGGATGGACGCCTTCGGCATGTACCAAGTGAGTCTGATGATCTCCCGCGGCTCAAAATGGCCTTGGTTTACCGCGATATTTTCCTCGTTCTTAAGATTTCTTACGAACAATTCATCACTATGAAAGATCATAGATGATCGTTGATGGTTATCGTGGGATGACAGATGTCACGATGTTTTTGTTTAGACATACGTGCCACTATTTCTATCTCTTTCTTGTCGTGTGTGTTTTCTCTGATCGCTCGATGTTGCGTGCGTGATGTCATGTCTGGCAACCTAACCTAACTTAAGAACAGAGCTTGTCCCCATCACGCCCATTCCTGGTATTATTCCGTAAACGAGCACCGCTCGTAGTACCCATGTTTTTGTCTTACATGTTTCTTGATCCCGTTCTTTGCAGCCTCTTCCTACCAATTGACAGATCGATGTCTGTGGATGATAGATTGCACGTTATTCACGTAGGTTTCTTTTGTATGAGAATTAAACGGGACAGTACATTGATAATTTTATTGGACTGCACTATGCTATTGTTTACAATCTGTGATTATGCCGATACATTGTGATAAAGAATGTATTGCTTTGGATTTAAGATCGTCTGGCATGAACATTAATGTAAACACTTTAGTTTAGATATTTGATAGTGTAGCAATAACAAAGCGAATATGTTGATCATTTTTAATTAATGCAAAAATATCACGATGTATGTCAATGTTAAATTATACAAGATATAATTATATAATATATAGATTAATTGCATAGACTATTATTAAAACATTTTAATATTAATTATTGATAAAAAATGTGCAATATGGATTAATAAATGTAATATAATTATATAATCAATATAATATAATAATTAATTGGATTTTATTTTCTTATACAGTTTTCTCAAGGCCTGACAGGCAGGCCAGAGTTATACCAAAAGTCCAACAGAAGCAGCCATTCGAGTGACACAAGTTCAGCATATAGTGGTTCAGACACTATGACATCTGTACAAGGATCATTAGATGCAGATCCAGATGCAGATGATGTTGATCTATCAGGACTTGTTGAATCCATAGTGGATAGCGATGAAGAAGAAGATCTTGCGGAAAGCATGGATGTAATTGATTTTTTTTTAAACAATCAATTAATGTATTTTTAAATGCATAAACTAAAAATAATAAATTACTTTTTATTTATAGAGCTTGACTGTCCGTGATCCTGTCAGAGAATGTTTAGAAAAAGATCCTATGGAAAGGACAGAAGATGATATAGAAACACTCTTAGAATTCACACAACAATTAAAGGCCTTTACAAATATGACTTTGGCAGTAAGAAGAGCGCTGTGCGCTGTGATGGTGTTTGCTGTAGTTGAACGTGCTGGTATGATAGTTTTGAATGATGGAGAAGAATTAGATAGTTGGAGTGTGCTTATAAATGGTGCTGTGGAAATTGAGCATAGCAATGGAGAAATTGAACAACTGCACCTTGGTGACAGTTTTGGAATTTTGCCCACTATGGAAAGACTTTTGCATAGAGGTGTTATGAGAACAAAGTAAGTTTTATATTAGATATATATTATTACTAATATTCGTGAAATAAAAACTTCATTAACATAATTTATTTATTTACTTTTTTAGATGTGATGATTGCCAGTTCGTTTGTGTTACTCAGGCAGATTATTTCAGAATTCAACATCAAGGAGAAGAAAATACAAGGCGGCATGAAGAAAATGGGAGAGTAATTCTAGTAACAGAGTTAAGAGGTGCTTTAGATGGTGGAGCACGCAGGGGTCATGTAGTTATTCGCGGAACTCCTGAACGTTTAATGTTGCAACTTATCGAAGAAAACAGTATTACCGATCCTACTTATATAGAAGATTTCTTATTAACCCATCGAACATTTATTGATAGTCCCTTGTTAGTTGCAAGTCAATTGTTAGAATGGTTTGATCAAGCACAAGTCAGAGATAGAGTTGCTCGTGTAGTACTTCTTTGGGTAAATAATCATTTCACTGATTTTGAAACTGATCCAGCTATGATGGAATTTCTGGAAGCGTTTGAAGCTGGATTAGAAAGAGAAAAAATGCAAGGACAACAAAGGTATATTTTAATCTGAACTTATGTTCTTTTGTATAATTAGAAAGTATTTATATCATTTAATAATTTGTTAATAAATTTTAGATTATTAAATATCGCGTGTGCAGCAAAAGCGAGAACGCGGAATGTAACATTAGCAAGACCAACTAGGGACGAAGTCTTACATTTTAGTATTTTGGGGGGATACGAAAGGGGTTTTGGTATTTTTATTTCAAAAGTGGATAAAAAATCAAAGGCTGAAGATGTTGGTTTGAAACGTGGTGATCAAATTTTAGAAGTAAATGGACAAAGTTTTGAACACGTGAATCATGCCAGAGCTCTTGAAATTTTAAGGGGATCTACTCATCTCAGTATAACTGTTAAATCAAATTTACTTGGTATGTGGCATCTTATAGAAATAATAACTTATGGATTATATTTCTTTTATACGAGCAATGAATTACTGTTGTAGCGTTTAAAGAAATGCTTCAGATGCCAGATGATTCGCCAAGACCGCGGGGAAGAGCAAACAAATCCGAAATTTCAAGATTACAATCAGATCCACGTGCGAGGTTGTCTACGCATGTGGATACAGTAACTCCAGTAAATCCATTGAATCCTTTGGTGGGTGGTGTACCATTATTAATTCCTGATTCTAACGTTTCTCCGTGTAAAGACGCTAAAAAGGAACATAAAGGATTCATGACTCTTGGACCCAAAAAGAAATTACAAAAAGCTCTCATAAAAATGAATATACTGCCAAAGAATACTATTAAGTAAGCTGAAAATATGTTTTTCTCTCTCTCTTTTTTTTTTTTAATTTAAAAAAATATTTTAAAGAAAAATATTATAAGGAAAAATTTTAAGGATTTATATAATAATAAATAATTCATTTACAGTGATGGTGTACATGTAGATGATCCTCTTGCACCTCCTCATACACCACCGGGAACAGGAGGACTTGCACAAACTACTAATCTTTATCACTCGAAAAGTAATCCTGACCTTACATCATTGTATTGCTATGATGATTTAAGGGCACCTGACTATCCAGAACATGTTCTAAAAGTTTATAAAGCTGATCAAACTTGTAAATATCTTCTTATTCACAAAGAAACAACGGCACACGAGGTAGATATTTTAATCTAGAAAATATATATAATGTTTTCTATTCATAATGCTAATATAAGATAATTTTAGGTGGTGATGCTTGCTCTTCAAGAATTTGGTATAACTGAAGGTAGTTCGAATTTTTCTTTAGCTGAAGTTAGTGTTGGAGAAGGAGGTATGATTAAACAACGCAGGTTACCTGACCAATTGCAAAATCTTGCGGAACGAATTGGTTTAAGTTCTCGATATTATTTAAAAACTAATGGTATTTCGGAGACTTTTGTAGCAGACGAACAAGCGCCAGAACTCATACGCGAATCTCAGGTTCATTTCTTACAATTAAATGCAGTTGAAGTTGCAATTCAACTGACTCTACAAGATTTCAGTATATTCAGGTAAGTTAATGATATTATTCATTGTTTTTGCAACTTACTTTTTACAGAATAGAAATATATTTATATCTTATTATTAGGCAAATTGAATCTACGGAATACGTGGATGATTTGTTCGAATTAAAGAGTAGATATGGAGTGCCAATGCTCAGGCAATTTGCAGAACTAGTCAACAGAGAAATGTTTTGGGTTGTGACAGAAGTTTGTTCTGAACACAATCTTGTTCGACGTAGTAAAATAATAAAACAATTTATAAAAATAGCAAGTAAGTTTTTTTTAGCATTTACAAATATCGATTGAAATATTTATATCGTATAAGTTTTTCAACATTTTTTTATTTATTATAAACAGGGCAGTGTAAAGAATGTAAAAATTTCAATTCTATGTTTGCAATTGTATCTGGTTTGGGTCATGGAGCTGTATCCAGATTAAGAGCTTCTTGGGAAAAACTGCCAAGTAAATATCAAAGGCTATTTAGTGATCTTCAAGAATTAATGGATCCTAGCCGTAATATGAGTAAATATCGACAATTGGTAGCATCTGAACAAACGCAACCTCCCATAGTAAGTTTCTATCTCTCATATTTTAATTATCTTATTATTCAATTACCTTGTAAATAATAAAATAACGTGGAATATCTTTTCTCTTTTCAGATTCCATTTTATCCAGTAGTAAAGAAAGATTTAACATTTATACATCTTGGTAACGATTCTAGAGTGGAAGGTTTGGTGAATTTCGAAAAGCTGAGGATGATCGCAAAAGAAGTAAGAACGTTAACGAATATGTGTTCTTCGCCATACGATTTATCGATAATGTTAGAAAGAGGTGGCCAACCACCTAGTTCTGCCATGGTTGCGTTAAATCAAATGACAACTGGCAATCAAGGTAATTTAATTCGATTGTGTAAAAGTAGTATCAGATATATGATAATTCATTTTTACTAACAGTGTTACAATGTCCAGGAGGACAGACAGCTACGGTGAAAAGACGAAAAAAATCTACCGCTGCACCGAATCCGAAAAAAATGTTTGAAGAAGCACAGATGGTCCGAAGAGTGAAAGCATACCTTGCCAATATGAAAGTAATAACCGACGAGGAGCGGTTACACGCTTTGTCTGTGGAATGTGAACCTCACGCGGGAGCTGCCGCAGTAGCTGCAGTACCTCTTAACGCGAGCAGAGGGAGGAGACATCCTTCTCCTACTCTATCGACTACAAGCAGTGCCAGCAGCACTAGCGAAGGTAGAAAGAGTATACAAGGTAGGATTTTATTCGTTGAAATTCGATTTAAATTTTATAAAACGATTAGCATTGATTACGTTATAATTTTAGGTACAAAGTTCGGAGCAGCATCGCCACAAGCAGTGCGAAAAATGTTGGCGCTTTCCGATCCCCATAAAACTCGTCCCTACCAACCAAAACACTGTCCACCGCCGCTTCCAGTACCGGGATTGGCATTACATTCCAGCGGACTGGAGCCTAGTCCCGGTGCACCTAGGAGAGTAGGATCTGGTAGCCGAGTTCCTATGCATGAGAGATCCCATAGCGATACTCCTTCCAGTTTACCACCACCTGTCGATCTCAGTGCTGAAAGTAGTAGCGTAACCAGCCTGAGCAATCTTCAGCCATTAAGAAAAACGTTGACCAGTGGTAAGTTGATTAATTTCGACACATGAAATGGTTCGAAGCGAGATGCTGTCAATCACCGTTTGATATACATTATACATACATACACACACATGTACACGTGAATACTTTATAGTGTCAAGTTTTTTTTCTGTGTCTCTTATTATACATTTTTTGCTAGCTTTAGATCGATAAATCACACGGTGCTTCTTTTTTATTTTTCTTTTGAACGTTGTTTCATTGCGACACACGAAAGAGCAGACACATCTCGCGAAGTACCATTAAATGCACCTTTCATTGCTCGTGACCGTACACACTGGTCAGGTCTCGCAAATTCTAAGAAACTATCTCATTTTATATGCACGCTGCACAGCCGTTTACGCAATTCATAAATGTTCCATGTTTATATTTAGCTTATCCATTTTACACGCATCTTGTACGTCGATTACCGTAGCTCGCGCTTTTTTTCAATCAATATTATCGTCCCGTGTTATACACATCACGGTCCTCTGATCCCAGGGCGAAGCACGTCTAGCTTCTATTTAGAATAATCACCATGGGACATACGGACGCGTGAATCATCCTTCAGTAATTTAATCTTATTGCTAATAGTCTTGTTTATGTTTTCTTTCTAATCACTTTTTAATCAACAATTTAAATAGATAGTTAATTTCAATTTTTAATAAATTTTCTTAATACTTTTCTCAGTTCAAATATTAATTTAATTGTAGGAAATTAATTATCGCTCCTGGGAATCATCCTTTTGATGAAATCTCATTTTTCAGGCTACTAATATATATATATATATAACTTTTTTTTTTCAATTTTTCTCTTCGATATAACACGTAACTCATTTTATTATTAGAAATAGTTAATATAATAAGTCGTTTACAGAAAGACGATCTCTGGTAGGCGTGCATCGAAAAACAAACGCTGTGCGAGCGCGACTTTTAATCGCGATATTTTCGTAGGCGTTACTGGCGTGTTTGTTGTGGCTCTGATTTTTTCAAGTGAGAGAACGAGAATGAGAGAAAGAGAGAGTGTTGCGGATTACCATGCGTCTGATGAACGGGATTATAATAATTGTTAGAGTAATTAGCAGTTAGCGGGCGCATCAGGGCGAGTACTGGGCTAGAATGTGTAGTGATAGAAGTGTCTTGGGGACGTGTGCGTAGGTTCGGTGACGAGCAGTGACAGTGGTCACAGTACGCAACTGGACAGCCACAGCGGAAGCAGCGTAGAAGCTGGTGGTAGTCCACCGCCACCTCAAAGACGGCACTCCGCTATGCAAGGTACGTAAACTTGAACCAAAAGTGATCAAATAATTTCCACAAGCTCGTGCTCATTATTCCTCTTGTTCCCTTTTTTTTGCCCGCTCCGTAGACCGTAGTTTAGAAGGTAGAACCAAAGAAAGAATCTGGAGTGGTCCAACAAGATAAAATTGTCTTTTTTATTTATTTATTTTTTTTTAATTTCTTTTTTTACCTTTTACTTCCTTTTTTTTTTTTTTTTAAATTAAAAATCGTTATCGTTGTTAATGACACGTATATATATCGTGTATATGTGATTGACACAGTAAATTGAATTGCGTGAAATACGTTTCGTGCTACGATTGTTTCAATGAGTCTCTGTTTTCCTTTTTTTTCTCTGTTATAATCGCAAAAGTGATCGTATAAAAAAAAATTCTCTTCCTCTTTTTTTTTTCTTTTTTTTTTTTGTCAGTAGTGTGTGACGTATCGTTATATATATATTTTTTTGTAGTTAGTTAAACGAGAATGATTCGTTTTTGAAACGTGTGATATTTGTTGTATACGTCTCTTGATGACTATATATATGAGTATCCTTCGAGTAACTATCTATTTTTTCATTTTATTTATTTTTTTATTTTTTTTTAATTTTCTTCTCCTCCCCTCTCCCCTTTTTTTTCTCTCTCCCTCTCTCGTTTGATACTGAAGTAACTGAAATATTTTCTCATTACAGTTTGCCGTTACACACAGTCGTAATCCGTTTACTCCTTCGAATCATTCGTTTCACTGTCCGGTCACGATTAGATTTTAACGTTGAAAAAGAGAAACGTATGTCCCATGGCCACTCATCTTCATTTTTCTTTCTATCTAATGGTAGTTAAGATCAAAGAATTCCGTGCAATTTAAGCTGTAGTACGTAATATTACATATATATATATATATATACGTACTTTCTTTTTTTTTTTTTTTTTTTATATATCCTTTCCGGTAACATTATTTATTTACCGTTTAGCCGAGCGTTGCGCCGATAAAACGTATATAGGTAAACGTGCTTTATAGCCGCTTCTTCTATCCCGGGAGTTCCAATCGCTTTCAGTACATTTATCGCTTAAAGCTTTTTTTCACAGAGACTCGCTTCTTTACGCAGGGGCATTATTCATGCATACACGCATACATAAATATTTATAGTATATAACTTCGACCCAATTTTTCGCGATCTGTTACACTCTCGCGGCACTCACTCTAGGAATCTTCTTCCTTCACGTTTCACAAAGGAAGTCGAAGTTTATTTCTTTCCTCTTTTCTCTCTTCCTTTTTTTTTAAATTCATTCTCACGAATAAATTGTACAAATCTCGTTGTATGAAAACATTGTACATTTCTAAGATCTTTCCATCATATCCATCCTCCCTAAAAGTCTCTGTCTTTCTCTTTTCTCTCTCTCTAAATGAAATAAAAGAAAATGGAAGAAAGGAGGAAAATGATATCACCGTTGGTGTGTCATTGTAAATTTTGTAAAGAAAAACATTTCGTATGTGGCCTGTGTGTGGTGCAGGGTCTGTTTTGAGAGGTGGCGCACCTCCGTTCCCTCACGCGGTAGCAGTGTTACCTCCGCTTCCTGCCAACCACAACCAGAACCACAACCACAATCATCATCACCACCACCACCACCACCACCACCACCATCACCACCAACATTATTACGATCATCACCATCACCAACCCCAAAATCCTCAAGGTGAGTCCGCGATTGTCTTGCCTGTCTTGAGTTTTCTTTCTATCTCTCTTTCTCTTTCTCTCCTGCAACTTGGGCTGATCTCTCCTTTCTTTCTTTCTTTCTTTCTTTTTTTTCTCTCTTTTCTTTTCTTTTCTTCCTTCTCTAGTAGAAACTCTTCGTTCGACTCTGTGACTGCGTTGCTTCCGGGTAGAATTATGTGCATGAAGTAGTTTGTATTGATCATTAATATCTATGGATCTGAGTAGAGTGCAGTTAGCAATGAATGGGAAATGAGACACTGTACTAATCTCTTGGATACAGAGAGATAGAGAAATGGTCGACATTGATAATACCTATCGACCGGAAGCAACGTGTTGGGCTTCGAGGCATTCATTGATATATATATATATATATATATATATATATATGTATACACCGACGCTTAAATCCGTATTAATCGCTTGCTCGAAGGGTTGGCGTGTGCACGCTAATAATCACGTGAGTATCATTGCCTGCTCCACACGTGTACGTTGCAGGGAGGTCGTGCGTGCGTATAGAAAAAGGTGTGCGTTGCATCGATCGTGTGTGATCTCGGTTTTTATTTCCCTTCCCCCTCAACCCCTCGCCCCCCCTCTTTTTTTTGTACTTCCACCGCGTTTCCTCGGGATTAACGGAAAACCGAGGCTTCTTTTTCAGGGTATATATATACATACATATTAACTGGTTTTCTCTGCTTTCCTCTTCTTGGGTTGACAGTGAATAACGTGTGTGTTGTACAGTTTCCTCGTAAATCCGGCTCGTCTCTCTCTCTCTCTCTTGAGAAAGAGAGAGAGAGAGAAAGAGCGTGTTCTGAACGACCGCGACTTTTTCAACAGAAATAAATTCTACTTAAGATCGATGAAAGAGTGTTAGATACAGAAAGTATCTTCTTTTTTTTTTAGAAAAAGAATTTATTTTTCTTTAAGAAAAATATTTTCTTACTTTTTCTTTAAATAAAAAATTTCGCAACATTGATCCATCTCACATGATAAATCGTGACAATCTCGTCCAATATATTCATCTTTCGATTAAAATCATCTTTCAGACGTCTCGTGGATTTAATGCACGCGAGAAACCGTTAGCTCCAGAAAGGGAGCTAAAACTGTTGGACTAGTTTTCCAGTCGTGCTCGTTCAGAATCGCAAATGGCGATGAATTAAATGGCGGAGGATAAGGGTTAGAGCGGTTGGTTGTTGAGCAGCGAGGAATTGGCGCAGGGGTGTGAGAGATCGAGAGAAAGAGAGTCGAGGGTTTTCAGGTACTACGGGATTAGGCGTGGGCCTAGGAGTGCCGGCGGCTCTCCCACCCCCAGGAGCTGGGACTACGATTATGACGACCATGACCACCATGACCACCATGACGTCGATGACGACGATGCGTCCAGGAATCGGTAGCGCGCAGTGCCGTCAACCGCCCGCTTACAAAGTTGCCGCCCAGATGGCAAGGTTGCACAGGCTTGGCCGTGCCCACAGCCACGAGGGTGTTACCTACAGGAACGACCATGAAGATGGTACAAATGAAAAAAACAATCGCTAAAATACAATCTAATCTCTACCAAGTTTTTTTTTTCTCTCTCTCTCTCTCTAGACGTGTATATACACCTTTTTTTTTCTCTCTCTCTCTCCTCGAATTTATACGTTTAGACATAATTTTTTTCGAGTCCTCGAGACTCGAGCTCCTCCCCACCACTATCGATAATAATGATGATGATGATGAGAGGGATACCTGGAGTAGTGAATTTCGATAGTGAATCGATAGTTTTAATCGGGTTAGAAAGAAGAGATGTATAATACATATTCATATTGTTTGATACATATTTATTTGAGATTAATTTCATAATTAGAGAGGAGTTTTATTTTAGATTAGGAGTTTGATTTCGAGATTATTGGTATGCGTTATGAGTATTATAGTATCGATTATTACGACAGAGGTATGCATAACTTCTTCCTTAAGATTCAATTAGGATGCATAGGAATGAGTAAGTGTTGATGCAATGGATGGTGAGGATAGAGAGTGAGTTGAATAGTAATTAACGTTTTCTTTGGAGGAATGAGAATTTTAGTAAATATTTGTACATACGAAGGACTATTCCTCATAAAAATATTAAGTGTGTACATATATAAAATTTTCCTTAAACGAGTAAGTAATTTATATTAAATTACACTTTATTCATATTATTTATTCCCAAGTGAGAAAATTATTTAAAATAGTCGTTTAATTTTTTTATCATTTAGATAGATCGATTGGATGAATTATTAGTGAAATTATTATTTAAGATACTTTTAAATACATCAAAGAAATCAAAATAGTTAGTATATTATCGATAAATGCATCAATCTTATTACTTTTTACAATACATCAAAGAAATCAAAATAGTTAGTATATTATCGATAAATGCATCAATCTTATTACTTTTTATTGATGGATTATCAATGCACGGGGAAAAATGTTAATTATAATTATTTTTTTTTGTTCCACTTTTTTGCCACATTTATTATTTTCAAACATGCGTATCGATGTGTACATCTTTCATTTCGTGCTTTGCTGCGTCGAATGGAATCGTAATTTAAAATCGTCATGAAAATTTATGCCAACAATTTTTTTTAAATTATTTCACGATTACCAAATTCGTTCGATAACATTTTTCACCGTGAAGATCGACGAATATCGACGAATATCGACGAACTCGATTAATTCTTCATGATCTGCACGGATCGTAGGAATAGAAAGCTCCAACGTAAAATTATCAAACGAAACACGTTTTGCGGAAATTTTCTTTCTTTCGATGAATGACTTATGCTAACGAGACACAATACGCCGATCTCTTTCCACCTTTAAGACACTTCTATATCGATCGAGTACAAATGTATGTATGGAAATCCACGCACCAAATCGATCGACGATTCCGGAAAAGAATCGTCTTTGTTTGTTGTTCGATGTACTACATGTTTTTCATATATTATCTCTCCTCGACGATCGCAGCATACTGTAAATAACGACCCATATACGTATTGTTCCACTTGTACATTTTTAATGCAAATTGCCTGTGTGTGCAAACCATGCATTATCTGTGTGCATAACTCAAATTTCGTATTCCTTCTCATATATTTTATACATATATTTATATATACATATTTGTCTCTCGATATATTTCAATTTTGGTTTCTTATTTTTATTTTCATTTTTTTTTTTTTTATTCTTTTTAGCATCATCCAACGTGTTCATTTATGTACAAATAAATACGCATCCTTGGCCAGGAATTTGTTGCATCTCGAACGAATTATAAATTGTATCGATGTGCTGTTTTATGGCTTGTTACGACCGAAATCGTCCGATTCCCGAAGGATTGCAATTTTATGTTTCACATTTGCATATTGTATAGTCTCGTGTATCATCGTGTCGAGGCATGTGTCGAGCTTGCTTGCGTTCCAATTTTTCTCTCTCTCTCTCTTTTTTTTTTTCTTCTATTTGCACGTCATGTCACTCCACGATCCTTTTTTATTCGATTTGATTCTCGTGAATATATATATATGTATACGTGGAGGGATTTAAAATTAATTGAAATTCAAATCGAAACCGATCGTCACAATTATTTTTTATTGGCTATCATAAAAATTTATTCTAACTAAATTCTACGGAATTTACAGAATATACACGCAGAGTAATTCGTAATAGAAATTACGTACCGTTTGTATCCTTTTAAATTTAAATTTAAATTTCCATTTAAGTCTCTCCTCGAATAAATAGCTCTTTTTTACAGATTTATTTACAGATAGCTTTTCTACGATAATTTGATAGATGTAATTCTTCCGCTTCTTTTCAAACAAGAACGTCTACTTTGGCGAATATAATTTTTATTTCTGATTCCTGATTTTTATTTTCATCCTTTTTCTCTAAAGAGTTTTCTTATGCTAGTATTGAAATTGTAGTTTCTGTACGAAATCTACGTAAGTACGCATCGATAGATTTCACGCCGATTTAGATGATATATTTAGTTAGAAAAATAGATGAAGAAATAGAATACTATAGAAAAGTGTGTAGTATAATTCATCCTATAGCTTTAATTCGTAATATTCGTAGTCTTTAGAAAAAACATTCCATCCAAAGTTCAGAAATTACAATTTTTGAAATAATTTATAACTCTCTTTCTATTACACTGAAAAAAAAAAATAAAATAAATTATAAAATTGAATATAGGAGGTATTACCATTAAAGATTCAGCCAAGGTAGACAAGATCTATAGATCAAGTCGTAGAGTATACTTGCTCTATAATAAAAATAAGCTCCAAATAAGAAAAAAAAAAAAAATAAAAAAAATCATCGTTAATCGCAACGTTACGATTTTTCAGACGACGAAGAATCAGCCCAAGTATCAGCAGTTTAAAATGGTTGACGAGATATGCGAGGAGGACTCATCCCTATTCTTCTTTTCCCACGACCAAGAGGAACATGTTCGTCGTGCCACGTGTTGGACGATTCCCTTATCGAAAGGGATCAAAAACGATTCGCGCGAGACGTGCAACCCTCTTTCAATCGGGTTCTCTCGTTTCACGAGGCAAAAAAACTGTCGGATCGAGGAATCCGCTCGAAGACCAACGGGGTGCACGCAAGAAATGCAAAAATAAAATCGACGCACACGCACAGTGCTTTCATGCCGGAGAGTTCTCGGCCTTCGTCAGGCCGGATTTAAAGGAACTCTTTTGGAGAAGAACGCGTTTCGAGGAAGAGGAATGAAGCGCTCGTCTTCCAGAACTAATAATAATAATAAAGAAAATAAGAAGAAGGAGAAGGAGAAGAGAAAAGGGTGGAAAGAGAAGTTTTTTAGAATCTCGAGCTACGCCCGTTTAGAATTCTACGAGGGCACCAAATATATATATAACGAGTATGTAATATCTTGTTCAAAGAGTACTTTGAGGGAAAGCAAAGACGGAGAGAAAAGACATACAGATAATAGGATTATAATATTACGTATCAGACTGGATGAGAATTGGTTGGTCCGATACGACGAACGAAAGGTGCCACGTCGAGTTTCACGTAGCGGCTACTCAGAGAGAGAAAGAGAGACTAGGCGCGAGAAATTTACGGTCATAAGTAATAATTCTCTATAAATGTGTAATAAATCGAGTCCAAAGATGTTATATATACCGCGTAATCGTCGGAGGGAGTACGAGAATGACAGCGTGTCCTGTATTATATTACTTTTTAGGCTAATCCCCGAACGCTCCAGAGTAGCTTATAAGTATACGTTTCTTTCTTTTTTTTTTTTTTTTTTTTTTTTTTTTTTTTTTTTTTTTTTTTATGTACATAGCGTGTAGCGTTTAATGTAGCGTGTAATACAAGCAAGAGTGATGTGTGTGTCCTTATGGGTTTATAATAAGTGCTGCGTGTATGTGAAGACGAGAGATAATAGGAAAAATTCTATATCAAGCCGAATGTATATTCGAAGTTCTTTTATACTTTTCTTTTTATAATTTTCTCTTTCGATACATTTCGTCTCTAGGAAAACTCATTTTTTCTTTTTTTTATATATATATATTTCAATTATCACGATTCGACCTATGTGTTTTTATCTGATTTATTATTATTAATATTATTATTTTTTTTTTAAGAATCATTCACACTCGCTAACGTTTTTAAATAATTTTTTCTTTTCTTTTCTTTTCTTTTCTTTTCGCTTACTATATAATAACGTAAATTATATTATTTACATGTCCCAAAAGCATAAAAATTTATCGTATCGATGGCGTTTAAGGAAAACTCAATTTTTACGGCTTCGATGTATGTGTATGTGAAATTTTATCGTTGACGCGATCATAAGTACAAAGTATTTTTCGAGGGACTATAATGAGAAGAACGAACGACG
Organism: Apis mellifera; assembly: GCF_003254395.2. Taxonomy (NCBI): domain Eukaryota; kingdom Metazoa; phylum Arthropoda; class Insecta; order Hymenoptera; family Apidae; genus Apis; species Apis mellifera. The sequence goes on from NC_037641.1 coordinate 6,978,192, forward strand.
AGTCATTTGTAATTTGAAATGCGTATTGTAAGAAGAATGTATATCGTTCCTGGGCTTTGGAAATTCTTTTTTTTTTTTTCTTTTTTTTTTTCTAAGTTCTATCCACACGATACACGAGTGAACTTATTATGGCTCGTAGTATTTTAATCAGCCTCTAATATATAATATCCAGCGCGAGTGTATGTTAAGACGGGAACGAGAGAAAGAGAGAAGAATCGATTGTCGGTAAAATTAAAATTATTAAAAGTCGTGCGTTTAATGAGTTTAAAGAGTGGGAGAAAGAGAGAGAGAGAGAGAGAAAGTAAGTATGCATGCATGCGCGTTCGAATGAATGAAAGAAAGATAGAGGAAATAAATATAACAACAAGGTATTAAACGTTTCAGGAAGGAAGATTGAGAGGATTATAATAATCGATATGCATCGCGTATGCTCAACTTATTTTTACCGAATAACTAATTAATTATTAATCGAAAACGAATTTTAGATCTGCTGTAACTTATATTTCTCGACCTTCTCGAATTCGATCTATCGTTATCGAAGAATTAATATTAATTGAGCACCGAAACGCATTTGTCGGTAACTAATATTTTCCGAAATTTTATCAGTATCACGGTACTTTTAGTTTTATATTAAAAAAAAAAAAATATATATATATATATTATAAATATATAAATATATAAATATAATATCTATTATATGTATAATCCGCGCCGTGCGAGAAGAGCGTGTTAAAACGAAAGAGAACGAGCAGACCGACTCTTTCTAGCCTCTGTCCTAAGGAGACAAGATAATATTCTCGAAAGACGAGAGAATTAATATCGGCTCGTTTCGTCGACAGGCTGCGACGAAATTATAATCAACGATAATTCAGGAAAATTAAAATATATTCACCGTGCGATTTGTACGGACGGAATTGTACGACTGAAAATTTCATTCTTTCTCATACTCGAAAATATCAAAGATGAAGAGGAAAAAAAAAAATGACGAACGCGGATTTATTAGGACAGAGAAGGCCTAAACTTCAAAGGCATCTCCTTTCGCGACGAACGATCTGCCAAAATGCGCGTGGAAAACAACCAGTCTCGAGGATTAACACGGTGCTTCCTCCCTATCTATCGTATTCTAGCTTCTAAACGCTCGAAGTTCTTAAAAGGAAAAAAAAAAAAAAAGAAAGAAAAGTTTTTTTAAAAAAAAAAAAGGAAAAAAAGTCTCGAGAGAATTCTTGACAATATTTTTTTCTTAAGATTTTCGAGCGTCTCGTATAATATTGTAATATCGACATTCCAGTCCGTTGTTGCGACCTGTCGAATCGTGAATCGTGCCCCGACGCAAATGCTTCCCAAACGCGATAGATTGTTCCGAAATATGTTTAAATATCAATCACTCTATCTATCCTGGAGAATGTAAAAGGACACCACGGGATAAATCGTCGAACACCGTGCTGATCCTCGCCACGTTCGATCCGCGCGGAAAGATCGCTCCGATTTTCGCGCGGATCCTGCGGCAATGGCGACATTTACTGAATATTCATATTAATATCTCTTTGTACATATCCTTTAATGAACTTTTAAATATTATTATTAATTAATCTCGAACGTTCTCGAAGGAAGTGTTTGGTAAAATAATAAAGCGAGCGTTGTGTCCAGCAGCATTTAAAATATCGATCGAGAGGAAAAAAAGGGTTCTTCGAACGTAGAAAGAAGAAACGGGCAGGGAAACCGATTTCCTATTTCCGTTCTGTTTTTTCTTTTTTATTCGAAAGTATTGTAAGATATCGATCATCCGTTATCTCGTTTGCGTTTTTTTTTTTGTTTTTTTTTTTCCTTTTCCAAGACATTTCTGAACGATCTTCCTGTTTCTTTTTTTTTTTTTTTTCTTCGCACCTTTGGCGGTTCAAGGATACGTGGTCCATTCCATTGGGAGCATTTACTTACCGATTTTCGCGATTCTTAATTCTGATGATTCTGTTTATTTTTAAGAATTCTTCTTAAAAGATCGAAACGAATTATTACATTATCTCGCGAAAATTCAATTATGCTAGTCGATACATGAAATTGAAATATTGCTAATATTTACCAATGTAAATTTTATCGCGTAATTTCAAGCGAACCTCTAAATATTGAACTTGTTCGTGGTGTATTGAAATGTAAGCTAAAGGCGAAGGAAAAATTCTCGAAAACGAGCGGAATAATCGAATTGCGAAGAGGACGGTAAATGGAGGATGATGATTATCAAGTTCGACTAGTCTTGAATTGCCGAAGCTCGATCCTTCCTTTTTATCCCTTAATTATTATTTCGAACGAAACGATCCACCTTGTCGTAGAGTTTGTACAATGCGAGCGAGTGTGAGTATGTTTATTGAGAAAAAGATATATATATATATATATATATATATATATATATATATATATATATATATATACATACATATATATATATATATATACATAGAGAAACAGAGAGAGAGAGAGAGAGAGAGAAAGTCAGAATACGTAGAAAAACCTTTAAACTTTCTTCTTCCACGAGCTCTGTCCCTCTTGCTCCCTTAATTTTTACCCCTCGATGACTTCTTTTTACTTTTTATTTAATGCTCCTTGCCCTCCCTCCCCCGTTCTCCTCTGTTGTTTTTTAATTATTTATATTAACTCGAGAATGGAGCGACTGCGAGTCGTGGTCGGCAACACGAGCAACAAAAAAAGGAAAACGGAGATACAACAACCTCTTTTGTATTTAATTTGTTTAATAAAAAAAATCATGGATCATAGTACAACATTCCCGATTTGCGTTTTGGTTAACATCAAGGGAACCAGAAACCTCTGTTTATTTCTTTTCTTCTTCATTTTTTTTCATCCGAGAACACGCGTCGTTCGTCCTGAAACTCCTCGACTCCTCCTCCGATCCGTTATCATTCCTCGTGACGAAAGAGGAACGAGGAAAAACTAAAAACTAGAAAGAAAGAAAAGAAAAAAAAAGGAGAAGAGACTAATAAAACGAAACAAGTACAAAGGAAATACGATATCGATGATAATCGAACAACCGAAAAAAAAAAAAAGAAAAAGAAGAAAAACGACAAAACGGAGATAGAAGATAGAATAAGCTCGTTCGTCATCGAATTGGCTCACGTTTTTTTTAGATTTTTTTTTTCCTTTTTTTTGTTTTTTCTTTTGTACATAATAAAGAGGAACGTGCGCGTGAGACGCGCCATTTCCGCAATTTTTTTCACTTGGGTTTTCACTTCTTTCGACCGATCTCTGCGTACGGTACATGTTATTGACGAAACGACCATGCTAAATCGAGAGAAAGCATCGAATTTTTCCACAAATACGCCACTGGATTTTGCCTTAGAAACCGAAAAAAAAAAAACGAAAAGAAAAGAAAAGGATAGAAGAACCAAATTACACATTGTACGATCGAGGATAACGCTAGCACGGGCGAGACGACGATCAATTATTGTAATCGTTCCGATTCTTCGCTCCAAGATGAAAGCATTTTAACCCATTATTTGGCGATTAATCGAAGGTAAATTAATCAACGAGATTTACGTAGTCTTTTTGATTTTTATTTTTGATTTTAGAAGGAGAGTTTATGCGATTTTTAAACGTTTAAATTCCAATCTTTAGATTTTAGATTTTAGATTCTTTATAGATAAAGAAAAAGATTCGTAATGTGAATTTTTCTTAAAATTATTCGAGCAAACCTTAATACTTCGAAAATGAGGAAATATATTTTTATCGAAAAAAAAAAAAAGAAAAAAACGAGAATGAATGATGGCCAAATAAAGGGTTAAAAGAATCGTATTTTTATAAAGTTTATTACGATATTAAGGTGAAAATATCAAAGGTCAATGAGAGGTTACCGTACATAAGAGAAGAATACGTGGGAACGAAACTGGTGGTGATACTATTGCTACTATTTTGTACGATATGATGTTTTTGTATATCTGTCTACCGTATGTATATATACATAGGAACGAAGTCTACCGATTATCGAATAGATGGTTCAAATTGTATCGAACACGTATTAAACAAAAATTTGTAGCGTGGCGGACACAAAACTCCGGTTGTATTTACCATGAGTCACACATAGATGTTGTTCCCATTAATGTAACACCTGTAAAATCCCTATCGAACAATATATGAACTACTAAAGGATTGGTAAAGAGTACTTTGTAATTTTATTCACGTACTCCTTTGTATTTTTTATTTTTCACGACTCGTATCGATAGATATTACGTATACGTTTCTCTTAACGTTAATGTTATAATTTTATTCACGTTAGATGCGCTAGATTTCTTTTCACGTATTCCTTTTTTTTTTTTCTTCTTCTTTTCCTCGATCTTTGATGCAATTTTTAAAACGTTCGTTCTATAAATATACGTCCGACGATATTATACAATTCTTTGTAACATTTTTTTTTAAAACGAGCATTTTGCAATTGTAAAATTGCTCGTTTCCAGGATCGACACGTGGATAAGACCACCTGTTGCTTTAGGCAGGAACCAACTGGCCGCAAAGGGTGACTGCGAAGTCAGCTGTGCGTAAAATTGCAACTCAAACGCGATGCGTCTTTCAAATGTTTCTTCCTTTATAGAAACATTGGTCAACAGCCGATGTATGCGAATCTTATGGTTTCACAATGGTGTGTCGAACTTTCGAGAGAGTTCAACACAGAAAAGAAACTTTCAAAACTCGATAGATTTTTTTTTTTTAGAATTAAATCTGTTAAATATTATAATGATATAAATATTTAGCGAGTCAAAGTCTCTATTAAGTTCTATCTTTTAATTATATCTAGATAGAAATAGGAATTTACTTATCCACGATGTTTATCGATAATACTTTAATTTAAAAATGAAGCAATTAATTGGAAAATTTATTCCCAATAATCATTGGATTTAATTCAAATTGAATACGAGCTGGTGGTACTCGATGGTTTCACAGTCTGCGATTTTAGATAGTATTTTCATAAAACTGTAACTGTAAAAACCGTTAAAAAACTTTAAGTCAAGGTTATTCCATAGTATTCTTTAACCGTTTCAACGGCGCGTAGATAATTAACCATTACCATTTTCAGAATCGGCAACATAAGTTCGAGACGCGAACAGTTTCACGGAAATAGAGCGTGCCTTCAATGTTGTTTCAGAAAAATTGCATCTCTAATTTTCCGTTACATCTCCTTCTGCTCGCCTTCCTGGTGAGTTATATATAAATTGAACGAGTTAATTAAAATTATTAACTTTTGTTAATTAAATTTAACAATTCTCTATGCATCTTTAAAAAAAAATTTGAATACCTTTTCAAGTATATGTATAAATTTTCCATTTTCCGCGTGATTAATGAAACAGTTCGGAAGTGTGAGCGATACAAATCTTCCTTAATCCGAAGAAATTATAGCGCAACTATCATTCATCATAATAGCGCAACGTATACATCAATCCAATAGCGACAAACACCTCTTATCAATTTTCACTGAATATTTTTTCCTACTCGACAAAATACAAATACGTAACCTGTAAAGAGATAATTAATCACATCACACTTTTCATATTGCATAAAATTAATCTAATCAAACCGTTTATCTCCAATCGAAGCTTTTGTTCTAATATCAACGTATATTTTTCTCCAGAAAGGAAAGGTGTTGCAACACCTTTTATCCAAGAGAGAAGATACTTCCTAGAAACGACGCTTCGATCCACAACGACCAACAACGTGCTCGCGATCGACGCGAGAGGACAGGATCCCGATCCCGATTCCCGAGGACCGCAGATTTATCGCGTTCACCTACGTCTCCCCTTCCACGGCTCTTTTTGCACTACCTCCTCCTACCATCGTTTCGCCATTTCCCTCTCTCCGCGAGCTGATGCACGATGCAGGGGAGAAAGACACGCCGCCTTCTGACCGGCTCGTAGTTGCTCGAAAACCTCTCTTACCTGCGCCGTACGCTCGGTTTTATTCTTCGACACGCTTCCGATCGGTTTCGCGCGCGCGCCACCGTTTCCTCATCGTCTTCGAAACTCTTCGAAACTCCGACCCCAGCGCCATTTCGTCGTCGCGCCTCCGCTTCCGGCCGCTTCCCGCTTCCTAGGGAACCCGTATTTACCGATCGAGGCCTCGATCGAAACGATGCTCGAAAACTCGCGCCCATTATTCGTCCGTCCGATCGATCCTCGAGTTGTCGTCGGCCAACCTATGCTTTGATCGATCCCTCCTCGTCCTCTCGGCTGGGGAGAAAATTATGATTATATCCGGAGGGGAGATTTGACCAGATATTCTTCTCTTTTGGAAGGATTTTAATTGATTGATCGATTGAGTTTGATAAACGAAGTGAACGAAGTGTGCTTCTTCGAAGGATTCTCCCTTGGATTTCGAAAGAACTCCTCGTTGGAACGAAGATTTAACGCTTGTGGTTAATACGAAGTTGAGGATAGGGAAAATTGAATGTGGTCGGAGGCTAAATTAGGATCTTGGAGGAGAGATACACTCTATACGCGTGCGGTGAAAAGGATCGGGTTTGGATCGTTTCAAAGTACAATTACGAAACTTGGAAACGAAGCATCCGTTTCAAAGACAATAATTAAGCAAAGCCAAAATTGATCGATCACCGACCACCCAGGATAATTCTGGGAAGACCCCGTCCAACATGGGCATCTAGTAGAAGTCGAATGGCCAAGTTTGGATGCCTCGAGTGAGCCACTCTTTCCAGGCCGGAGAACTCCAAGCTCGAGAGCGGTAATTCGAACGGCTATTGACTAACTTGTCGTTTCGCGGCAACCGTGTCAACCGTGATACTCGTCCACCGGGCTCACCTCGACCGTAAACAAATCGCTCGCGGCCCCTCGAACGCGCAACAACTCGTTCCCCTCGGCTTCGAAGGGAACGTTTCGAACGAAATCCCCCCAACGGTTGGATCTTTGAAACTCGACTGAAAGTCGGGGGAATCGTGGAAAGTATCAACAGGTTTCCTGATCTCGACAGGGATCCTCGCGGTTATCTCCGCAGGAAGTCGGAGAGGCTCGATCGCCTCCTCCTCGCGATCTCTGGCAGAAAACGAGGGATTAGATTGGCAAGTTGCCGGATGTTAGGCAGTGGTTAGCTCGGAAATTTTCGGTGGTGTGACGAAGCACGTGTGCTGTGAAATGTTGGATCGTTTCAAGTTTGCCAGTGGATCTGTCCCAGGATGTGCAAAGTGATTCGGACTCGAGATTAGAAGTTAAACTGTTGGGGAAACTGGTCGTGCTGGTTGCAATTCGAGGAGCAGCAAAACTGAGCTTCATCGAGATAATTTTCTACGATCTGTTTTTATTGGAGGTGTTTTTTTTCGGATTGTGAATTGAATATTTTTAGAGTGATCGATTATTATCCCGTTGGATTCTGTTTGTTTTGGGATTAAGAGATTAAGAAGTGTTAAGTAAAATGATCTCTTCTTCTTTGTATCGAGGATACGAAGCAATCGGTTGATTAGAGAGAAGAAAAATTAGGTTAGCGAGGGAATCGACGTAAATGGTGAGAAAACCGGTTTGAAAACTGTGGTATTGAGAATCGTCGCGTATAAAATCGTTGAATAAATCATTCGGATTGTTCGTAGCAGAAGCAATCGAAACCTGATAATAAGCCTGTATTGACATTTTCGAAGATAAGGAATAATTTATCGTTAAAGCCGATAAAGGTTGATTTATGGGAAAATATAACAACAATTGGATATTGAATTTTGAAAATTCGAATCGAAATGGCGGGAAATTGTTGCCTCGGTTTCTTTTCCCTTAAGAACGAAAGATTCGTGTAAATTACACAAATTTGTAGCACGGCAAGTGGATCGTTCCATTGAATACATTATCGACACTTTACGATTGTAAATAAAATTCCAATCGCAGCGTTGCAAGCTTGAGAATATTTCTTTCCTGGAATGTTAATCGAAGGAATGTTAATCGAGGAAGATTCGTAAAGTGTGATAGAAACCAGTGAAATATCGCTCGAACGAGTTAAATCGCAATCACGAATCGCGCCACTTCAATCGCGCCTAACGAACTCGAACAACTTCTGGAATTAAGGGGTGCAACGTCGTTGAAGATTAACTGGAAGGCCATGAATTTATTGTTCCAAATGAATACCGAGAGCTTTCTCGTAATTTAACAGACTCGAGATTGTTAGAGATATCGAAGGAGGAATTTAAAAAAAACTTCTGTAAAGTATATTCTCATCGTGATTACGATTAATTTAAGGATTAATCTATCTTTTCTTTCAACGAGTGTTAATCAGAAATAATAATAGAAATATTACGCGAACATTTTATGATATTTTTGTTCTTTGAGTAAACAATATACTTCTCTTTATTAAATTCTTCGAAACTCTCGAGAATCGTAGAAAAGCGAATTAAAGAAAGATACGAAATATTTGCGAATAAAAAATCAAATTCAAACTCACTCTGCAATAATTTCACGCAATAACCCTGCAAAAGTAGGTCCGGAGAAAATTCTCAGAACTGTCTGTAGAAGCTCTATAACAAGAAGAAAGCTTACAGCGCATTACACCACTTACCTACTAAGCATACCAAGAAAGCGTTGCCCAACGAACGAACCAGTTCATCATCCAAACTTGTTGCGGTTGTAGAATTAAAAGCGAAAACGGCTCGTCCAAAGCGAATCCTCCGACCCTGCAACCGACCGAGAACTTTCGTCGATTGTCTCTCCAAAGATCTGCCGGTCGCGTGATTCATCGAGGTCACCGGTTGAGCGGGTCAGGGCCGCGAGTTGTGTGGCTTCAGGTCGGTGCAACCTGGATTTCTGCACGATTTAACGCGGTCGCCGTCTCCCTTTCAGCTTTGCACAACCGTGCACCCATTTCTTGCTCTCATTATCTCTGCAACATCGGGACGATAAAATTCTATTCTTGCGCCGATAAGAGGCACGCGGATTCTGCTGATTAATCGCGCGATTACCTAACGATTTCGGCCTCGTTACTCGTCTCGAGTGGATCCGAGTGAAGTGTCCGTCGAGCTTCTTAAACCTGGAAAGTGAGAAACGCGAAGGGGACTCCTCCGATGGAAAGTGGCCTGTGAAGTGATTTGGTGGAATTTGGTGGAAGAGGTGGTGAACGTGTTGGGATCAGGGAAATTGGACAGTGGTGAGTATTTGAATTTGGATGAATTTTTAGGGATTTTTCTTTTTTTAGAGCGATGGAGGGAGATTAAGATTATTGGGTTAAGAATGAGATGGGAATTTTTATTTAAATTTGTGAAGTGGAAAGTAGAGAAGAGTTGAGATCAGGGAAAGTGATATAGAAAATTTTACATAGTATTTGTTAAATAAAGAAGAAAAATTTGTAAAAAATATTGGTTGAGAAGTTATATTTTCCATGTTATAAACAATTATCTGTTTAAACAAATTATCTGTGAATGATTTGACCGACTTAATGAATAATTCTTTGATAGAGAGGTGTCAAGTATTTGTAAAAAATGAAGGATATGAAAACTTTTTGCAAGCAATAAAAAGAAATGATAAATGATATATATTTTTTTTTTACGTATTTGCTTTAACGAAACAAAAAATTGTTTAACTTTGAAGATATGGAAAAATCTAAATTATTATAATAGTTATTTTTCAATCAGTTTTATTTTATATATTCCTTTAAGAGATAATAGTTTCTTCTTATTTATAATTCTTCATAATTTTATAATAGAATATTCAGTAGCAGGTTTAAAATGGCTGTTAAGTTAATAAAATTACCTTGTTCAATCATCTAAATTCTTTTGCTTACTTTCATGGTTGGGATTCAATTATAATGATAACGGGATTTTATATAACATATGCTTATTTTAAATAATTTCTACATAATTCTATGCTCTTTCCTCCATAGTTAAGTAATTTCTAAGTTATTCTCCCCATATTTCTGAAAGCTATTTATCAAAAATTATTATAGAAAATTATTATTCATAAAATTTATTAGATTTAAGATTTCTTTAAATTTAAATTAAAAAGGAAAGTATTATTACTGCTTCCGTTGCTGTAAACGGAAGAATCGCGTATTTTCTTTATCTACTTTATAATATCTTAAAAAACAAAAATATCATAGTTACGTTTAAAAAATTTAAAACGACTATTATAAAAAAAATTATTTTTATCGAATAATTAAAATTATTATATATTATTATATATCATACCATTAAATTACTACTATACCATCCTGTTAAAAAAATAATCAAAAAAATCTTAGATATTATAAATAATTATTATACATTTTCCAATTATTATTTAAAAAAAAAAGAAGCTCTCTTTACTATTTTTATACATATTTCTCTTCGTGGATGGATCGTCCTAATTAACAGCATCGAAAAGAATCGTTTCAAGAATTATATTTTTCTTTCGCTGTTTTTTATCTATGCACAATGAAGGATCGACGATTAAAAGAGGTTAATAAGCACGATCGAGATACAATACGATGCTCTGGAGAGGATCGATCGTGGCCGATCGTTGGACGATCGTGGCGCCATTCCGGCGAAACGAAAACGAAGAAAGGGAGGAATAATCATCGTCGTAGCGAGAGTATACGAGATTATCGGTATCCTTGGAAAAATAAGAAACCTCTTGTCGTTGATTGACTGTTCGGGCGTGCCAGGGATTCGACCTGTTCGAAGATTAACTCGGCAATTAAGCCACGATACCTCGTGCTTCTTTATTTTCCCTTCGTTCGATCGTGTCTTCGATTAATAATCAGGGGAGTGGTGCGAGAACGCGTCCATTTTTACGTACGAGTGTTGACCTCGATTGCGGGGATCGTGGTCTGGATCGTTTTTCAGGTGGAGAGATATCGTGAATGGTTTGCGGTTACCTCGAAAGTGCGCTAGAAGAATCGAACACTGTACACTGACGCTCAAAAGTATTTCGATCTTCGATCCTCGATGTCTATAATTCTTTTATTTTCTTTTTATTTTAAGAATTGCTTTATATATCACTGCTCTCCAATTTATTTCTATCTCTCGTTTTTGAAAAAAAATGGAAACGATATTCACAGTAATATCATATTTTCAATTTTATCAAGTTGCGAAACGGTATCAAATTTGATTGCTGTTTCGATTAGAGAAATTCAAATTTTTTCAGAAATACGATTCTATTTCAAGTTTTTTAAAGTCAAATTTTAAATTTACATAAAGATTAAAATTATTATAGAAATTTGGCTATTTCGATAGAGGAAAACTCGAGAGATTCAAATTTCTTTCCAAGAGCACTTCACCCTTCACTTTCATTCTCAGATTTTCCACACGAATTTCTCAACAAAAAAACTATCCTTCACTTTCATTTCCAACTCCTCTTCAAATTACTTTTTAAATCACTTAAAGGAATCCTTTCCCCTCATAAACGATAGTAGACAGTAAGGAAACCGAGTTGCACCGCAACTCGCCTCACGGGTAAGGTTTTACACAGCTCAACTGATGGATGAGCGTTGATTGCCCGGCTGAAGCTTATTAACTTCTTCCCGCAACTTCGTTAGAACGGTATCCCCGCAATTAAGTTTCTCGAAGGCGAGAAAATCTGCGACTCTTATCGCGCCAGAATTTTTCTTCTTTTCACTCTTCTTCCGACCATTTCTTGCTCCACCCTTGAAATGGAAGAATAAGAACAAGAAGAGGAAGAACAAGAAGAAGAAGAAGAAGAAGAAGATGTCCAGAGACTCGGTTCCGCTCTTTCTTGAGAAACGATCGTGGTGATTTGTGGCGCTCCCCGAGATATATCTCGCTGGTTGCGCGTCACTTTGCTTTTTCTTCTTGGATTCGAAGGAAGATGCGGAACGTCGAGGAACGCGAGTCGAGTCGTATAGCAAGTTGAATAGACGTTCGCGGACTTTTTTGCCGAGGTTCAACCGTGTGCCGAGATCATACGTCTTTCTTCATCTTTACGTATACACGATGCGGTGAATATGAGCCGCTCTTGTTTTTAAAAATTATCATAATCATCCTCAAGTGTACGTTGTGTAAGGTGTAGCGGATATAGTGGTGATTCGAGGAAGGAATTTAATCGTGTCTAATAATTTTCTATGTCTCCTTTTTATTTCTCTATACTTGTAGATTTGTTAATTTAGATAATTTTGATCAAATAGATTGGTTTGATTATGAAGAATCAGTAGACAGAATTGAAAAGTTTACAGAGTGCGTATACCAAAAGAAAAAAGAAGAAAACAAAGTGTACAGTGTTCTCATTACGATGTCTAATTATTGTCGATCAAAATTTGCACGAACATCCTCGATCCATCATCCTATGAAATTTCCACAGAAAAAAAAAAATATCATTGCGAAAGTTCGAGGCCTATTATTATAAAATAGAAATTCGAGTCTGATTCAATAGTGAATAATGGAACAGGCTCGAAAAGTTTCACGACTTTCCTCGATAATGATTGTGCGCAAGATTTCACCCTCGGATTACGAAACTAGTCAAATCATTGTCGCTTTAGACGGTAAAACGTTTCGATCGTTAAAGAGTCAGCCGGATTGTCGGCGTAATGCCACGGTCATAAAACGCGAACTTTCGCGCTCACTTGTTCCTTTCGCACGCATCTGCCGTAGAGAGCAACGCGGAAACGTTTTGCTCTCCTTTGAAAAGTTTTCAAGCTTATACTTACTTAGCCCCGACTCGGCCGGAGAAATCTCTGGCTACTCGTCAACCGGCATTATTTATTCCCTGACCTTTTGCAACAGGATTGCATTTTTCTTTGGACTCCTTAAAGAAAAAAAAAATTAAGAAATTCCTTCGTAACATTATTTTGTAAAAAAAAAAAAAAAAAGAAATAATAGTATTTAAAGAAATTTATAGATAAATGAATAAGATCAATAAATGAGATACAATCGTCAAAATATAAATTTATAAATATTATTCAATTGGATTAAAGGGAAGCTGAACGTACATGCATCAGATACGTGCCACTATTATTCAAGTTATGGGGATATACGGGATCATCATTCATCCTGATCTCGTTCCAACGTATATCTACTGTCAAATATGAATCTAATATTACGAATAATGCATTTAACGGTACACTGTGACGTTACCGTTTCACTTTTGCCTTCCTCACTTTTCTCCCCATTTACGTCCGTTCGCTGAATATTCAACCGGCGATCTGAACCGGCCAATTAGCATGAATCCTCCGCAGAAATGATCGAAACGAGCCTCGAAACGAAATCACGTTTCACCTTCCTCGTCTGTTTATTCCGGTCGACGTTTCACTAAGCGATTCCCTTCTCCCGTGAATAGATTGATTTATTGGCGTCTCGTTATGCAAATATCTATTCTTGTCTCCGTCTTGCTTCTCTCCTCCTCCTGCCCCCTTTCTTCCTTTTGGTTGCTCTCCCCCTGGAAAAAAAGAGTTGCACGAGGTGATTTTTTTTCTTTTCTTTTCTTTTTGTTTTTTTTTTTCTGCACGCGACAATTTCGAAATCGAGCCGATTCTTTATGCGTGCTCGAATGTAGGACACGTAGACGAAAGATCTGGATCTTAATTTTCATTTAACCTTCCCTTTTTAAAAAATAAAATTTTCGAATGAATTTTTTTCATTTCAACTTTATCCTCGGGAAATTGGTCAATAAATTTTCTTCTTCCAAGATATCGAATGATATTTTAAAAGAGATAATTTGTTTCAATCATTTATTTGTTGTATTTTATTTTATTTTATTTTAAAGAAGAGGTGTTCGTGAAAGCGTGAAATAGATAATTCTTGGAAAATTGTCAATAAATTTAATTTGTCTCATCAATTTCCATCACGTAGCTACTTGTACACGTATACTTGTACGTAAAACAGTGCGCCACACTATACCAATACAATTTCGCAAACTTTGCGTATCTGTTTAAATTTGGGACACGATTGATCAATATCAATGTGGGCGAGCAATAGAGGCAACGAACGATATCCGCCTTTCTTTCGAAACTTATTTCGTCCGAGCTTATTTAAAATGTACAATTAGACGAGCTGAGGAACACGTAAAAAACTTTGTTTAAAATAAAAATTCCAATTTCCACCACCATGTTAACTTTCGTAAAAATAAAAAAAGAAATTACATCAAATTTTTATCACACGATACCCTTCAATTCGATGTAACAGAATTTTTTCGAGAATACTATATTTCTCGAACCATTCTCACATTTCTCTAGTTCGTCAAATATTTGATCAAAATCACGTGCAAACATTCCACCCAATCAGCAACAAATTCACGCACTCTATTCCCTCAAATATACGATTTCAAATCTATATTCGTTCGATGCGCGTCGTCGACTCCGCTTCTTTTTCTCCTCCCCCCTCCCCCCCTCCCATCTCTTATTCAGATGTAAATGGATCGTGGTCGCGGCTCATGGTGAACCTTGATCGAAACAGCGGAAGCGTCGTCGAATTCCGAGGGTTACGCCAAGCGAATTTGCATCCTGCACTTGTACGACCGATCCCGAGGGAATTCAGCACCGTTACAGACCGTGCGAACCAGCGATAAAGATAAAGTCTCGCTTGCCACCCGGAGACCCCGTGTAAATCAACGCTGCTCGCTTCCACGACCTCTTTTTTCCTCCCTTGATTCGATTTAAATACCGTATAAAGAGAGCGAAAGATGATTTCATCTGTTGCGGATGCGCCGCGTCCATTATAATGATTCATTGTGTTCATTTCGAAAATAGAGAATCATCCCTTCGTACGATAATCTACATTGTTTAATAAAAATAACTTAATTAAAAATGGGAATTCGAGTTAATGTAATAAAAAAAAGTATTTTTGGAAGAATCAAAGTTTTAAATATTTTTATTTGCATTTTTTTTTTTACGGTTAGATTTTTCCAACTTTTTCTATTGGCTCTGGGTATGTTGTTATTTATTACGAAAAAAAAAAAAAAAAACTGTGATTGGATCGGAACACGCGCTTCCTTTCACGATCTTTGCCGTTCATTAGATCATACACGACCGTCTCTCTTCCCGGTTCTAACATTGTGATCGCAAAAAGTTGCATAATCATCGATAAATCAGCATCTATTACGTCTGCTCCGTCTCTGGTTTCTTTAAGTGTGGGCAATAATTAACAAGTGAGCATGAGAAAAGTGAGAAATTTAGTGTTTTTCCTCTGGCGCCCATTCAGCCCGAGCCTGATGAATAATTGATGGACTTTATGAATACGTAAGGCGGTTACATTGTAAAGCCAAGTTGGTTCAGAAATTATTACACCCTCTTTCACCCACGCGTGTGTGTATACACCGTACAATAATAACGCGGTTGATTGCAGTAATATTTGCACACGATATCCTGCGAACGTTGTTTAAACAAAACTGAATCGACAACCGTAAAATTGTCGGTTTAATTTACGATTGTAACTCACTGTTGGTTAGATCTAATTGTTTTAACATGGATATTCCGCGATATTACGCGTACCCTGCTGTAATCGTGGAATTGTTCGAGATGAAATCGAGAGGAAACGAATGTGTTGGATAAATTTTCTCCTTTTTCTTGTTTTTTTCCTTTTTTTCCTTTTTTTTTTTTAAGATTCGCCAGACGATATTACCAAAGAAATGAAATTACATCCAGTAATGATTATAGATTATAATAATGATGTAATTCGGAGATAAGTGTACTTTCACTGATGTTTCTTTTATGTAATTAAAATAACGTACGATGGTAAAAGATTGATGGAATAATTATGTTTCTTATTTTGTGAGCGAAAGATAAGATATTTGATATTTTGTTATTACGATATTGAATAGTTTTTTATTTTATTTAGAGTGTAGAAAACTTAAAGAAGGATTGATTAAATATTTTAAAAAAATCAATGTATTCTTTATTTGTTAAAATAAATATTTCATCTTCGGATAATGTAAATAATCTTGCGTCTTAATTTAGAAAAATATAATCGAAAGAATTTTTGTTGAACTCTTATGGAATGCAATTATTTTTAAACGGTAATATTTTTTTTTGCAAAACGTGTACAATCAATCTACAATATTTCTATAATATTTTGCATAAGTTTATGAATCTATCTATAATCGATAAAACTTATCGTCGATCGATTTGATATATTTAGAAGAATTTGCTTTCGATATCTCCTTTGAATAAATATATATATATATATATATATACAAATGTGTGAATAAAGATAAATATTTTTTACGTAAAGAGTTCGAATTTCATGGGATACGACGAATAAACAAGTTTACTTCTCTTTCAACGCCTAACAACAAAGTAATTAATCTTAATTAAGTTCAGTTTATACTGTACGGCCATTACTTACATCAATTTAATAACGAAATAAAATTATGATTAATATTTCAAAAGAGTTCTTACACGAACGTTATAAACTTTATACACGTTCAAAGATGCGTTCTAATTAAATCTGTTGCGCATAATTAAAGTCAAATTAATTATAATTACGCATAATCGCAAGTATCTGCATAAATTTTAAATTTATTCCAACAACAATTTATAAGATTATCCAATCTTTATCCAATTGACATTTTTACATTCCCAAGTCATATGTACAATTCTTATTGATCAATCTAATCCAATCTAACCTCAAAACCTTTCAATTCAATTTTTAATAAAGAATAAAAATTTTATACGCGTTAAGACAGACTTAATACAATAATCCTAATAAGAACCGATCCATCACGCAATTTAAACGAGCAGCCAACCCCTCACAAAATTACCAACGTTCCATTACCAACGAAAATGCTGCTCACCCTCCCTATTCTTTTCCTATTTATTAAACTACCCTATATATTGAAAAGAAAATATCGAACAAATAACCACGAAGAAAAACGGATAGAAAAGGATCGTGCACACACAATTTTCAATTTTCATTTTACCAATCAACCCCTCTCCTCGAATAGTTGTAGTAGTGTTCGTGTGCTTGTCCGTCAACGATCTATCATCGCTCTTCCCCTCGTATATATATATATATTTTTTTTTTTCTTTTTTTCTTTTTTCCTTTCCTACCATTTCCCAGCCGGCTGTCTTTCACTCCTATTACAGATATATCAGTCTGTATTGATTATGCCAGCGGTGTAGTCCAACCGACGTGTTACTATCGATCGAGACGGATAGAGACGCGTGGGTGGAACGTGGACGTTCCAGTTTTCTCGACCCGAATTGCCCGTTTCTTTTCTTCGCGCTCATTTCAATTTCAACCGATCCTCACCTCGAGGAGAAATCGTCGCACCGTGCCATTGGTTCGCCTCGTTTTCGAAGGAATGGGGAAGGGTTTCGAACAGGAGGACGTCGGTGAAGTCGAATTTTCGCGGCATGCAAATGGCGCTCGTTGAATTTTTATGGCGATAGCGCGCTGTTCCTTCGTTTCTTTCTTTTTTTTCTTTTTCTTTTTCAGCTGCGAGGTCGTTAGAGTAATTTTATCTCGGTGGAAGCCGAAGGATGGTTCGACAAACACGAAAAATCTATATGTATGTACAAATATATATATGTATTTTGGTTGAATAATTTGGTTTTGAATGGAATGAAAAGATTTTTTTTTATTTAAATTGGTTTCGAAAGTTGGATCAATGAGATTAATGTGGATACGCTTATGGAGAATTTCATAATCCTTTTATTATGTCCTATCATGACTTAATTATGCATTTGAATTATAATTGTTTGGGAATAAAATTGAATATGCAAATAATATTTAGATTTAATATGGGATAATGACGGTGAATTCGTAGTTGTGAAATTCTGTCTGGATTATTTAAATTAATTGAAGTATATATTTATCAGCACGAATAAATTGTGGATAATTGTGTGTATTGGGAAATTATTTTTTGACGAATTAAAGATTTGGAAATTTAATTGTGAGATGGAGAAATTTAGAAAAAAAAATATCGACTGATAAATGCGAGGCTTGAACGAAGTTTACGTAGATGCCTTTGATAATTGCAAAATAACGTGCCTTTGTCGTTTAAAAATTTCACGATTTCCCTTAACCAACCGGACACAATATAAGACGATTAATGTTTTTAACGCAACTGTTTTCTCTACGTGACTTTCTTCTCCGAATTAATTTCTCCACGTCATTTCCACAAAAATCACATTTATCAAACGTTCCTTTTTTTAACGGACTGAACGCATATTATAAAACGCAGCTCTGTTCTCATGAATATACAATTAACACGCCTTTTCACGCCTTTAGAATTGTAGCGAGCACAAATTCTTCGAGCAAAAATCTAATTCAATTTCTCATCTCCGACAACATTTCCATTAATTTACTAAAAACTAAGATTTACATTTCAATATTTTTCCAAAGGCAACCCACACATTCCAAACGAACTTATACTGACTTAAAATCGATTCTTCCTATATATAGTTACAATTAAATCCAAATTTTACAAAATGCTACAAAAGAAACATGATCATCCAATTTATCTCTTCTCTCTTTTTTATATCATTTCTCCTTTCTTTTCCTTTTTTTTACTTTTCAAAACTATTTCAGAACAACTTAGCAAAGAGCACAACAAACACCTTCCTTTCCTTTTCCCCCTTTTTCCGCGAGAAAAATGGAAACAACTCGAAAGGGGAGAGGGTTGGCCGATTGCAAACAATTTCGCAACAACAACGACGCGACAAATTACTCGGGGGAGGAAAAAAACCAAGGAAATTAGTCCCATTCGCGGAAGGTGTACGGTGTTGTCGCGTACGGATGCTCGAGGGGTAGGTGGAGGGGGCGATCGGTGGTGAAAAAAGGGGCGCAGCCGCGGCGGACGACCACCCCCGCGGACACGCTCGCTCGCGCGGCGGGCTCGTCAGTCTCGGTCAGTCGTTGGCGGCCGAAAGTCGTGCGAGACAGGAAACCGATGGAGAGGGAGGAGGGAAAGGGATGGAGTGAGGCCAGGTGAGAGAAACACGGGCCGAGGGAGAAAGAGGAGAGTGGCGGTAAGGTCGAATAATTGGTGGACGTTCGGATGGAGGAGGAGGAGGAGGAGGAGGAGAAGGAGAAGGAGAAGGACGAGAGATCGATCGTTGAAGATTTTAGATGGGTCGGAGCATTGGATTTGAAAACGGAAGAGATTTTTGATCGTGGTAGAGTATTATTTGGAGGATGGAAAAGGAAGGGGGTGGGTTCGAAGTTTACACAGTAGGCGAGGGGCTTGTCGAGGTAAGAAGTTTCTTGTCGAAGTAAAGTATGTGGAAAGTTTTAGGTAGTAGAAGAAAAGAAGGATGGATCGGAGTCGTTCTCTCTAATAGGAAGGAAGAGAGATTAGAAAAAAAAAAAGATGGATGAAAGAGAATAATTGAGGAGAAAGAAAGAGTCAAGCGATCAAAGAAGTATCAAGAGCCTGAAAAGAAGAAGAAAACCAGCAAGCTAAAATAAAAAAAAAATCTACGTAACATCTTTTCGTAAAACTCAAAAAATTATTCGGAACGAGAAAAAAAAATCTACGTCGCGATGGAAGAAATTTTGAAAAAAAAAAAGAAAGAAAGAAAGAAAGAAAGAAAAAATTAATTCAAATAAAAGCAACGAGAAAAAAAAACGAGGAGAGAGGAAAAAAAACAGGGTCAAAGAAGACGTGGTCGAATCGAGGGGAGAAACGTGGGTAAAGAAGAGAGAGCACGCTAATGGGGCCGACAAAGAGGGAAGCGCGCAGGAGAGGCAAGCGAGAGGCTCGTCAGTATCGTGGTTTCCGTGGAACTGAACGGAACCGAATGGGACGCCGCATACGTCGAAACGACACCAGACGACCGGTACCGAAGTTTCACGAGGGGGGTCCAGCCGGTTTTTCGTGTTCAGTTCGTGTGCCGCGTTCGGCCCGTGCGTCGTTCCTTCTTTCGTTCACGCGATCCTCCTTTCGGCCAGGTATACGCGCTGGGAATCACGGATATTCCTTTCATTAGATTTGCATGGATCCTCGCTTTTAATAATACGGGATGAAAATTGGCGGCGGTATTGTTGGTATACACGCGACCAAGTATCGAGCATGAATTGGATGAGAAATTGGATCGAATTGAATTTCCGTGAAAACGCTCGAATCTCGAATTCTTCCTCGTTCTTTTTGATCCTATAACAACAATTAATGAATTAGTTTTGGTTTGGTATATTAGGTTAGATTTCGTTCTTTTTTATTGGTGGTGTTAACAGATATGATCGTGGAACTTGTTATCTTGCCGAAGTATGTTTTACGTTTGGATTTTAGATTCATAATTTCTGTTAGGATGAGAACACTGAGAAAAGGAAAATTAAAATATTATTTGCTTCTTACAGTTTTGTTGTGTCTTATTTGAAAAATTTTTTTTTCAAAAAAAAAAAAAAAGAGTTATAGATAGAGTTTAGATTTTAAAATTATTTTTTGACGAGTTACTTATTTATTTATTTATTTCTTTTTGTAATTATTATACACTTTTTCAATTTTGCGAAACAGTGGTACTGCGTATGAAAAGTGTAATGGAATTGGGGAGGGAGAAAGAGAATGCATGGAATGCAGACACGTGGTTCGAAGACGTTTAAAAATTGTTTCTTTAGAGATAACATCAAGCAGAGATACAATTTTAATATTTCGCCATTACTATTACTACAAAATTATTTTCTCAAATTTTCTCCAATCGAATCGATCAATTTCATCGATATTTCAAAATATATTATATAAATCGACAAGAGATAAATACTCTATTCGTTTTACATCTTTCTAAAAATTTTTGTTTTACTTTTTTCCTTTTTTTCTTTTTTATTTAAACGTTACACAGTTTTTATTTTTTTTCCATCAATTTATGCAAGATATCGTCTCATTTATTTCATTCGATCGGTAATCGAGACGTGATCAAGAGGCAAAATAAAATTAGAAAAAGAAAAAAAAAAAAACTAGGCAAAGGAAAGGCGGCTTATCTGGCTTTGCGGTTTGATTTAACGTTAAACAGGAAACGTTAAAGAGCTTTAGAGCCGCGGCAGGAAAACTTCTGGAACTCTATCGCGGAATCGTTATTGTCGTTCGTCATGCACTATAAACGACCTCGCCATTGCGGCCGGCTTTTTGCGCAGCCGTATGATAATTGCGCTGATTGTGGGCCGATCGTGATACACGCCTCGCAATTCATTTAATCCAATCAGGAACAATCCAGTTTTGCGTAATTTTTAATTCGATTTCACCGATATACCGCCGTGTATGCCGCCGGTTGAATAATTGGACAATTTTTATTATTTTATTATGAAAAATTAATTGTTCCGGCGACCAAGTAGAATTGGATTATGATTTAATTTCAGATAATTTTAACTTGAACTGTGGCGGTTGGATAATTTTTATTTTATAATGGGAGAAAAGAAATTATTGATCTCGCGAGATTAATTATTTATTAATTTCTATTAATAATTGTTCGATTTAAAAAAAAATCGTATTAAATTATTCAGAATAGTTATATTATAATTTTTAATTGGACGAAGAGTAATTAATTTATCGTGGAGAACAATCCAATTGTAATGTGTTGAAAGATTTCTCAAATGAATTTTTATTAAACGAATAAATAATACGTATAAATTATAAAATGATTGCAGATTAATTTCTAGATTAGATATCATAAATTTTTATAATTACACGATACACATATAATTTTGTTAACAAATCAAACGTTATTTCGTATCGAATATATTTTTACAAATTTTATTTCCTTGGAACGGATGAGATAATTTAATTTGGTGAGAAAAAAAGAGTATATTTTTAACCCATTCCGTGCTAAATAAAAATAAATATTAATATTTAAACGTGTTATTTCAACCGGAACTTATACATATTTTTCAACTATATTACTCTTTACCGTGCATTTAATGTTAATCGATTCCATGTTTAACGAATTATTTGTTATTCCTGTACCAGATAAAAATCAATCCCGTGAAATCTTAGATCAGAATCGATTCATTCGATTTTCAATTCGTGATCGATTCGATCCTTAGCGATTAAATTGATTCACGTTTTGCAAATCTCTTATAAAATCTCGATCACCAAAAAATACTGTCCACTGAATTTTTCTATCTATAACAAATCGAATTTTACACTAAAAAAAAAAAAAAAACAGAAAAAAAATTATATCTTTTCTTTCTCCACAGAATAATTCTATAATTATTCTAATAATATTCTATAAATATTCTAATAACCTTAATATCCACATAATCCAATGATATAATTAATCATTCGAATCCTCACTCCCCTTTGACACAAGAAGATGGCAAAATTCTACATTTTTTTTTTCATTATCTCTCCGTGAAATTACTTCTCTATTACCATAAGCAAAATCATGGATAAATCATTCCACGTTAATATCCGAAACACCAACTCAATCCAAGTTACCTTTATCAACTCGAGCTAAGAGTTGTATCTCTCCACGACTGCAAGAACTATATTGCAGCCAAGAAGGCTACACTTTAGTCTAATTGCAGAAAGATTGATATCGAGGAAAGTGAACGTACAGTAAATGAACGTAGTTTCGGTACAACAAATAAATTACTTAACGGTTTCCGCTACGATAACGAGATCTTAGGAAGCGACGAGTTTGCCCAGAAGAAGCACGCGGTATAACGCGCGAGAGCACGTGTCCCGAGAGCCCGAGGAGGTGAAACGAGAATAAAGAGAAAGGGAAATCGAACTCTTATTGGAGGAGGGCCGAAAACGTGGAGGAAAACGAGGAGAAGGAAGATCAAGGGCATCGGCAAGGTTCTGGCGGGTCTTGGCACTGGAAGAATTCACAGATGTGCAGTGTATAATCGTGGATCTTGCAATGCCATCACTTGCTGGATACCGACTCAACGTGGGCATTGGCAATTGGTTTTTTCGATTAATAACAAGGGATTCTGATTTTCTTTTTCAAATCGCGAATATTAACAATGAAATGGAATATTGTAAAGAGAATTTTATAAAATCGTTAATAATCAAAATCATAATAATATTACAATACATTTGGTAATTAATTAGAAATTGAATTTGAGGAATCCTTTGATCAACAATTTTTCAATGCTCTTGGAAATTATTTTTTTTTCTTTCGAGGTGAAATGTTAGCGAAAGAGAAAGATTCGTTATAGAAAGTAGAAATGATATTAAAAAAGAATAAAGGTTGAATTTTTTTGACAAAGATATATAAAACATTGTAAAGTAGAATGATTAATGTGCCGTTCAATCCCAAGCTTTATAACATGAATTTAGAAGATCAAGTTACTACAATAAAGGCAGATTGCAAATAAAATTTAATTTCTAATCTTTCTTTTCATTTATCAAAATTTTACTACGTAATGAAACATTCATTCAGTCACTTTCTTATAGAATTTTTTATTATTACTTACTTACCACGAATAGTACAATTGATATACAGTATACTCTTACAAATCTCTACGATTTCGATTCCATCCCATCAACGCGAAAGAAAATCGAAAGAAAACATCGCAGGTTGGATACTTTCTCGGTGGAGTATAGCAAAAAAAAAAAAAAAGGAAAAAAAGAGCATTCAGACATCTTCATTCCTCCTCACGACTCCTAATGATCTTAACGACCGTGTCAATCACGAGAGCAGCAGTATCTCTTGCGACACGTGAATACAGGTAGCTAGGTGGTCTCTGTTCGTCGAGTATCGATCGAACGAGGAATATATCGAGGAGGATATCGTTAACTGGAGAACTGTTCGAGCGTGGTGTTCGCTTTAATCGGTGAAAGTAGATTCACCGGGGAAGATTCACCGCGGCTATGCACTCACGCTTGCACCGTGGAGCGTGTCGTTCCTGTTGTCGATCGGAGATTAACTACATCTTCGTTCACCGTTGCAAATGCGACGCTCGAGAATCCTCTTCCTCAGCGACGATTTGCTTCGTTTACTTTCGAACAAAAACTGTTTTGCATTTACACGCGTTGATGGGGCAACGTATTTCGTTACCTCGGATCGAAGATATGAAATAAAAGGGGGGAGGGTAACAAATTGTTTTCTATCTCTAATTGTAGATTAAACGTAGATTGTACGTTGGATTTTTGTGAAATAAACGGATTTTCCTATAATTTAGATTTCTTTGTTGTAATGCAATTATTTTTATTTTGAAAAATCTTTATTATTATTCAGTTTGATAAATCCACGATTGAATGCTTGTTGTCCTATGTTATTTGAAATAATAGATTTTCTTTTCCTAGAAATTAGTAAGTGAATGAAGAATCGGATGGAAAAAGAAAATTGAGAGTCGATAAGAGGGAATTAGAAAAATCGGCAAAAAAAAAAAAAATTGTGAAGTGTTAATGAAAGAAGGAAGTTTACGATACTTTCTAAAACGTCAATGATCTATAAATTGCATGCACCTACTTATTAGCTTTCTCAAACTCGTAAGGGTTATTATATTCACGATCTAAACTTGACTCATTTAATGATTTGTATCTAGTATTGTACTACGAATAGTTGCCAGGTTAAAGTATGTAAAGAAAATAGTGACGTTAATTACCGCCGTATGATTAGATTAGATTTACGATTGGGATAAATTATGGGAATAATATTTGATTAATCGTACCAGCCCTGTAATTTATCATTTCGCAATTTGATCGTAATTTTTTTCGTTTTAGACACGAATTGGAATTATTCTTTAACAAATTATATTTTGCAGGATCAACGGATGATCAACGCAATTAAAACAATGATAAATTGTCAGATACGACACACAAAAAAAAGAAATGAAATATTAACAAAATAAAATCAAATGTACGCGACGAATGATAAAAATAAAAAAAGAATATTAACACACTTGATCAAGATCTTGTTGCATTCCCTTCCATCCTCCATCCTTTTCTTTTCTGAATTTTTACTTCCTTGAATGACAGGATATTGTATTTATAAAAAGACTTGTCTACTTTTAATCCCTCTACTTTCTTTCCTGAATTTAAACTTCATAGATTTAAACTTTCTTCTTTTTTCTAAAAAAAAAAAAAAAAAAGAAAATACAATTAATAAGATACGACGATTTCCTATTCGAGCGGCTCAAGGAATAATAATTCGAGAGACGACTTGGGCTAATGCACGGCTAATGTAGTGAAAAGGAAACGACCCGCACACCTTGGAACGTGCTGCGTAGAGCTTCATTATGCATAGAGGCGTCCACATTTTCTCTGAGACGCGCACCTGCCTCAGATAAGGAGCCCCTATCGCGACAGGTTGCAAATGCGGGGGCTATCCGGTGAAATTAACGCTTGTTTTTTTGCCTCGGCCTTACCATTTCGGATTAAACGCCATGCGACTGTTGAGAGAGGCGTCGAGGCGGCGATAAGCCAAGGAGGCACCTGCGATTTTTTCTCGCCATTCCGGCGAATTTTCTCTTCTTCCTTCCTTCCTTTCGCGCGGCATTAATTAAGCAACGAAGGAATAGGAAACATAATTTCCTCGATGCATTCTGATACAAACGATCGTTACCTTTGTTAAAATATATTTTTTTTAAGTAGAATCGAAATGGATGGGGTTGCTAAAACGGGGAAAAGGCGAAATTCAAAGGTGTTTCACAATGATGGAACGATTCTTTTACCTGATGAAATTGAAGAAATTTATAATTGCAATTCGTTTCTTCGCAGTTGTATAACTTCGTGGTTGCTCTTATGATAATTTTCGGACGTGAAAGCGATGATTGTTAAAAATTTTTAAAAATTCCAGGCTTGAAAACACGGAGTATCATCTGAACGAGTGTATAATTTCTAACTCCGCGTTACATCATTCCGCGAATTAATAAAATTAAAAGTTTTCTTCTTGATCATACATATATACCTGTCTATTCTCTCGTTTCTCAATACTACCGTGCTGAAAATACGAGTTACGAAGAAAGGAAAGTCTCAATGATATAATCCTATTAAAGAACAATGAAAAATATTGCAAATTTTTAGTTCTCTATCTACACATATACCTCATAAATACACTCAAAAATGAGTACTAAAAAGAACGTAACCTTCCAAGAATCATCTCTTCATCTTCTTTCAACTTACAAAAACGATTAAATCATCATCGACAAATCTAAAGGAAATCATTTCTTCAACGATTTTATCGAATCGAAAGAATTTTCCAACTTCGAAGAAATAAGATTCAACCACGAAAAACCACCCTCTCCTACATATATACCTCATAAATACACTCAAAAATGAGTACTTAAAAAAGAACGTAACCTTCCAAGAATCATCTCTTCATCTTCTTTCAACTTACGATTAAATCATCATCGACAAATTTAAAAGAAATCATTTCTTCAACGATTTTATCGAATCGAAAGAATTTTCCAACTTCGAAGAAATAAGATTCAACCACGAAAAACCACCCTCTCCTACATATATACCTCATAAATACACTCAAAAATGAGTACTAAAAAGAACGTAACCTTGCAAGAATCATCTCTTCATCTTCTTTCAACTTACAAAAACGATTAAATCATCATCGACAAATTTAAAAGAAATCATTTCTTCAACGATTTTATCGAATCGAAAGAATTTTCCAACTTCGAAGAAAAAAGATTCAACCACCCTCTCCCTCCCTCTCCTCCTTAATTCGAAGGTGGCGAGCAAAGAACTGCAAACTGGAAATTACAGGTATCGCAAGAAATGCCGGTGCATGCCGCGATACCGGCGTGGCACGGTAGCATCGACGATGAAATCGGAAGTCGGGTGCCGTGCCGGGCTATTTATCGACCCCGTTGCCATGCCAGCCCCGCGTGTACACAAGACCACCACCCGCCACCATTATGGATCACGCTCGGCCCAGACCTATCGCTGCACGCCACCACCTGCGTTTCCTCTGTGCGTCGCCTACGTGCGTGCACCCACGAAATTACGCGGCCAACGTTATGCACGGCCGTGATCTATCGATCGATATACGCCCCCACGAGAAACACCCTCGCGATGCGCCATCAAACGGTCACGCCACCCCCATCCCTCCTCCGAGATCCGATTTTTCTTTCCCTCTTCGGGAGGGTCCCGCTTCCGGAACTCCGGCTCTCTGTACAGGAGATTTCCTCAGGGTGAGAGAGAGAGAGAGAGAGGGAAAGAGGAAGTGGTTGAATTTTTATTGGATGATCAAATTTTTCCAGATATTTCGATCGAATTTAAAGAGCAATTTATCAGATTACTTTTATTTTTTTGGTTTTATAAATTTTGATTTTCGAAACGAATGATGTTCATTTTGTTTTGAAAAGGAGAAATTTATTTCTCTGAGCTTGTTTTATGGAAAGGAGCAAGTGGAGACGTTTAATCAGGAAACAACAATAAGAGAGGAAAAGAAAAGTATTGTTGATCGCGACGCGCAAGGAGCAAACCTGTTTCCGTGTGCTGTCGTAATCTATCATTTCGCATGGACGTTGATACGAATCTGTGCTTTAAAAGAGGGGACGAATTGAGATCGAGTTTAAACGCATTTCTTATCTAGTATCTTAAAGAATTACTATTTAAACCTGCTAATTATTCAAAAATCGTTGGTTAACGTTATCTAAAAAATAATTTTCCCAATCTAGAATCAACAGAGACACCGTCCATTCTGTGATTCTGTTAATTGACCCGCTACTCTATAATTTTTATCGATACCATCGTTGAATGGAAAGGAAAGCTTCTAAACTTTTTTTCCCCGATCGATCGTTTCTTTCAGATACGATCCTCTCGCGCTTGCCAATTTTCCCTTATAAAGATAATAAAACGTCGCATGAAAAATTTATCGATTTCCTTCATTATTCCGACGAAGATTTAGCAGAAAGAATAGCAATTTGAAATGCGATTGAAGATAACAATTGCCGGAAGTATAAGAAAAGTTTAAATATATTTCGTTGGGACGAAATATATACTTTGGATCTTTTGCCAAATTGCCGAACGATCAGACACGAACGACGTATTGAAAATTACGAGCAATGGTGAAGCATGAAGTATCATAACGAGAAGGAGGAAATAAAGAAAAGTTATCGAAAAGACTCGACGTCGTATAAAAATTCGTATTTTATTGTACAAGTATTACGATCCAATGTAAGCAAAGAACATGGCTATCTATGGCTATGCATTTTTTAATTCGCGTACGGATATAGGAAGTGACGTCAGTGACTATAGACATTATCTTCTAATATTGGCGCCATCGCAATCTCCATTCGTTTCTTGCATTATCCGAGAACGTGAAATTACGCAATTACTACTATGAGAATTCATTTCTATTATCCAAAAAAAAAATTTCCCAATTTAATCCTTCATAATATTAATTCATTAATATTAATTCATGTAATCATGATTCATCAAACTTATTCGCTCCAAGAAAGCTTACAAAATTCTCTTTTAAAATTAAAATTTTAATTTTTCATCTCGTAAATAAACACAATATTAATTCCTCTCCAATACTTCCTTTACTCGATCTTCATTCCACGCGAAAATCCTCCTAAAGATTCAACGAATTCTCCATAAATCTCACCATAATTCAATTATATGTCTTTCTCATCGAAAGGATCGACAGAAGAGAGAAGAGTTGCAAATCTGTTCAACGAACGAAATGCCCCCCATGAAAGAATGAGGAGAGAGAGAGAGAAAGGGCGAATTCGAAACGAGCCGCAATGCAGTTTCAGCCAGGGTTACGCGAGCCAGGGTTCGGTCCCGGAAGTAGGAAGTGACGTTGCCTCTTATATTCGCGATCTATCGGCGCGTTCACTTTTAATTTCCAAGTCGTATTCGCCGGGTGGGTGAACGCGATGCGCGAGGCGCAGGGGGGGAGGGGGCCAGGGAACACTGGGCTCTATTCAAAGATCCGAGCGGATCGTCGGTCGCCCCATTGTGGAATTGCCTTTCATGCGGTTCCTCTGAGCACAATGAGTCGGGGAACGAATCGGTTTCGCAAAGTGAAGAGGGGAGGGGGGAAAAATAATAATAATAAAAAAAAAAGGAAAACAAAAAAAAGGGATTAAGAACCGCAAAAAGCACGGCTCACGTGAGACGGATGAAGTTGGATGGACTGGTAAGGAAGTATTGCGGCTCTTTTCAATCTTGATTTGATCCTCCGTGTGATTCGATCTTGATCGAATTTCAATGAATGGAATATTTTTGAGGAAGAATATGAGCTTGTCGAATATTTACAATTTTACAGATTTACTTTTGATTGATTAAGTAAGTTCTTTTGTAAGTAATTTTGTTCTTTCAGGGAATGGTTGATGTCCTGAGAAATTTTTTTAGAAGATCTTCAATCAGATATTTTGGCTACAGCGGTTCAAATTATTTGGAAAAATTAATTAGAGATAGATTACTTGGTATAATCTTGTAAAGTTTGAATCTTTTTTTTTCATCGAAATGCTAAAATTCTAACTTGGAGAAATTTTGAATTTTCTTTTAATCGAGCGGATTAATTTATATTCATAGACTATTGATCTAACAAGTTTCCGGATATAAATTCCGGAATAATACTCGTCTCCTTCACATTTCTCACTGTCCTTCATTCCCCGTAATCATCAATTTTTCACACCGAATTAATCGAATTCCTCCTCGTATAAAGAAACATTATCAATCAACAAGTCTTTCTCTTTCTCCCCTCCCAACGAGTTAATTTATTTATCGTCAGTGCTCGAGTTAATTTTAAACGAAATCGTCCAGCTTGTCAAATTGTCAAATAAGACGACATGGCTCGCATGGTGGACCAAATTACCAACACATTTCTCGTCCTCGAATCGATCGTTTCGTTCAGCCAACGATATTTTTAACTGTTTCGTGACTGTCCTTAACCTCCTCCCACGGACAACACCGTCTCTATCTGTTGGTTCGTGTAATGTTTTTTTTTTTTTTTTTTTTTTTTGATAAATACCTATGAATTACACCAGTTATTTCATCCTGTAATTTGTCGCATTTTTTTTCGCTGTAATTTGTCGCTTTGAGATCTGATCAGGAAGGGTTCTTGGAAATTTTTATCTGAGGATCGATGGATGGAGAGCGCAAATTATTGCAATCGTTAAGAAAATATTTTAAAAATGTATACATACATGTATATATATTATTTTTTAGCAATAATAATAGTGTAACACGAAGAAAAATTTTGACTCATCATCTGTTAGAGTTATTATAATAAATCTTGTTTCGAATTTGAAACAATGATGATTTTTATTCAATGGAATTAGAACGAGAAGAATTGTGAGAAAATGGAAATTTCTGTCTTATCCGTTGACAATATTTGCCTCTAATAAGATATCTATCTCAAAAATCCATGGAACAAAATAAAATTAAAAAAAAAATGTTTTGAAGTGAAATTTTCTCGAAGAGTCGATAGCGAATCTTCGTGTCAATTCATAATCAACACCAATCGAGTTGTTAATGAAATTTTCGTGCGTTTTGATATAAATTTCAACGAAGATTTTTCATCTCACGAATCGTGAATTTCTTTGCGACTTTTGGTATATAGTTATAGAGAAGTATATATTTAGTATATTACGCCGTGATATTAATATACGTCGTATTAGGTGTACAGCATAATCCTGCGAGCAAACACGCGATGCACGCGAACGTCATTTCCCGCATAAATTTTTCGTGCTCAGATGAGATGCGAGATAGAGGCGTGGGTCGCTTGGGTAAACTAGGGGTCGGGACTATTTGTCGAGTTTTCTTTTTCTATTTGAACGTCTGTGCGACTGGATTCGTTTTTCATTTTATTTATTATTACATTTCGAATATTGGAAAATATATGAATTTCGTTTCTAATTATATCGAGAATATAATAATCGTTTTCGATAGTTTTCGATTTTGGAAAATGGAGAAATATTCGAATGAATTTTCATGGAAATTTAAAATAAAATGATAACACAAGATGGATTAAATTTTATATAACACGAGTCTCGTTTACGTATATAATTTCTTTCCTCTTCCACAATTTCCACGTTATCGTATCGTGGTCACGTACAAATTAATCGTTACGTAATTCAGAGATAAGTGTAAAAATAATTACCCACGATTAAACGATTAATTTTTAAAGCGAGAAGAAAGTAACGTATAAATAAATAATCTTTGAAACGGAAATAAATTTGTATCCAGAAGAAGAAAAGAATAAACGACGAATGCAGATTTTAATTAACGACAATATTATTAATCAGAAAATAACAACGAGGTGTTTTTCACAGAAGAAAATAATCAGTCTCGATTTCCGCTTTACAAAGAGAGAAAGAAAGAAAGAAAAAAAAAATAATCTACTCCATGAAATCTACCATGCATCTCTAACAATATTTAAAAAAAAAAAAAAAAACAACAATTATTTCCACGAAGCAGAAACGCTTAAAAACTTCTTCTTCATAAAGAAGAAATTATAGCATTCTACGAAATCTCCTGTTCATTTCCACTGACATTACTCGGTAAGGCAACAATTAACACAGAACGAAGTTATCTAACTCCTAAAAAGCAATTACCATCGAGCATAACTCTTATCTTGAACA
Source organism: Apis mellifera (assembly GCF_003254395.2). Taxonomy (NCBI): domain Eukaryota; kingdom Metazoa; phylum Arthropoda; class Insecta; order Hymenoptera; family Apidae; genus Apis; species Apis mellifera. The sequence continues at coordinate 7,009,522 of NC_037641.1, forward strand.
CTTTCGAGCGTATTGCGTTACGGTACGTCGACTTGTTTACAATGTCTCGCTGGTGTACCAGGTGTAAATTTTTCGAAAAAGAAAAAAAAAAAAAGGAAAGGAAAGGAAAGAAAAAAAGAGAGGAAAAAAAAGATATAACACACGAGAGAGAACTAGAATCGAGACTAGAAATGTGACGCAGGGGACCGTCTGTACAAAGGCAGGTGGGTCCATAATTTCGTTTCCACCTGATGCTCCCCTGCTTCCGTCTCATGCCACGCCAACCGTAAATTTACGATTCTGTCTGGGGCTTGACTGATTGCTCGAAATGTCCATTCGATAGTCTCCCCACCAATTAAAAGTAATCGTTGCTATATTATTCTTGACCCTGGTTTGTCAATCGTGGTTGAACTGTATAAAAAGGGTTCGCAGGATGTCCCTTAAGAAAAAGAATTTTAATTGCACACGGATTGTTTCACGGTAGTTTGAAGAACTTAATGTTCGATGATCGTGCGTAAACAACATCAAACGTGTAATTATTCTTTTTTTTTTAAGCTTGCTTCGACATCGTATTCATTATCTTGAAGTTTTCCTTCTTAAAGAATTTTAAAAAACCTTTTTATCTCGATTGTTCAATACCAAGCGATATATTATAATTTTAATATCACGTGAAATTTATGCCGCGGTAAAAAATATTTTACTATTTTTTTTTTATTACATTATCGATTTAAAGTCACGCTAAACTATTAATACCTTGTGCAAACTATATTAACATAAAAATCCTTTCACAAAAAAAAAAGAAATGTTAAACCACCAAGGAAATTCCAAATTTTATTGCTTTAAAAATTATTGTTAGAAAATTCCAAATTATATTCTTTCCAATCTCAACGAAATTATTATTTCGATTATTCGCAATCATTCATCATTCGCACAGAAAAAAAATACGAAACCGCTGGAAAGTTTCAAATTACGCCCATTTCCAATTTTCTAATCGCGCATTCAACGAAATTACTGCTCAACCTTGCGTCACTCGACACCGACACGAAAAGTTATTCGAAGTTCCACGCGCGCGTTTTCCGTTCGCTCGCGTTCGCCGGAAATGTTTCGGATTTCGTGCCTTCGGACGTGCTCCAGGAATTATTAATCACCCTCTGCCGTGCATTACGTACATCGCGGGCACCATTGTTCGATCGGCGGCGGGGAAAAAGAAAAAGAAAAGAAAGGGGAAGAGGAGAGGAGAAGAAGAAGACGAGAGAGAGAGAAGGACGAATCTGTCGGCGGAGAGTCGAAGAGGAACGGTCGAGGAGAGGCCAACCTGAACCTGGAATCAGAATCTGAATGAACTGCGCGGCCATGCGCCCGTACTTCCGGTTTACCGTACTCCCCTCCACTCTTGGAACGTTGCGGAGGCTTTCAACGGTGTTTTCATCGTTGCGCGGTCGTGGCGGGATTTAATTTGGATAACAAATGATGAAGAACAGACGATCGTGGTGGCTTTCATTTGTCAGAATCCTCGAACAATCTTTGGTTCTTTTGCTAGAAAACTTGCGGCTCACGAGGATAATGGAAACGCCATTCTTGGGATGGAAAAATGATCTCGTTTTGATGAATGTCGCCTTCGTGTATCTGATTTTTCTTTTTTTTCTTTCCACGGATTTGATAAATCTCGCGATTTCTTGTACTTTTTCTGACGTTCCTTAAATTATGCTTGCTTCGTTAAAAGAAATAATTCGTCACTTCATTTTACGATTAACAGTCAGTTTGAGAAAAGAATAGATACGAAATATTCGCTTCCGTGAATCAATCAAGCATCATAAAATATTCATATAATCCCATACTCGAGATTCAATCTTTATTCCTAGTCGCGATAAAAAATTCAATTCGCTTATTAATTTCAAAACACTTCATTTCGTGCGCTTTCTTTCAACATCAATCATTTTCGTTCATCGAATCGAACGAAAGAAAAAAACCTCTTTCCTTATTCCAAACGAACATAAACTGGCGCGTCAAAGAGTATCCGCCATACTCGAAACCGTACCGAAGGACAGAAGAAAATTTGTAATCGGGAAAAATTATCTTCCCGATTAATAACCTCGAACGAGACGTTACGGCGGCCAATCCATCGTGAAACGATCATCGCGTCGTACAACCCCTCCTCGCTAAAAGGGATTTAATTGCGTCGACGTTTTTTTTTTCCTCCCCGTAGGTTGTCGCGCAAACCTACACGCCAGATACATACGCTTATGGAAATGTCGGCCGCTTTGCATGCGTATCCACGCGCGTGGACGCACGCGAATAAATACATAGGGATGAGCGGAGGGAATCGATAAGCCGCAAGCCTTCACTTGGAGAGAGAGAAAACGCCGAAAAGTCCATCGATCATTTCTGCCGGAATTGTTGGCTCGGCCAGCAAGCCAACTCGCGTGTTACGTGGACTTCGCACAAGTGGGCGAAGAAGGAGAAAGAGAAAGAGAAGGAGGAAGGGAAGGGGTTGGTGGGGAGAGAGGGATGGAACGGCAGACTCACTCGGAGGTAATTTATTTACGCCTCGCGACGGGAATCGATTGATTCGAGGGGCGGGAGGGGGTGGATGACAATGCAAATGAAGGAAGTGCGAAGTCTCGTTTCCTGTGGACTTCATTAAACGGATAAATCGGTGGTGGTACGATTCGGGGAAATGGGGGTATAAATTTGTTTTTGAGAGTGGCGTTTGATTGCACGGAAGTAAAGAGTTATTGGGGGTAATGAAATTGGAGGAGGGAGGGAGGGAGGGTAGTTAGGTAGTTGCTGCAATTCGTCGAATCGATTACTTCGATTACGTTTTTTAATAAGTGAAAATGAATTTTGATTGTTTGTGAAAAATATTTTTAAGTTCTTTTTCTTTCTTTTTTTTTTTTTTTACGCTTCGATTATTTCAATTTATAAAACGTTCTCCATTTTCTGAATCAGAGTGTAGAATCGGCAGACAGCTGTTTTAGACAGCTGAGGATGACTCGTGAAAATGTATTGCATAATCTATGGAAAAGAAGATAGGTAATCGGTATTAAATCGAAGAATTAATTCTTAATTTCGAATTTAAATATTCTGCTTACTCATTGTAAATCATAAGATAAAAAAATTTTCCTACATATTTCTTGCAAAAATATTTCTTGTTGTCCTGAAAAAAAAGATACTTAAAAATAATTCATAATATTAATATTATAAAATTCTTATAGACTAAAGAAATTAACAATACTCGTGTGTGGATCTCGATATCTTAAAATTAACGTCACAATTATCATCCAACTATTGATACAAATTATTAATCCGAAAACCATTATCTTACTTATCGAATCAATCGAATCTTTTTCGATAATTAAAAACTTCGAAATGTTCAAGATTTCACAGCAACTAAAAAAAAAAAAAGTATTAAAAACAGAAGAAAAAAATCATTGTCGATTACAGAATAAAATAATGTAACGCGACATTTCCAAAATTTCCAAACTTACCCCTTGCCCAAGGGCCTGTCTAAAATTCTCGAGGAAGAACATCGCGGGGAACTGGCGGATTTCGCGCGTGGGCGTGGTGCGATGGTAAATTCGTAAGCTCGTACGCACGCTAGGCGACCGATAAATGAACGAGGCGAAGGCAGCCCGAAGCTCGTCACGTTTCCAGGAACATTTCGTTACGATCGATACGACCTGCCATTACTGGTTGGTGGATAGGCTCTACTACCGTGTTCCGCCTTCTCTCTTCGTGCCACGTCCTTTCCCGCTTCGAGCCTCCTCGTCTCTACTGTACCCGTGGTAATAAGGGTTGTTCCGCGGTGTTAAACCGCGGCAGACGTTCAAATCACAAGGAGTACGCGATTTTCGTTCCCGTTTCCGGACAGGCTTAGTCCTCGAATTACGCCACAAATGGCCCCTCCACGGCCGGATTTATAGTTTATAATTTGCCACTTTTTCTCTTTTCTTCTTTTTCTTCTTTTCCACTCTTGCGCGTTAACATATTCGTTGCGGCCATCGAAAACCACCCCTCTCGTCGAGCGCCGATAAATTCTTGAAAATTCACTGCCTCCCAGCGTTGTGTTCCCTCCACTTGGGAATTTTTCTGCACAAGCCGCCGCGGATGGGAACTTTCATTCTTTTTCTTTCTTTCTTTCTTTTCGATAAATAAATTCAAGGGATGTATTTCGTGTATCGTTCCCATTCGCATAAGAGATTATAATTACCTCTCGCGTGAGATATGCTGATTGTTCTAATTGCGAAGGTCTTTTCGATTCTTTTCTTTTAAATTATTTTATTTATTCGCGCGAGAAAATTGTTGGAAAACGTTGTTGTAAAATTTAAAGTTAAAAAATTACGTCATCGAATTTCTAATTAAGGAGAGCCAATAAGTTAATTGACTACGTTCAATTTGGAAAATTCGACTACATCCAGAAGGAGCAGATCCGATATATCCGGCGGACGTTCGCCGAGGCTCCGATTTTCGTTCTCCGTGGCCCCCCTCGGATATACGTAAACGGGCGGCGCCTAAACCGAACCCCCCCGTGCACACGTACAGAACGTGTATTGATCCGTGAGCAGTCACGCGATTCCCTCGTAGAAACGCCACTCAAGCCTTTCTTGTGCCTTTTTCCTACCGCCCCTACCTCGGTCGCGCCACCCTCACCGCGCCTCGCTCGTTTCGTTCCAAGTTGAACGTTCCCCGACCCGCTCCACGAGCTCCATCCTCGATTTGCCTCCGCCAACCTCCGCCGTGCCCTTCTCGCCAACGGACGGAAACCGTTTTCAGGGACGGAAGTTTGGCGAGGCTCGATCCTTCGGGACTGTATACTTTATTTATGCGACGGATTTTCCTCCTCGCGCCCAAGTTGTCGACAGCGCGGCGATGATATCGGTGAACGAGGATCGATAGGGTATATAGAACGGTTGATGTTTGTGACGGAGCCGCTTTTGGGGTGGCGTGTCGCGAGATATTGATGGGACGATCGTGAATGAGATTTTTCTTTTTCTTTCTTTTTTTTTTGAAAGGTAAAAATTAGAGCTTTTCGATCGAAGAATCGCTTTCTGGAGAATTAATAAGAGAACAATAAGGAATAATAATAATCAATTATCCTATTAAATATTCAATCCTGGACCTTAAAATATGATCGTTTTCTCGTTGACTAATTTTTAATTATCTTCTCTTCTGACTGTTCGTGTGAATCTTTATTCTAAAATATCTCAAAATCTCGATCATTATTTTGAACGCAGATTATAGATATTTCCTTCCTTTTATTTCGCCCCTGTCATCGCTTCAAAGTTTCGAGAATTCAAAGTGGATAATCATCGAGTTAATCCTGTCTTCGTTTCGATGCTCAATGCCATCATCACCTACAGCCACCCTATTTCCTCACCTTTATCACCTGCCATCGGCTGCGCGCCCACCTACGGGAGCGCCTCCGCTTATCGGTAATGGTCCTATTTTTGGAATCTCCGCCCATTCTTCGCGTGACCTTACTCCTCCACCCTTACATGGATTCTAAAGTTGGGAACGACCGCAAGGAGGTCTTTGCGTTGGATACTCTCTTGGAATCTTTTTTGGAAAGATTGGGAATGGATCGAAGAAGAATTTTTAAGGCGATCATTCTTTCTTGGATCGTTTGTATAATTTTTCTTTTTTTTTCTTTTTCTATTTTCCTTTTCATCTTTAATGTCATCGTTGTCGTCGAAAAATCTATATAACCTTCCAAAAATATTCTCGAGCACGTTGAAACATTTATCGGGAGTTAATGTCAAGGCAGAAATAAAATAATCAGGTTTGGGTACACAATATGTGATATCGACCTAAACGGTATCTTAGTCAATCAAACGATAAGCCAGAAATGCACAGCATGAATAATGAAAGGGAAGCTATATAACCTATCTAAAAATTGTTAATTTTTTTTATATAGGTTCTACGTAGAAATTAATATAGTCTTATCGTCCCGGATATAATCCTGATTATACTCCCCTTGTGGAATATTAAAATGTAGAAATAAAACGGCACGAATAATGAAAAAAGAGAAAAAAAATACTTATCCAAACATTGTTAACGATAAACGTAACATATTTAAATAATTTTTATTGCACAAAAATTAATTCTCTTTATCGAGGACATCACCCTCTAAGTGTATAATTACATCGAAATAAATACTAGAAACGACAGCAGCGCCTCCCTCGAGGATCGCAACTCTGCAACTCTCGAATCTTTCAATCTCTAGATTTCCTTCAAGAAAGAAATCTATGCTCATCTTTCGAGTAACGACGATTTCGTGCGGGCGTAGTTGAAATTCGGGGGATTCGAGGAAGGAAGGAAGGAAAAGTTTTAGCCCACGTTGGAAGACTCGTTCAGGGCGGTTGGTCGGTTCGCGTGACTCGGTTCACGGATCGATAAGCAAACGGAGGGCTCCCTGTTAACCAGCCTCGGGTCACGAGAATATTATTAAGCATGCCGGTGCTTTTCCGAACGGATCCAGCCTGCTCGACTTTTTATCGGCGATTTCCAATGATTCGCAAAAAAGAAAGAAAAAGAAAAACCATCTTGCGATTTCCCCTCTTGTCCTCCGTCTCTGTCGCTCGCTCGAGAAATTAATTAGAGAGTGGAAATTACTTGGGAAAACGGTTTGATAGCGGTGATCGATTTTGAACGAAGATTTACCTTGACTTTCTAGCCTCGCTTGATGTATGATATTTTTCTCATTTCGTTCTAGCCTCTTAATAATCAACAATAAGTTAATTTAAAATTAATGTAAAATTGTTCAATTATATATTCAAAATCTTTTTACTTATTTTTTTTTTACGATCAATTTCATTTAGCATTGGTTTCGCTCGATAACAAAGCTTATCACAAGTCGAACGTTTCATTAATTCAATTTGTTATTTGTAATGTTACGAATCCATCCATATATTCGAGCTACTATAACGTAATCACGTGCAATTCGTACGTGATTACTCTTGCAAACTTCTCTTTACGATCCCGGCTTTTATAATACCCGGTTGCACGCGCATCGGGGAAACAGTTTATTGCGGGCAGAGGGTAATTGGCGAGTAGAAATATAGGAAACGCGTCGATGGAACACGTCATGAAAATCGTTATGGTTGCCTCGTATGTCATTAAACGTTGCTAATATAAAATCGATTCACTTTTCTATCGGCACTTTCGTCCGCGTCGCGTGACGTATCGCGTGCACGAGCGGGTCGCCGATGCGAAAAAAAAAAAAAAGGAGAGAAAAAAAAGTAAGCCTCTCCATGGCTTACTTTCGCGCCAATCGAGGATGCATGGAAGATGAGGTGAGATCGTGTTCGTAACAATGCAAGAAAGAAAATCAGTTAAACCCAAATGTTGGAAGAGAGGTTTCTTTTTTTGCAATTGAAAAAATTTGGATGCAAGATTTTGAAAATCAAGTAATCAGTTTTTCTTTCTAGATAATACAATTGCTCGCGCAAAATGATTAATAATAATTAATTGGGAGTGAAGGAAACGAAGAGAGAAAAGAAAACTTCGTGCATCTTCTCTTCTTCTTTCAATTCTATAAAATTCCAACGTTTCCTCGCAAAAGAGAATCGCAAGTTGTATATACAAACTACTTCCTTCTTCTCGTTTAAAAAATCCGAAAAGACCACCATTCCCATTATCAAACCTAAAGATACAACCACAATCACCAATCCTCGGTACCACCACCCTTCTCCCCCCCAAAAAAGACTCGGTTAACAGTATCTCCGTGAAAAAAGAAAGCGAATTCAAAGAGGCTGAACCCCTCGAGAGCCTTTCAATCCACCAACGATATTTAAAGTCCCGACCACAAACGCAGCGAGCCCTCGCAATGGTACACTAGCCGACACAAAACGAAGAAGAAGGAAGGCCGGTTTAAAGTAACTCATTACTTAACCACAATTCCCCTCGTGTTCAACGACTTGAGCGACTAGCTGCTCCAACAGAAGCAGTGGGACGGCGGCGGTTGGTGAGAACCGAAAAGGAAAAAGAAAGAGGGAAGGAAAGAAGGAAAGAAAAAAAAAAAAGAAAGGGAAAAAGAAGAGAAATGATAGAGTATTCGCCGTATGGGATGGTCACGAACGCCATATGCCATGCGGTCATTCATGTCCACGTATGCTCTTTAACGTGAGCCTTCCCGGCACACGTGTATTAATACGTAGAGCACGCGCGTTCCTCGTCCCCGTTGCTTACGAGCGTGAATCGCGCCGTTGCTTGGAATCGCTTGTACACGTTAAATGTTAAAAGGCGCCTCGTTGGAGGCGCAATTTGCGCTAAATCGCCGCGGGAGATAGCGTAATGGGACACAGACTGATCTACTTTTGTTTTTTGTTTTTTTTTCCTCGACTTTTTAATAGGATAAGAGTGGATGTGTTACGTTTTTTATTTTTAAGAGTCTATTTTTACAGAATCTTGAATCTTAAAGCTGATATTTTGTTAATTAATATTAGGATATGTTTTCGATTAGATTCGTTTTGCGACAAGACGATAAAAGTATGGATAAATGGGACGTGAGATTAAATGAGGGTTTGCGTGTGAAGCAGTAAGAATGACGAGGTTTGTGATAATTAATAGAATAACACACAAAAGGGAATTTTGGAGAAATTTAATTAAAACAGTTTTAAATAGTTTTAAATAAGAGGAATGTTCGAAGATGTTTGTTAATGTTTGACGTGTGATCAGGCCAAATTGTGATTTATTCTGTTCCCGTTTACTTTTGGCACGGATAAATTGCAACATAATACGTAATTTAAAATATTCCCTAGCCTAACGTGTAGATGAATATGTATTGCCTGGCCGTGAACTTTCGAATTACCCTCGAGTTTAAAAATAAGAAACTCAATATTGCTCTCGATCAGCAAAGCGATAAAATTACGAGAATCTAAGCGAATTATCATAATTTTTTGTGACCGTATCTCTTGCTTGTGTTATCATATTCCATAAACTTATTCCAAAACCAATTCTCTCTAATGATAAAGAAACGGAAGAAAACCTCTTAGAATTTTTTAATTCTATCAAATTGATTTGTGTAAATACCACTAATCGTTTCCACAAACTCTCTCTCTCTCTCTCAAATTAATCAAACTCGACGAATCTCCAATCCTTTCCCACATCATCATCATCATCATCCTCAATCTAAACTATTGAAAACCATTGTAAACCACCAAAGTAATCCAACGAAACCTCTTACAACTTTTAATTCTTCCACTCCATCAAACGTTACCCAACCCAATGCAAATGCAAAAGAGATTAAAAAGACACGAAAAAGCACACTTAATCGCCCACCGCAGAAACTCACGGATACCACGAGGAGGAGAGGAACCTAAGATGGGCAGAGAAACAGCTGGCGCATAATAATCGCCGTGTTTCGTCCCTGGTTACCTTCCAGTTTCCGTCCCACTGTTACGAATGGCATTAAGAATGTGGTCGTTCGGATAATTTCGTTGCGGTCTCGCGTCATTCTCTCTCTCTCTCTCTCTCCTCTCTCGTTCCTTTATCTCTCTCTCGCCTCGTGATATTTAACGGTTTCATAGTAATTCCACGATGCGTGACGCCCACCTGCCATGACCTCTTTCGAAGGGACAGCTGATGGAACCAGGTTTCTTCCACTCGATTCGATTTCTTGTCAATCCAGTGATCTCCCTTCTGCTATTTCCGTGATGGTTTAATGATAGATGATTCTTCGACCCTTTTCTTATGGATATCGGGAGGAGTAGACCGTGTAACGTGGATTTCATGGAAGAAATTGATAGTGTACGAGGTATGGCTTTGTTATTTAAGTTGTTGAAGGAAAATTTATTATTCGTTTTATCCTTTATTTTCCTCGAAATTTCATGTATATGTATTATTAATTTTTGTCAAAATTTTTCATAAAGTTTCTTCTTAATTTTACAAAAATTATTGGAATTTTACTTTTAATAAAAAAAATTGTCCTTCTTTTTAAAGGATTGTACGCAATATGTGGCTTTCGCTTTCCTTTTGTCATCCCGTGAAAAGGATTCATTTTCTCTTGTTTCTAAATTACGCGAAATATTTAGAGTTTTAGCACAGGTAATATTTGGAGAGGTGTTTTTATTTCACGTTTCTTCTTTTCTGCGGAAAAACTTGAATGGCCGAACGTTTTTCATCCGCACGTATTTTCCCTGGCAATTAGAATGATAAAACTCGTCCCATCCCGATTTATCTTCGAATCTCGTCTCTTTGATAAAATGAAAAATCATTTATCATTTCAAATGCCACGATATAATAAAAACCGAACAACTTCTTTTCATTTTAAACATTTCGGGCGCAAAGCGAAACAGAAGAAACAGAAGAAGGATCCTTCTTGCGGCGATGACTCGCAAGCGCGCCCCTCCGCATTGCGGTTCCCGGAAGTCGGGGGCGAAGGAAAAGAACACACATCCGACGTAACAACCTCGGCGGAATCAACTCAACTTCCGTACTTAGGGAAGCATTAATGCAATTTGCATTGCAGAGCGGAGGGATCATCGTCACGATGCGATCATCGGTTTCGTCGCGTTGTTGACGTCTTCGACGTAGGCATCGCGGTGCCCCGCCGCCGCCGCAGTGCTGGCGCAGCGCCCTGACCTCAAAACATCGCCACGGATCGATAGAAAACTTCCTTCCTACCCCTTTCTGTTCCACTCGCCGACCGGACTTCGCGGTAGGCCGCGATCCAACACGGAATATTGCGCTAATTGCAATTGCACCCCCAGCACGATTGCTTGCACATCCTCGTCTCCTTCGAGGCGAGGATCCTCGCGCCTCTCCGTTCCGTTTTAAAATATCGAGTATCGAGTCTGATTCTTCTTCTTTTCAACTTCAAAAATCGTCATCGATGCACAAAAATCGCTTGTGATCGCTTCGAGATCGTTAACCAAGGATTCGATTAACCGAACGAGGATAACCAAAAAAACGTTCGTTTCTCGAAGGAAGGGAAGGTGTCTTGTAAGCGCGACTTCCGGTGGCGTGCTATCAGCCCAAGGCCTCTTTTCTTTTTTCTTTTCGCCTCAAGGTCGTCGAGGAGTTCCTCGAGGATCATCGACCCGCCACTCCAACTCGAATTTCTCACGGTCTCGGCAGAGGATCTCTTGAAAACCACCACCGCTATTGCTGTTAGCGTACTACTACCGCGTGTCGCTAAACGAACCGTGATTTTTCGCCTGCTAAACGAGCTGCTAAGCCCGCTATCTAAACACACACCGCGAGTTTTTTTCCCCTCCCCCTCCCGGAGGGAAGGCCACGGTGTCCTGTATGGGGCATGTATCTCGGTGTGTGGAGGAACGGCCGAGTTTATTGCCGCTACACGACTTCCTGCTGGTTTACGAGTTTTCGATAGAACGATCGTCTCCTAGAACGAGTCCGTGATATTTAGCATTTAATTACCGTGTTCCTGTCGTCACTGGGCTTCCTGTGAGAGAGGAGGAAGGACGCGTTTTCTGTACAGCTATTTCTATTTTTTCTTTTTTCTATCGATCGGTTATCGATCCAAGATCGCGTTGAAATTTATAGAGTTGCTCGATCGAAGAGATATTTTGATTAAATCGTCATCTATATTCTTGTTATTCTTGTGATTCGTGTTTTGAATTATTTATCATCTCGTATATTCTCCTTGCTCTCGCTCTTTTTGTTTTCAAGATCGAGTATAATTAAATCTTCCTTTATATTTCCGTTTAATTCAAGATTCAAGTTTTAAATGGAAAAAGATCCCGGTTTTCGTGTCGCAAACGTGTTGGCGTTGCATCATTCGAGCTTTCGATGAGTTTGTTAACCTTGAGCTTGCTCGTGCTAGATGTTAATTCAGTCGAAATTAACGGAGTCATTTAACGGGCAGGGGAATATTTTACACTGCAAAATTGATATTGTATCCTTCATCGCGATAATTGATTAATTTGAACCGGTCAATTAATTTTTACGAGCCCCGTTTACGTCAGCGTATCCTTATTTCGCTAAGGCTAATCATGGTGTAAAGAAAAAGAAAAAAAAAAAAAGGAAAAAGAGAAACAAGTATTTACAATCGTTTCATATGAAAACTCGTTCTCCCCGATCTCATTTATTATTTTTAAAATCGAATGAAACGATTCTGGGTTTGTTGCTTCACGAGATGAAAATTCTGATATTCGCAAATTGATAACAGTTTTTTTTTTTTTAAATATAATCTATCTTCAAATAATTTCATTTAAAATTTACATATGAAAGAATATATAATAAGTAATATACATAAGCATATTTTAAATAAGATGAAGACGTAAATCGAATCTGATTATGTTTCTGTGTGAATCGTGTAACAGATACGATACTATATTTTAAAAAAATGTCTAAGTATCTAAACTCGAATTACAATTTCATATTGCGAAGAATTTTATTTATCGATATGCTTTTAAGAAAAATATAAAAACAATTTATGCTACATGCGAAACCTATTAAAAAAGAAAAGTTCGATTTAAAAAATATAAAATTCATTAATTTCAAAATAATCCACACCAATATTCGCGTATTATAAAAATTTATTTTATTTCGTAATTCAGATTAAACGTCTATATTAAAAAAAATAAACGAAACAATTTTTACTCTCGACAAACTTTCGCAACAATCAGGGATCATTTTATTAATTCATCGCCCACGTTTCTGTATTGCGAATCGATGCTACTTTGCGCGTACTAAACGAATTTCGTAACGACGTTTGCATTCGTTTTTTATCGCGATCCACGATAAACCTTTGAGATCAATGACTCTCTCTCTCTTATGTGCGCGCGTTTACGAGGTGCCAATATACACAGTGGCGCGATAACTTTGCAGAAAGGATCCTCTCTCGAACCGCTCTGCCTTTTTATCGATTTAATCAACGATTTAATTATTCCATTTATTATTAATGATTTTCCACTAATTGCAATACTTGAGTGAACGGCAAACCAGAGAAAACCAGATGTCATATCGAAATTTTCCAATTAATTTTTCGAGTGTTTTCGTGTAATGAAAAATTTCGTTTGCCGAGAGTTCAGAACAGAGTTAAGAACAGTTCTTCCAAAGTTTTTTGAATGATTTTAGAAAGTTTGTCGAGCAAGTTTTCGAAAATATTTTATTATATTGTAAAATTTAATCCTTTTCGTCTATGTATTTCAAATATATCTCGAGCTGCAACTTTGTTTCTAGCATTAATTGATTATTAAAAACATGAATTTAACATATAACGTTGAACTGTTGTACGCACGATACTGTTCCAATCCTTTCCAATAATGTACAATTACTGTTACGACTTACCTTTAAGAGTAAAAAAATTAAATCTCGTAATACGCACGATATCCAGCCTTTTGTTCTTATTTCTCTTTCACCGTTTCCGATCGAATGGAAATTCATAATAAAGCATAGTCGATAGTTTCAATAATAAGCATTCATTCTTGAAAGACAATTATCGTAATCTCTCTCTCTGTACACACATACACACGCACATTGTCGATCGTACGAGCAAAGTTGTGTGGAGTGATATCGATCCATCGCGACCATCGATATTAATACACGAGATTAAAAATGTCTCACTGCTACGCAATTTCCTCGTGTAATGGACGACTGAGCCAGTGACAACGAACCTAACAAAATATTATCGCAGGCCGGACGCTCGTCGAATTTCCTAACGAAGAAAAATCCACCTGGAGCGTACAGGTCGGATCAATATTGCTTTATGCTCGTGTATACCGGCGATATACCGGCGCGTGTACGCTCGTTTTATTGCGGCGTGTACACACACGAGAAAGGTACGACTTCCTCTTGCTTTACGAGGTGTCGATACCGCGCCCCGTGTAAACGTACACTAACGCTCAAAAGTATACGGACACTTCCTTATTTTTCACGACATACATCGTTTTTTTTTCTTTTTTGTCTTTCGAGGAATTATTTTCCGGATGTAATTTTTGATCGTTTTTTCGAAATACAATCAAGCCTTGTTATTTTAAAAAATTTTTAAATTTATCGAGCTCGATTGGATGCAATCGTAATTTTAGAATTTAATTCACCGTGTTAAAATGATTAAAGTTCAAATTAAATTTTCATTAGGTTTCTCATGTGTAGATCTGCACAAGAAAAAAAGAGAATTTTGTGTTGATTTGATACAGATTATATTTCTGATAACTATCGTTTATCTATATAAGCGTATACGTCAACCAGATATAAAATTCTACGTTTATTTATGTATTAATATTCTACGTGATGCACAGAAGCAAAGGAAAGATTATTGCAAGTGTATCTTGGAAGGCAATGTTGAAATTTTGCAGATATTGGCTCGTCTGCGAGGAATACTGATTCGAATGTGAATTTCGCGTCAGAAAAAAAAATATATATATATATATTCCTTCATAAATTTCGATGATTTATGTTACTGTTTTATATTTTCTGAATGCGGATACTTGCTCAATATGATTTTTAGGCACGGCAATAAGATATTGTATAATTTTGTTGTACAATTTTTGTTTATAAATCGCATTTAAATTTTGTGTATACGTTAAAGAAGAAAAATATATTAGAAAAAAATAAAAGATTCATTTATATCTCACGATTTTTTCAAATCGAAGTTAAATATTTTATTCAATAACTAATTTTTCGGAAATAATACGCGATATTAATCAGAAATTTAATTCCAAATTTTGCTGTTTCGTCAAAAAATTATGGGTCCAGGAAAACGTATCCTATTTCCCAAGTGTTGTGAAATCCTTATTGCCCGCCTTCTATCATCTCCTCTCCAGTATTATTGTCGCACAGTGATTCATTGAAGATTTAAAAGTTTGGCTCGCTGCCTGGCCGAGATAACTTGCATCCAGTCGAGATCTGAACAGGTATACTCGTGGAGTACTTTTTAACGCGGAAGATGCAATACCGCGGAATAAAATTACGCGAAGTTTTAGCTCCGAAGATTTATGCTCCGAAAATTGGCAAACCCTTTCTTTCTTCCCGACGAGTTACGCTCCCCTCAATTTCTCGAACGAATGATATTTCATTTTTCAATTGTTTACACTCTTCACGAAAGAAAATTTCACAAATCATTGATATTGTTTTCACGATTACATTCAAATTTGTTGTCCATTATTTGTTATCGTTCAATTTTTCTCACTTTCTTCGCATCCAAAATTTACTTCCTTCCTTTAAAGTAGAATATTTTATGGAGAAGTTTTCAAAATTCTTTCAATTAATATCAAGATACTGTTCAATTGTTTCTTCCATAGAAAAATTAAAAGTAAGATTATCTTGATCGATCCATCGTTAATGGTAAATCTAAAAATCAAAATTACAAAATGTAAAAGTAATTGTCTACAAATTACAATTTGATCTACTAGAAATAGTTTGCAAAGAAATATGTTGGATAAGGACGGAGCGGGTGTTTGACAAATCGAGATACTGGCATTTCGTCGAATTGTCGGCAGCTACCCTTTCTATCTATTCTTTCCCCTATCGGGTTGTTTTGAGAGCAGCTCGTGGCAGTCCCGGGGGTATACACGTTGGCATTTAAATGACGGGCCAATCCACGGCCCGTACAGAACTAACGAAACGAGACGGCACAGAAACCGGGGGTTGCTCACCGTGTAACCGCCATTACGGAGAACCAGCGACATGACGTGACTTTTAATCTCCATTTTCTTCCCTTTCGACGCCACTTCTATTACTCTCCTTTTTTTACTTGCTTCTTTCCAATGACTTAACCCTTCCGTGTTGCTTGATCTCATCAATCGAAATCCCTCTTTACTAATTTCTTCAAATATCGTCCTTAATGTTATATGTATTCATATATAGATAAATATTAAGAATTTTAAAAATCGAAAATTAAAAAAATAATATATTCTCAGAGTACTTACTTTACTTTCAAAATTAACGACACCATTTCTTTGTATAATAAAAATATTCGACTCTTCGCGAAAGATATCTGTCAACCGTTTCACAATACACGTGACAACACGTATATTAATCCATAGAAATGATTCCAACATCACGCAAACGATATAATTCATGGAGAACACCTGTTACGTTCTATTCCTTGCATCATAAATCGTACTCTGCAATTTTCCATCAATTGCACATTTTTCTCTCTCTCTCTCTTTTTTTTCACTCCCAATAATATCGAATTAGAGTAATATCCGTCACGCGTGAAACAAAATCGTTTGATCGACGACGAGGAGAGTTTGTTCTCATTTGGCGACGCCTTAACCTCTCTTCCGACGTCGCGACGCCTCAGAGTAATCACACGTAAATGATTGACAGTTAAACCCTGGTGGGCGTAAACGAACTATAAACCGTCGTGAATACACACAACCACGGGCTATAAATAATACCTCGAACAGGAAGAATGAACGATTTATGGGAAATCGTTGTTTACCCGGATTATGCAAGCGTTGCGAATGTTACGTTGCATCCTGTACGCGGGGAATTTAATCTTATCCGAAAAGAATTATTTTTTTCTTTTCGCCAAAGAATGGCTCAACAGAATCCAGCCTATATTTCGAAATTTCGAATCGATCAAAATTTTAATTTTCAATTTTGATAAGTATTTTCCTATATCTTTTACTCAATATTTCCCTTTTTGATTCGTTGATTCGTGGTTTATTGAATTTATCAGAACAGATGAAGTCTAAAGGGAATGTAACAGTAGTTTGATGCTCTAACTTCTTTGCAAACTTATATGATATTAAATTCTTATATATTCAAAGTTTACCACGATTTTCTCAAATTAAACATTTTGAAAAACACTTGAGCTTAATTATGTATTCATTAACCAAATATTCTACTCATTCGTTCTATCCATGAATCGAAAACGGATTTAAATTATCAGAAACGATTTACTCGAAAACTTTGATCCGATCTCTGTATCATCAGTTTACTGTTCGGTGTTCATAGATCACACGTTCAAAGATCACGAAGTATGGAAAAAAAGGATAGAGTTAATGTCGAGTCGTCTAGGTCACGGATTGGTCTGCTTTATTCAAGCGGAGTCGTGACCCACTTGCTGTTACCGGTCATGTTAATCGCACAAAGACCGGCACGTGCGCTGCACAGTTATGCACTTTTTCTTCCCTTGCCCAGAAACCATTTGCGGTTCGGTTCGTTGACAATTGAAGTTTCACGCGCTCGAGCTCGGTATTCCTGGATTCCAGCTTAGCCAGAAGTCGCCTTTCGCGAAAATTTATCGTAATAATCGAGATCTGAACAAATTGACTCAATTTTTAATTCATTTTCTCTAATTTTGAAAAATTTTATCGAAAGTTTCATTGTTAAAATTAATTATAATTAATTTCGCTTATATGAAAGAAATATATATTTTTTTAAATTTAGAATCAAGATCGAATCTTTAATTTTGACACAATGTTTCTCGATTCTTAATTCGATTTCAACTTTTAATAATATTTAATATTTATAAATTTTCACTTTTGATGTCGCGCTTCCTTTCCACACAATTAATTTCGGTACAATCTTGAGGTCGCATCGGGATATTATTTATGGTCTTGCACAATTTCTGCACATTTTTGATCGAATTCAGAGGAAAAACAAAGGAAGTGCCTAATAAGTCGCATCATTATTCGCGTAAGGAGAAGAAGGAGAAGAGGAAGAATAGAAGAACATGCGAGGATATTATAAATGCGAATTAATGAAAATGTACGCTAAAATATTCGCATATAGATTAATTATCTTGTTACGTATACAATCTTTCTTTAAATCTTTAAATTTAATATCTTTAAATTTAATGTCTTCGGACGTCATAAAACTTTATGTAGTTAATTTAATATTTCACATACACACGCGCACACAATCTGAGAAGCAATTTTTAAATTTAATACCGATGAATTTAATTACACGATTTCTAATAAAAAAAAATTAAATATTAATCGTACGTAACTAAAATTATTATTAATAAAAATTATTAAACAGAAAATTAGAATTCTAAATTCAAAAGAAATCGATCCAAACAATTTCAAATACATCTAAGTTGAACTAATTTCGAACGATCACCAATACCAAAAAAGAAAAAAAAATAGAAAGAAAGAAGCAACAAAAAGTAAGTGGAAAAGAGGATGAAAAAGAAAAAAGAGAAAGAAAAACGGAGCAAAAGAAGCGCCCGCAAAGAGGGCAGGGTCGCGCCTCTTAAGTCTGCCGGAAATAAAAGAGCGCACGTGAGAGAAAAAGTGTCGAGAGGGCGGCACGAAAGACGAAGTTGAACGTAGAGAAAGGAGAGTAACAAGGATAATAAGATGCTTTATTAAGCTCGGCCATTCCGGCTGGCTTTTTGCGGGTAATTATACTCTCGCGCCTAGCCGAGTTGGTATGGCATCCACCGACTAATTACTCTTAATTACGAACAAAAGCAACAGTGTTACGCGTATATTTGTTAGCATTATATATATACATAATATGGTGGAAAGGCGATGGTGGTTCTACGACGAAAATCATCGCATTTTCGAAGTCGATCGGTCGCCATAATAGCAGTTCCGCTCGGTGAACGAGCGTGGCGGAAGTTGCTTCCCGATGAAAAATGTTTGCACTCTATTCTCGCGATTCTGGAAGAAAAATCTAAATCTTTTCGAAAAGAACACGCTCGAATTGCTTTCTAACTTTCCACCGATTTTCAATGGTGGATTTTGGAAAAAAGAAAGAGATCGTTTCGTGACAAATCGAGCAATTTTTCCAAGATTTTTCAAAATTCTGATTTTTGATATTTTTGGGAAAATGTATAGATGCACGAAAATATGAATGGAATTTTATAAAATATTAAATTTCACTCTGAAATGAAATTGAAGATATAATAATGTCGATCAAGTTTCTTTTATAAGATGATTTAATAATATTTGACCGTTTTAAAATTAATTTTGAACGTGAAACTGACTTGTGAGAACTTGATCGTATTTCGAAAAGAAAATGAAACAGGCGCGCAAGCGATACGCGGATACGAACACGGAACTAGGAAACATGCAAATGCTGTTCGATGAAATCTGATCCGTGAACGAGAGACAAGCAGGTGAGAGGATTAGGTATCTAGCCCAGTGGAATCGACGACACAGAATTGGACTCTATTCGTTTCAAGAAGTCGGACAATTCTATCGTTTCCCTCTTATTCCTCACTTGCCGTGCATCAGGCTTCGTCGACCATCATTTTCAACGCTCGCTCTTTCGTTTTCACTTGCGAGGAATGCGTTTGAATGTGTGTCAGAATAATGACACAAGTCATTTCTTATCGTCATCGCGAAGAAAGATTGTTCCACAATTTATATAGTTTCCCTATTTTGTAAAATTTATATTTAATTTTCGAATTATGCAATAATTCGATAGATGAACTCTGTGTAACAGATATAATGGAATTTTTATTATCTTTCATCTTTTGATATTCGAATATCGACATTTCAATTTTGACATTTCAATTCTCTGTGTTATGCTAGAAATTAACACAGAATTGAGATTTTACTTCGCGTTACGAGACTGTATAAATATCTACAATATTTTTTTACCTTGTTATATTATTTTTCTTCCTACATTCTGTTGCTAAGATTTTTATCAAATTAGAACGGAAATTCCATTGGCTATTTCTTCTTTTTTCTTTTTTTTTTAATTTTATTCGAAACTAATTTCCATAAAGATAATCACTAATTAATTCCTTTTGAACGTAATATCTTATTAACACGTGTTTCTGCACAGATCTGATTTGAACGTTTGCAAGATGAATCATTATTTTCAAGATTCACTCAACAATAATTCTTATCACTTTAAAAAAATATTAATTTAGAAAAAAAAAACTTGTTAATTCTATAAAAAAGAAAATTAAATCTCCACGAACCATGCACGATTTCATTATTTTACGATATTCAATGAATTTCACGTTTAATTTCAACAATATTTCCAATCGATTGGAAACACAGAATGTGAATGTGTTTCGTTCTCGAGGTGAACTGCAATTCCACGATCATTCTTCTTCTCGAAACGAAAGCCATCAACAGTTACGAGAGGAAGTGTGAGTTCGAGAGAGTGACTCATTCTCGCGCATTGACTCTTTCAAGGAGCGTAAATCGATCTGTCGTCCATCATTGACGATTCGAGAGGTTTAATTGGTCGAGACGATAGAGATATATACTATAAAAATTAAATATTTCCGTTTAATTTGAATAAATTCCATTCACGCGAAACATGTGCAGAGAAATTTTACCATTAGTTCAGTTATAGAGATATCGTACAATTAATTTCAATAAAGGAAAGAAGATGTAGAAGATGTAGAAAGAAGAGGAAAACAAATGTTGCAACGATACGATTTCTTGCATATCTTTGTGCATAAGAAGACAAGCGTGCAGAAGGACAATAGTGAAAACGTGTTCACCAATTACTAATTGTACGTGAAAAAATAATAAGATAAGTAGAAAGCTAGGAAAGGATTGCAAAGAGATTACGAATTCTTTTATTTTTATTATCACCGTGGACAAAAGTTTCATCAACGATTTCTATTACCAAATCCAGAAAGCTTAAGCTTTGTACTCATCACGAGTTAATTATACACAAACAAATCCTCTACACTGTATCACATATTGAATAAATTTGAAAAAATTTCGTACATTCATTAATTCCGAATCCTCTAATATCCAATACAAAATATTAACAGTCTCTTGTTTTTCATAATTTCAAAAAAAATTTTTATCTCGTAACTGGAATCCAATGTAATACTTATATATATATATATATCTGTATCTAAAAATTCTGAAGAGACAGAGATCATTGCACAAGATAAAATAAGCATCAAGCAAACGTGAAACTCGTCGTCCGAATAATTCGAGCATTTTCCACACATTCACGCCTCGATTTCTCCCGTCAAACGACACAAATATCCCCCGTTTCCGACAAGCAAGCTCGTGAAAATTGGCGGAAACTCGGGAATCTCGGCTCGAATCTCGGTATCGATCGTCTCGAACCACCGAATTTACAACGCGTATACCGGGGTTATCACGATTAGTTGTCAGCCGTGCAACCCGGGAGAAAATGTAGGAAGGTTAGTAGTAGCAGCAAGGAATATTTATTCCAAGAATTACGGGAGCTGTATTAGCGTGCACTCGTCCAGACAGGTTCCACGAAGGTGCATAGGCGGCTCTTATGCACGCGATGCAGTTCGTTACGTTAAAGCGGAGCATGTAAATGAGTTTATACGGGCTCGCCGCCTTTTTTTCGCCCCTCTCCCCTCTCCCCTCCTCCTCTCTTTCTTTGTCCTTTTTTTTTTTTAACCGGAATAGCGAGTAAACCGCTCCAAAAGAAAAAGCAATTGGAATGTTGCGTTATATACTTTTATCTAATTAGCAGATTCGTAGGATCTCGTCCGGTTAAGGTGAAATTAATTTCAACGAGAGGAAAGAGTAATTAAAGGAGGATTTAGCAAAGAAATTTGCATAATTTGATTGCGAAAATTATTTAATTCCCAAGAAGTTTATTAACGAATTGAACAATACGAAAATTGAAATCGATATATCTTGCTCGATCAAATATTCTTTTAACTTTTCATCTTGATCGAATCCTTCCATCTAAATCTTCCTTTTCTTTCGTTCAAAGCACGCCAATGAAGTAAAAAGAAGCAAAGAAAGAGTCTGAGGAAGAGAGAATCCAAACAAAATTGTGGATAAAAACGAAGAAAGGAAAGAATCCGGAAGATGGAGGAATCCGGGGATGGAAAACTATTTTAAAAGACTCCGAATCCCTTCGAATCTCGGCTGTATGGACAAATCGCATACACATCCACGGCCCTCCTGCCGCAGTTCTCCACGTGGTAAAAGTTGATAAGTGAGCGAAACGAAACGAAACGAGGGTGGCGCGATAGAGCTCGTCGAGATCCTGCTGTTAGATAGAGTTGGCTCGTAATAACGCGCGAGCCGCGCTCTACCTGGCAGGTTGTTATTGCTGCTTATTATTTATCCATCGTGGGCGGCTTGAAACCGCGTGCTTCGTGGTCTGTTTACACGGCCAGAGAGGTGGGAAGAAGCGCAGAGGGGAGGGTGGTACGTTCGAAACCAGCCACCGACGTTGGAACTTTAATTATTATCCTCCTCAGAGAGAGAGAGAGAGAGAGAAGAGGATCGATGTTCCAACTAAGTTTGTTCGACCTACCACCATCAGCTCGGTTGGTGGCCGTGATAAGAAAAGGTGTACGACGTCCTAATATTGGATATGTACGTATATGCGCGGGCAGGGACACATTGATGACAAAGAATTTTTCCTGTAATCGATAACCAGGCCTTTTTGTTTCCGGAGTGTCGTGGCAACGCGTTGTTTTGAATTCACGCGTCAACGTTGCCTGTTTCAACCCCCTTTTTGCGAGCTTCTGGAAAGGGAGGAAAAAAAAAAAGGAACGAATGGGTGACGAATGGATGGCGGTCGTGTCGAGAATGGGTGTGTCCTGATGCGAGTTTGATTGATGGCAAAGGAGGGATTGATTCTTGGAGAGCGACGGATTCTCCATTTTTGTTAATGTTTCATATGTTGTTTCATATGATGGAGTGATAGAATGGCGAGATTGAAGGGAATGCGGGGAATACTTTTGTCGTGGAATTGATTGGCGAAGTAAGAGAGAAATAGTTGAAGGATTTTTCTAACTTTCGAAAGTATGAAGAGATTCGAGTATTTAAGATGAGAGATATTAATTTTGCAAAGTAATTTTTAAATTATTGATAACAATATTGTTGAACACAAGTAGCTGAAAATGTTAATAATAGAACGATATACGATTTCAATGTCTCATAATTCGCGTTCAACGTAGGTTCAGCGTTCCAGTGAGCAAACTCACCTTGCCTATACTTAGAAAGGCTAAAGAAAAAGAGAACAGAACAACCCTGATATATCCTCAACTGAATCACTCAATCGTTATTCCACATTATATTCCTCTAACAAATCCTCATTTCTATATTTCTTATGAAACCTGTGTATACACTCTCTGTACACTTTCTCTTCAACCGCGAATAACTAAAAGGTCACAAAATGTACAAGAGTTTACTCAACTCAAAAGTTTCGCGCAATTTTCCTAATGGAAAATCTAATTTTCACTACATCTATATGGGGATAACATTTTCAACAAGGATGCAGTCATCCCACTTCTGGCCGCAATTAATTAATTGCAATCACTCGATCACAAAATTACCATTATAAATCTATAATTACAAACCTAATGTATTATTCAGTTACTATAATTGTACGCGACCTTCGAGTAATTGCCTCGGCGATTATCTTCATTAATGTCCGGTTAAATTAATTAAAATACCATTAATATTATCGTACTATTATTATTATTATCAACTTGTCCTGTCTAACCTGAATCCTCGTTCAAATTATCATTGACCAGCCGATGATTCATGAACACGTACCGAGAGACCAAGTTACAATCGCGGTAAATCGGTTCAACGCGCCGATTCTGCCGCAATTCCGGTCCGCCGGCTGAATCTCGCAACAGCGGCGGTGAGTCACAGCGTAGAAAACGAAACGGAAAAATTGCGGCACGGTGATGCAGCTCGCTTGCCTTCCAGATCGGTCGCGACCCGACCGATTTCGTGGTCGAGTTCGGTCGAAGGCGCATCGGTGCTAATGATCCGTATCGGTGATCCCGTTATATACTTGCCACCTCCGCTTCCGCCTCTAATCCGTGCTCCATGCACGGAGAGTCTATTCCTCGAGAAGACTTGAATATCTCTTCTATCGATATTTCTGAAATTCTTCTTTCTACGATGTTTGAAACTTTTTTCAAAACTAGGAAGTAAAATGTTTGCTATTTTTCCAAGATATTTGACGATTGATTTTTTAACAGGATGTAATACAATGGAGAGATTTTCAAGAAAGATGATATGAAATATAACGGAGGAAAATTCGAGTCGTAATTGAAATCAACCCATGCTCTATTTCTTCGGTGTATCCATTTCCATCTTTCCGCAACAGGGTGCATCCAGGAAGCGATGTTTCTTCTTCCTTTGCGAAATTCTACATCAAACTTTCGCAACGTCATCTCGCTCGCTAATTCACTTTCGAATTTTTCTTTCACGGAAAGAAAATTCCGTGATAAAACATCGAGTGGATTGTTATGTCGAAAGTTCGCTCCGTTGCAAAATATCGGTTTTCATCGGATGGAAGCTTAGCAGGGAAGGTGGAAAATCGCGTTGCGGCTCGCATCATTTCAATATAATAAGCGGATCGCGCGTTAGATGAGGGGCAAGGCCTCGGATAGATGGTTCTCTGGAGATTAAGCTTGGCTTTATTTCCACTGGTTGTCGACTCGAATATCATCGAATAGCACGAAATGAATAAATAGCTAATGAAACTTTCGTGGAAAAAAAAAAAAAGAGAAGAAAAGAAATATCTAATTGGCGGTATATCTACCGGTTGTAACGCAATCGCTGACGCGATACTATGACGTGGTGAAGGTTTTTCGATAACGACAGCTTGACATTTTCACGTTTCATACACGAAATACAGTCGTTAGTATTACTAGTATAGTGTATAATCGTTTATTTTTATTAGACACATTTGTGCGCGAACTGGCATTTGTGGCATGCAATGGGAAAGTGGCAAAATGAAAAAGAAAACGGATGAACGAGAAAAGGAAAAAGAAAAAGAATATTGATATATTTAATGTTTACATAAATCTTATAATGACATCATCAAAATATCGCAAGAATTTTTCTCATCGTTCGTTCCGAAACAATAGCAAAAAAATAAACGCATCTGAGACAGAACTTTTCCCAACAGACAACAATTTATTAAATATTTCACCAGCAATAACAAAAATCCAACGTATGCATCTAAACGCAATGCATCTTCTAATTGCAATCATTAAATCTTCGTTTTCCTCGTTAAAATTCCATCTCGAAGGTTCCACTCCAAGATCCCGATTCCCACAACTCGGAAGGACGTGTTCTCCGAATATCCATCCGATCGATTTAATCGCAATTAAAATAATTCATGGAAGCGACGATGCAGGCCAATCGTAACAGTTCGAATGTCAACCCGAGATTAATTACGAATAATTACCGAATAATCACGCTGTCGGCGGTATCGTTAAGGTCGATGCGCGTGCACGAGAGAACTTCCAACCGCGTCCATTGTTTCGACGAGGCGCCATTGTGTTGTTGCGTTTTCGCGCGGCAATCTTCTTCTAATTGGATTAACCACGGTCCTCGTAACGAAATGAAAAAAGAAGAAGAAAAAAAAAAAAGAAAAAAGGAGGAAAAAAGGAAAGAAGGGATAAGGGAAAAAGAACGGAGAAGAGGAGAAGGAAGGAGGAAGTTGATTTGTTGGCGTAACGTTTAGAGACGTTTAATTGCAAGTATTGCCAAGGGGACTGTTCTTCTCGTTGGATGCTTTTTGCAGTCGTTCTAAAGAACAACGTGTACGAAACTCTCTTTTTCTTTTGGTGCTTTTTGATTGTAATATTAGCTGAATTAAAGGCTCGAGTCAATCAATTTTTTAATTAACGATATTATTTTACATAATGTATTTAATTATAATTATAAATAAAAATTCGAATCAAATCCTTCTTCTATTATATAAACTTCGTTTAATTCAATTTACAGTTAAACGAATCGATTTGAAACAAAACTTATCCCGCGATTCTCAATTGATATTGTTTATTACTTATTGAAATATTGCAATACGTTGCGTAACATTAAACGCGCAACTTGTTCGACTTCGATGCAACACGGATTATCAATATGAAAAACCTGTTTGTTAATACCGGAGGCAATCTCGAAAGATCGATCGAAACTCAATCTAACAGGTGAAGTGACAAGAGATCTGCGAAGTACGGATTTATTATGTTCTGTTGTGCATTTTCGAAGACTTGATAGATTTAATCTATGTTTGAGCTTTTACCTATTACCAGTCATCGTTGATATGTTTCGTAAGAACGTCTCCAACCAGAATTAGTTACCTTTCAATTTCTTTTACATCACACAGCCTTTCAACGATTTTACATTTATCCATTTTATACTTTCTGCAATTATAAATTTAATAACAATACGGTGTTAATTGTTCGATTTATGTTTTTAATTGCGTTGGAATAAAATTGCAATTTTAAATGAAATTATTATTATTTACACGTTTAATAAGATATTTTTGATCTATGCAAATAACTATGTGTGTTGGGAATAAAATTTAGATTGGAATTTTGAAAGAGAGGAAATTTGTAATTTTGGGAAGGAAAAGATTGCAAAGAAATTACGTACGGAAATTGCAATCTTGAAAGAGATTTTTCGCAAAATTGCAGTTTTTTTTTTTTTTAAGGAAATTTTTTAAGACGAAACAAAATTTCCCGAGGAATACCTATTAAATTTGAATATCCTTTTTTTTCTCTTTTTTACGTTTCAGATAACTAGAAGAAATGGGACTAGCGGAGAGAGAGGCCGAAATGCAGGAGCTAGAAACCTCGAGACCCGGCAGATCGCGAGATCTCTTTGGCGTGCAGCTCGAGGTAATTGCTTCTAAAATATTATTTGCATCCCTTACGTTTAATCAAAAATTCCTCCGATCAAAAATAATTTTTACACAAATTCCAATCTTTTTTCTTAAATTCTCCTCGTCGAAAGTATTTACAATTCCAACCCTTTATTTCTTTCTTTTTCTCTCGATTACTTAATTCGTCGTTATCGAAAAAAAAATCACGAAAAATCACGCGGAAACATTGGAATTCGATATGATTTCTCCATGAAAATTCCCCTTAAAAATTTTTTGTTCGTCGAACGCAACCAGATCTCCGATCTAGTATCCTTGTCAGAAACAAATTCGATCCGGAATCGATAGCCCGTTCACCGCGTTCATAAGGTGCAAATTCAATAGTCACTTTTGCCAAGAGCACCGAGTGTATAGACCGAGTGAGAGGCACGACCCAGAAAACGGTATCAGTATTGGCTGGAACAAACGGCTATCTGAAACCGAAACGACACCGGGGAAAGAAAGTCTTCTCGCGCTCTTTCTTCCTCTCCCCGATCCTTCGCCAAGGATCGTCCATGGATTATTATACTCGTTTCTACCCGAGCTATCTTTAAAACCGATTCAATTTTCTTTAAGTAGATTTATCGAGGTACTGAATTTTTAAGAGAGAAATAATTGGGAAATTCGTCGAGCAAAAGGGGAGAAATAAGGAAGGAAAGGAAGAAGAAGAAGCGAAAATTGTCTTGAACGACGAAAAGTCATGGATCTTTGACGCGAGATTGAAAGATGTGTCTTTTATTCATTTTATTTTTCTTTAAATTTCATTGCATCTTATGTAAAGTATCGACGAATTTATCTCTTTAGAGTAATTCGTATACGGAGTTTCGAAATTTTGAATAAATGAAAATTTAATATTAGAATTTAAGAATAAAAGAATATTAGATAATTTAATTTGATTTTTGAAAATTTTCCTACGTTTTTTTTTTTTTATATATATATATATTTTTTATATATTATTAATTACAATAGAAAAGGCGAATGGAGAAGAAAGTTGTATATAGACAAATTCTATAAAATTCAAAGTACCTATCAAGCGATTAGACAATAAAATTTCCTTTATCCTCGCATCTTCTATCATTCAAACTTTCCTTGACACGAATCTTTCACAAGTAAACTCGGAAACGTTACACGAATTTACTTTATAACCGCAATTTTTAGGCATATCCCCATCTTCCTTCCCTAATTAATAATATCGATTTTATTTTCCTTTCTTTTTATCGTTGAACCAATAATTAACAGAGGAGAAAGGTAACAAAAAACAGTGGAACGAGTTGGCGTGGCGGGATCGATGCGATACGATTTTCACTTCCGGTTTTCGCGCGATCGATTTTCATCCGAGGCCATCGATTTTTAGAAAGGTATCACCTTTCTCTCGTACACCGACTCGAACGAAAAAAAGTCGAACGAAATTGGAAAGCCATCGCGCGAAATCATTCGATCGATGATACAAATTGTTCCTCGATCTCGCGATCCATCTTCGTCCATCGATCTCGATCTTCCGAGCTTTTCGTGCGTTTCGTTTCATTTTATTATCACGCTTCGACGCGTAATAATACGAATCGAAGAGATTGTTTCACAAATTTTTATTGGGATTGTGCAATATTGGAAAGCATTGTTTAGTTGCAATTTTATTAGAAATCATGGAATTATATAGCGGGGTATTTTATTATCCACTTAATGCGAGTAGCTATTACGTTATTTGAAATTACCATATGCCTTGGAAAATATATATTATTATCAGAATAATATATGAAATTTGTCTACGTCTTATACTTTCGAAATTATAATTTGATAATTAAAAAAAAAAATATATCCGAATCTAGCCCAGAATAAAATTCTTTTTTAAATGATATATAAATTATCATTTCCATTCACTTTCGCGATTTTAATTCGAATTGTTCTTCCAATCGAAAAAGATAATTTAATTATTCGAGGAATATTATCGACTAGCTATTATTGCGACTCTGTGAGAAACACAGATGCATCTAATCATCGATAGTTGTAAATATCCGTTAGATCGTGGGTAACTCATTTGTCCATCTTTTTAATTTGCAGAGTACAGCTCGTAACGGGAATCTATTGTATAAACGAATTTGTAAACGCATATCTAATTTATTGGGTCAAGATTACGTATTTCTTTTTTCTTTTAAATCGTGTCAAATTCGATCAATCATCTTCGATTGACCATCATCGAATAATTAATGAATTTTAAATACGAGAAATATTTATTTCAAACTTCACCAATTGATTTATTGAAAGATTTCGTTAATGATATTAATTCATTCCCGCCAAACAGATACTGAATATGACAAAGTATAAAGAAGGACAAAGTATAAGGAAGCGGATTTGATAGATCTAACAAGATCTACAAGATGCTAATTACGAAATGATGTAAAAAAAAAAAAACTGTAAAGAGGAAAACTTGATGATATTTTTCTAATTTTTACGAGAAAGCGGTATTTATTAAAATTGGACTTGTCCACACTTCCGTCTACACTTATGATTAAAATAGTTATATCTTACACAACCCAAGTTTTTCTTCTTCGAGTTCTCTGAATCTGATACTATTAAAATATATCCTCTTCAAACTTATTTATCGATACGTGAAAATGAATGAAATAAATTATTAATTGTTTCTTCTTTTTATAATGTCTAAATCAATATACAATTCATTTTCGATATTAAAATCGAAAGACAATAAATTTTGAAAGATTTATTTTATTTTATTATACGATCAATTTAATTATCCGCTTCGTTATTTCTAAGAAAATATAAATTGAACGTTTTCGAAATTATCATCGATCCAGAAAAAACGATATATAGAATTTCAATAAAAAAATAAAAGAGAATGAAATAAAAATATATCCAACATTTAGAGCATTTTACGTAAGTAACTTTTCTACTTTTTCATAACGAGTTTTTGTTATTAGATAGAGAACACCATCTCAAAGGATCGGCCAATATTATCACCCTTATAATGTAATCACGGTTGAACCGTGAGTAATTTAGTTTTTTGCTATAATCTTATCCTTCTCTCTCTCTCTTTCTCTCTCGAGATTTCTTAATAATTCCCTGTCATGGAACCTAACGATCAATCGACTCGCTTTTTATCCCTATCCAAGGATTAGATCTGCACTTTTTACGCCTGTTTTTCGTCTATCACGAGTTATCGATATTTCTGTATCGTGAAAGTGATCAACTTCGTTGTAATTTTCACGGTTGACGATTACTTCATTTCGATACGATTGGTCGTTCTTTTGTTTCAATTGTTTCATTTCGTTTCGTTTCTTTTCTTTTTTTTTTTTAATATTGCTGGATAATTTACTTCCCGCGAAAACTTTTTAGAAAGTATCAAATATATTATATGGAAATCTATCGGTTCGATTGAATTCCGATTATGGAAGTATATCTTTTAATTTATTTCTTTGATTATTTGAGAAATCAACCGAAGAAAGTTGGATTAATTCTACTATACTCTTTGTAAATTTCATCAAAATCGAGCATATTTGTGAAACTTTTCTTACAAGAATAGAAAAAGAGAGAAAGAAGCTCGCAGAAAACGCAGAATTTAGAATAACATTTTCAAAATCATCCGTTCACTTTCCTGGTTCGATTATCAAATTTATAAACTGAACATTCAGATCCCCAAAAAAATCTACGAAACTCTATATCTTGACCATTTGATCTTTCATTCACTTTCAACGCTATCTATTCCCTTTTCCATCCAATATATCTACATTTCATTACTCTTCGATATCGAAGAAACGAGCCCAACAACCGCCCAACATCAACATCGTAATACTACGAATACTTTCCAAGTTAACGATCGTCGAAAAGAAAGAAAGAAAGAAAGAAAAATGTCCGCAAGATAGAAAACAAAAAGAAAAGAGAGAAAGAGAGAGAGAGAAAAAGAAAAAGAAGAAGTCATCCCTTCCCTTCTTGGAGGAAGAAAACAAGCGCGGAGCAGAAAGACGAGCTTCATGAATTATCGAACAAACAGATGTTATGCGATGGAAGGGCCCCACAGTGGCCGTTCTAACGTAATTTGATCGGCCGGAGGAGATAGGCCAGCTCGCCCTTGCATAAAACTGCCCCCCTCTATCGTAATCACCGATGAGCCTTTATTAATTGGCGGCCAATATGGCGCGAGCCTAATTAATCGCGGCGCGGCTCATTATAAACGACACGGCTTAATGCCTGCCGAGCGAGCATCGTCCATCTCCATCTCTCTCTCTCTCTCTCTCTCTTTCCCTCTCTCCCCCTTCTCTCGATCGACCTCCTGCACGTTTTAATCGGCACGATGTAAACCGGCTGTAATATCGAATCACGAGTTCATTAAATCGTCGATCAACGTGTGTAACGCGTTGCTTCGGTTGGATTGGATTTGGTTGGGTTGGGTTGGGTTGGGTTGAGCGCGGGAAAATTGTGAGATGAGTGAATTCGAAAAAGGAATCTTCTTCGAGCGCTGGATTAGATTTGGTTGGGTTGGATTGGATTGAGTTGGATTGGGTTGGGTTGGATTGGGTTGGATTGGGTTGAGTTGGATTGGGTTGGGTTGGGTTAAGTGCGGGAAAATTGTGAGATGAGTGAATTCAAAAAGGGGATTTTCTTCGAGCATTGAATTAGATTTGGTTGGGTTGGATTAGATTGGGTTGAGCGCAGGAAAATTGTGAGATGAGTGAATTCGAAAAGAGGATTTTCTTCGAGCGTGGAAATATATCGACACGGATTGGTCAATTATTCGATTTTATTAATTTTTTTGACAAGAAGTTTTTTGAAGAAATATTCGATTCGCGTCTTCCTTTGAGGAGGGATATTTTCACATCATGAAAGTAGTATTGTAAAGATACTAAGGATACTATTAAGATATCACTTGTTAATCAATCTAGAAAGAGTATTTTTCCATATTTTATTTGATTGGATTTTTATTGTTATATGCAAATAGTTTTCAAATTTTGAATACGATATTCAAATTGTGAAGTTGAAATTTTATAATTGCTATATTTTCTAGAGTCAATAGTTTTCTTTTTCAAAAAAAAATAGCTTCATCAAAAATTTAGATTCGCTCTCCGAGCGAGGAAGGAAGAATTTGCAAGTTTCTCCCGATTCAATGACGGATTGTGGTACCGAAAAAAACGAACGAGAAGGATTACAACGTCTCGACGACGCTGAAGAAACCGCAAGTGGATCGTGACGGTGGTCCGTAATTTTGATCGCGGTGCTTATGATAATTTGGCCGCGTTTAGCGTAAAAGTGAAAACAATTCGGGGCCCGTGGAAGCGTAACGTGGATAATGGCGCGGCTGACGCGTCATGCGCCGGCCAAAGAAATTACGAAATCCGTCATGCTGTCTCTCTCTCCCCTCCCCTCCTCCCTTCCTTCCCTTTCCTCGACACGATTAAATGTCATTTCGCGAAGGAACGAAAGCTATCGATTAATCGCGCAAGAAACTGTTTGCCAGACAGTTTCGAAGTGTTTGGAAATTGTCCACAATTAATACAGAAAAACACTATGTCCAATTAAATAAATTTGCCAAAAAGAATAGAAAAGATAATCTTTAGAAAGTTTTTATACATATTATTCGTTATTCGAAAGTGGTGGAATTAAAATTACGGAACATTTGTAAATTTATTTATGAAAAAATAAATTTTTCTTCGATCCATGACACGTTATAATATCTGTATTTTGAACATCTAACAGAAAAGAGACATAGTTATCCCTGCGTCTCTCTAAGACTAAGCATCGATCAAAGAGAAAGGAGAGAAACGAATGAAAACTCCATTGAATATTAAAATTCAACGGATTATACCTCGAGACGAGTTTAAAAGTTTCGTGGAAAAAAAAAAGCAACTAGAAAGTGTACATCATCCTTGTATATACCGGGACCTCGTTTCAAACAGGTCCGCCACAAATCCGCCACAAGTCTCAATTATTATCCATCCGTTTCCCTCTCTCCCTTTATCCTCAACAATCAGCTGTCCTTCCCGAGACACCGAGTGAATGGCGCAAAAAGCTTCTTCGTCCAAGAAGCTCGCGGCTTCGAACGATCGTCCCAACACGGAAATACGTTTTATCCTCTCTCTCTCTCTTGTTGCCAGTACCGTTTTCTTTTCGCCGACTTGCGAAAGGTTGGCGTCGTTTCACGGTTTATACCTTTCATCGCGGATAATTTCGTTCGTCTCGCTTCTCCGGCAACCGTTTCCAAATCGAACGACCACTTCGAATCCTTCGTATTTACCATACAGGTAGGAGGGGAGGGGAGGAAGTGAGGCGAAGTTTAATCGCGGCAATTTTTCCCGCAATTGTTCCTTCGTCCCCTTTCCCATCCCTCGATCGAAAACCCCTCAACCCCGTCGATCGATCGAATCGCGAACGAGGTCGAGTTATTTTTGCATCCACGTGCTGCAATTTCACGAAATTCCATCATCGGATTTCGCGGTTCATTTGCATCCCTCCCTCGTTTCTCTCGTGGATTTTGATCGGTTTTTACTTTGTTAATTCTTCCTTTCTTTTTTTTTTTGAGGAGGAGGAGGAGGGGAAGAGAGAATTTCGTTTTGTAAGTTTGATGAATCATGGTGTAAAATTGATATTCAGTGGTTTTGCGTATTTCGTTTTCTTCCTTTTTCTCCTTCAATCGTTAACTTTTAACGATTACGTGTAATTATTTTAATGGATCTTGATAAAAAATGCATGATTCGTTGTCGATTGCTTGTCTGAATGTATGGATCGAATTTTGTTGATTGAAGTTTCGCCAAAGGAACGAACTGCTTTTAAAAATTACTATTTGTATAGTATTTGTATAGTATTTGGAAATATTTGCAAGTGGTACGACGCGTAATTATTATATTGGAATATTTAGATAATTGTAATAAAAAAACGATTTTAAGAGAAGAGTAAATTTAGAGAATTTAAAAGAAAAACAATTACGATATTGAAATTTCTCCCGGATAATCTAAATTTCCACGACGAAACGAATATTTATCCGTTCATCTTTTGCACGATGAAGGAAAACAACGTTTCCTCGTTCACCTGACAAGCCGTTTATTCAAGCCGTTATCAAACGACAAGGAAGAAGAAAAGAGAAAAAAAAGAAAGAAAAGGAGGATGAATTTTCCGCAAGACGAACGATTACAAACACTGATCGTGTGATTCGATAAAATGTCGAAATATGAGTTTGCGCAATTGCTCGCCCTTCGTATAATCGCGATAGTAAAAGCCGATTACGAAGCGCTGTCAGCTATTATCCTGTCTTTCCTAATCGGACATCCTTGTTAGCTGGGTGGAAGACGGAACTGTCATGTGCCGCGAATTATATCTTTAATAAACTTCATAGCCGCGTAACGTCAGTCAACTGTCGGTTAATCGCAACGGCAACCTTAGTGGAAAAATATTTTTTTTCCACCCTTTCTTTATTTTGGATTCACGGGTGGATCAATGTTTAAATTAAACTCTGTTTCGCGAGCTGGAAATTTTAATTTTCCCTCCTTTTTCTTTTTCTTTCTCTTTTTTTTTTCTTTTTTTACTTGGACGACGAACAATGGATGCAACAAAGTTGAATGGAAATTAAAAGATAATTTAATTCCGTTGTTGCTCGGGTGTAAGGAAATGTGAAGAAGAAAGAGAAAAAAGAATCGAATGATTTAATCGAGAAGCTTATTATATTTGTATCTTCTATATATTTTTATGCTCGAAATAATTTCGTATCAATAACAACAAGTATTAATGATATACAATTTTTTACGAAAATTAAACCCAATTATTTCCATGAATAAATTTAATTCGAATATTTCTCGAATTTCGAGGTAATAAAAAATTAAATCATCGTATATTTCGTACGATCATTTCTCTTTCTACTCGACATACTCGACATCGTACGATATCTCTTGCTATCGAGCCACTGCTGCTGCAACTGATAACAACCCTTCGATCCACTCGATGTGAAAATGGGATATCGCGATAAAGTAACGTGGATTACCCGCTAAAGATTAACTCGCCCAACTACAACAAATGATATCGATTCGTTGCCAGGTAAAGATACAGTTTCATCCCTCCCTCTCCCCTATATTATCGAAATTTCAACTTTCGTTTTTCTTATCGAGCTTTCTTTTTCGAGAAAAAACCGATTTCGAGTAACTCGTGTCGTAGGACTTGTAACTAATTATCAGAGATCAACGATGATGTGAAAACGATGCTTACAGATCATTCGATTAAATGCAAATGTAATTTCCAATTATTGATAACCGAGTTCGAAATTGATAAAATTCAAATAATGATCTCTTGAATATTTCGAAACTTTGCGATAGATATATATTTTCCAAATTCGAAAACAATTCGTTTTCAACCATTTCTACTCGATTCGATCGTTTTAATTATCTTTAATGTATCTAAATTCGACGAATGTATGAATTAAACCAATTTCGTATATAAAATTTCAACCAAGCTTTCAGAGATGCTTCCTCGCTCATTAATTTATTGAACAATCAAAAAATCAAATCACAAAGAATCGTCGAATATTTTCTATAGCGGAAGTGAGATTGCATCGCCTTTCGAGAACCTATTCGAACGTACGCGCAAAAACGAACCTATGCAAAGATGCGAGGTGAATTGATCTGAATCCAGTTTGTCGAGTTTGCACAATCCCGGAATAATAATAAGTCATATATACGGATAGGAAATTCAGTAGTTCTAACCAATTACAATATGCATTCGCATGCAGGTTAGCCTGGTAAATTGCGCGAGCTCGCGTATTACTCGGTCTCGCGTCACCACGGATAATAATCTGTTCAAGTTGCACGTCTTTCAGCGAGGAACGTGGCCAGGTACACGTACGCACACGCGCGAGTTACGATACGCCCACGCCTGACCGCCCGGTGCATCGAAGGTGCACGAAGAGGAAGGAAAGAGGAACACGGAGCAAGAACGGAGATTGCGAGATCGGTATCGATGCTAAATGGGAAAGCAAATTTCGCGCCAACCGTGTTCCTCGAGCCTCCTGGAAAAAGTTTTCTCCTATTCCCTATTCTTCCATGAAATATTTTACGTTGATTCTTTTTCCGTTGTAGTGAAACGGAATATTGGAGATATCGAGATTTTTTTTTTTGTTCTGAACGGATCTAAATCTATGGAATTTTCAAGAATTTTTAATCTTCGAAGTACATACAAAGTTTTTCGACTTTCGATCGCGATTGTAAGGTTTGTCGAGGATTAATACTTTTTATCGTCTGACGAACCGTGATCGATAGAGATTCACGACTGATAATCGGCAGAGGAGAAAATTATATCGTGGATTTGCGAGAGAAGAAATTTTTTTCGAATAAAAGAAGGATATATTAATAATAACGAAAATATATTTAATATATTTTTGGTATTATTAATCGTATCGTAAGTTTCTTCTCTTATTTGAAACAGAAAAGAATATCATTTATATATGAAATAATTCGATTCGATGAATTTCAATATTTATCAATTACAACGCCGATTTATTAATTTTGAAAAAAATTTCTAATAATGGTATTTAAAAAAAATAAATACTCATGATGTATAAAAATTGTATAGAATAGGTACTGTTAAATTTTTCAGTCGTTAAATAAGATAACGATGCAATAAAATTAAACAGAAATCAGTTTCTTTTAACTATATTATTTGGATATAAGTGTAACAAGGAAAGCAAATAGTAAAAGAAGGATGGAGATATGGTAAAAATATTGAAATCAGCGCCATCTCTAGAGTGCCGCAAATGAAACAAAATAGTAAAGAATAGAAAATGATAAAAAAAGGACAGAGATAGGATAAAAATTAACCACTAGCGTCATCTCTTGAGTATTAAAAATATTTCTTCAAAATAAGATAAAATAGAATTAATCATTAACACCATTTTACGAAAGTACGAAAAATAACTTCTAAAAATACTCGAAAGATGACGCCAACGTTCAGTGTTTACTCTATTTCTATCCTTTTCTATTTACTTCCTTTTCTATTTTTGTTTCATTTATGACTCGAGAGATGGCGCCACCATTAACATTTTTACGATCTCTATCCTTTTCTATTTATTTCCTTTTCTATTTTTGTTTCATTTATGTTTCGAGAGATGGCGCCACTATTAACATTTTTACGATCTCTATCCTTTTCTATTTACTTCCTTTTCTATTTTTGTTTCATTTATGACTCGAGAGATGGCGCCACCGTTAACATTTTTACTATCTCTATCCTTTTCTATCTACTTC
This sequence comes from Apis mellifera, assembly GCF_003254395.2. Lineage (NCBI taxonomy): Eukaryota > Metazoa > Arthropoda > Insecta > Hymenoptera > Apidae > Apis > Apis mellifera. The sequence goes on from NC_037641.1 coordinate 7,046,181, forward strand.
CTTTTCTATTTTTGTTTCATTTATGACTCGAGAGATGGCGCCACCGTTAACATTTTTACTATCTCTATCCTTTTCTATTTACTTCCTTTTCTATTTTTGTTTCTTTTATGACTCGAGAGATGGCGCCACCGTTAACATTTTTACTATCTCTATCCTTTTTCTATTTACTTCCTTTTCTATTTTTGTTTCATTTATGACTCGAGAGATGGCGCCACTATTAACATTTTTACTATCTCTATCCTTTTCCTATCATATGCTTTCCTTGTCTATCCTTATTCTTGGCGCGTAATCATAGACGAGATACGAGTTCAATTGAATATATTTTATATTATCTCTCTTTTACTTCTTTTTCTGATTTTCTGTTTTATATATATTTAAAAAATGAATTACTTACTTGTGTCAAGAAGTATGCAACTCGCTTGTTCTTCTGGATAATACACGGCACAGCATTCGACATCCAACTTCCCACTTGTCCAAAATATCGATGAAATGTAACGATGCTCACGAATAAAACGCACAAAATTATCACACTCGCGAATAAACACTTACTTTAACACTCGTAAAAAACGCACACGTATTTTAAATGTAAAATTCACACGCGATTTTAAATTATTACAATAATCGAATACGCGTAACTTCGACTCGTCCTTACGGCACCACGGTCGAAGCGGAACTGATTCGTAACGTGCGACTTTTCCCCACTCGGTAAACGTAGCTTAGAGGGCAAAATCACAAACGTACGTATCGATAAGTATTATTATATCAACGATTTATTAATTTTAACGATTAAACTATGGGATATTTAATTATTATGATTTTTAATGTTTTACTGTATAAATAATATTAATAAAATTAATATAAATAATAATATTTTTAATAATAATAATATTTAATAAACTAAAGTAAAATTTATTGTACTAATTTCGATTTATATATGTATTATTATATATTTTAACTGCTTATTCGTGAAAAAAATAATAAATATAAAATAATTATACATTAAATTGACGCGCAATGATTAATTAATCATGAAATAAAAATAAAAATTCGAGTTTGAGTGAAATTAAAAATGCAAAAATAAGTGAAATCGATTTCCAGAAATTTTGATCAACTTTTTATACTTACTGTTGCAGGTTACCTCTTTACTTTTAGAAGGTGAACGCAGAAAACTTGCGGTCCTCCAGAGGGAACTGCAAGTTGCTCTCGAAGAAGGGGGAAGCGTGAAAGTTAAAGAAAAGCAGCGGCAGGAATTGCTGCACGCCATATCGTAAGTAGAATCAGTATGTGTTTTATCAGACTATGGTCAACCGCGAAGTCATACTCATTCTTTAACTCTGAAAGATATATATACACATAATATTAATAATATTACAACTTGCAAAACATTTTTACATACTTAATACATAAAATATATCTTACTAAATATATTTCTGTGTCAAATCGATAATTAATCATATCGAAAAAAAAAAATATGTATTAAATTTAAAACAGATACTACACATCTCACACTACTGTATAACGCTGTACAAAGCATTAAAAATTTGATAGACACGGCTGTTCATTTACTTCAAAGCTTCAATTAATTTCGGTGATCCCCATAGTGCTATTCCAAGACTTATTAATGGCGACCACCGGCGATTCCCACGACAGTCGACAATCCTTCGTTTCATTCTGTACGATATTAAACCTCCATAAATAAGGATTGCGTTATCAACATAGTATCTCGACGCAACAATACCAAAAATACAAACACATTTAATCCCTCTCGCATCCATCTCGAAATTCTTACACGACGAACGGAGTAACGAAACGGAGGAAACGGAGAAAAAATTCAAGAGAATGCGTCAGCGAAAAGAAAAGAAAAAAGTTTGGAAAATGAAAAATGAAAAAGAAAAAAGGACGATATTATAAAAAGGTCAACTCAGCGTATGGACGCGTCACCGGACTCGAAAAATAATCACGCAAAAGCAAAAGCTTTTACCGCTCACGTCGCCTCCCCTCCTCCCTTCCCCTCAAAACTGTAGAACTTGCCCGCGAAAGTTATCGAAAATGGTCAAATGGTGGAACGAAAAACTCGAGCAAGGAAAGCATTCATTTTCCCGGCCCCTAGTTTTCGAATAATATATTTTGCAAGTTGGCATCGGACCCTCGTAACACCGTCCACGGAGGAGTTTCCCCTCCCTGCCCCTCCCCTAACGGAACAGGGGAGGAGGATTAACTCGTTCAAGATTTATTAGCGGCTGTCCTCCGGCGCACTAACAATTTGATCAAACTACCGTGGAATTATGCAGTTTCGCCTAGCTTCCGGCGCGAGTCGTTTCGAAGTCGATGCCGAAATTGCCAACTTCCAGCAACCACGCCGCGTTTCATCGCGCGTAAAGTACCGCCGCGATTAATGAATTTCTCGCTTGCGATTACGCCCCGCTGCTAATTTTAAATGGCTCCCACAGAGGTTGATTTTAGAATTTCGAGATTCGATCGACGGATGATCGATGTTGAATCGTGTGAGAATATTATTTTGAACGAAATAAATGATTTCTTCATTGGTTTCGCGATGTATAGGGTGTAGAGTAGGAAAGGGAGAAATTTATATTTGTGTATGAATGTTGATAAGAGAATAGATGAATTATGGAATATTGTAAGGTTTTTGAAATTGAATAACAATTGTGTTTAACGTACGAAATTTTCCATTCAATCGTTATTCTAATGTTTCGGATTCAGTTTATAAAATATTTCTCATTGAATTTACATTTTACATATGGTATTATAACGAAGATACATTTATTATAGAGAGTTATATATATCGTAGAGTAAATTTCACAAGAGATTCAGATAATATATTATTGGAGATTAAACGAATATCTAATTTGGAAACTAATAACTCGAAATTCTGCAATTTATTAAACGTTCCATATCGTTTTTCAATCTAATTTTTAATCTTAGCTTGGATCACGATTATTCGTTTCGAAAATAAAATTGCAAAAAGGAAAGAAAGAAAAAAGAAAGTGAATTCATTTTCTGAAATTGACGTATATATCGTCGTTCCTAGTACTATAGTATAAATTTGCTTGAAAAATTGCCATCAGAAAAGTTTAGAAACAACAGTTTAAGGAACTTTATTAAACGCGATCCTTGAAATTTAATTCTGCAACATTCCAAAATTCGTAATAAATTACGGTATTTCAAAGTATGCTCGGTGGAACAACGAAAAATATTCTTCGTTGAGAATTGCTCTCACGTAAATGCAACAAGCGTGAAATACAAAATTGCGAAAAATTCAAATGTAATCACATTCATCTTTCTGTCTAATCTGGAAATATGATATGCGCGGCAGATGTATACAACGTTTCTGCACTTATATATGTACATATATATATATTTCAATATCGTTATGTTCTAAGAATATTAAATTAAGAAATGTTTAAACGAGACTCGACGTTCGAACTTTCGAATTCGCAATTTGATATCATAAATTCAATATTCGCTTCTCTTTTTTTCTTTTTCATAATTTCAGAACATCAACAACACTCGATTTTTTTCAAATCATCACTAAATCATTCCAACCATTCATATCAAACATTCTCTTTCACCGACGTATTCTCTCGATTCCTGCTTCTTTCTTTCTTTTCTTCCAACGAATCCTCCCTTCGATTCACCTTTTTTATTTAATTAAATCCCCTGTTGATCATCCCCAATGATAAAATCCACGGGGATTGCAGGATCGCAGTCGTACACGCGTAGGTGGATTTTCGAAAATCTCGAAATCCGGGAAATTAGGACCACGTGACGTGTTAACTTCCGGGTCGAGCGTCTCGAGCGTTCAGGCGACACCTCGAGGAGAAAATCCTCGAGTCAGCGATATGTAAAGCTGTGCGTTTTTCCCTCCCCCTCTCCCCTTCTTCTTCTTTCTTTCTTTTTTCCTTTCTTTTTCCTCTTTTCGGGCGGGCGATGTTTGCACAGCTTCTCGTGGCGTTTCGGCGCTGTTTGCGGACGCCGGGAGGGAAGAAGGGAGGGAGGGAGGGCGCGCCTCGTCGATTATACACGGCGACGACGAATTTAGAGGATCCAGAGACGGAGTTATGCCGTTTACGTGACGTCTAATTACGGCTCAACCCACGCGAACACGCGAGAGAAACAACGGAATAATTGACGATCCCTCTTGAGAATGAAACGGGGTGAAGTCTTGAGAGGTGGAGATGAAAAGATAGTAAGATCGTAGAATTTGGAAGGAATTGAATTGAATTGTTTCAACTGTAGGGAATTTTTTTTTTTTTTTTAGAATTCGCGGATTAAATTTTTGAGAAGATTTTCAATGGAATATATAATAGGAAAGAATTTTTAATCTAGGAAATCTTGTATTAAAATTACGAATTTACTGTGATTTCAATTTTTCAATTGGAAAGTTAGATAGACGTAAAATTTTCTGATACTCTTTGATTTTTATAATAATTTTAATAGAAACAGAATTTTACTTGCAAAATAATTATTAATCATTATTAATTCTCTTCAAAATTCCATAGAAAATACAAATATTAATTCAGTATTATAATTTCATCATTGGCTGAGATGATGATTTATTATAATTTTCACTCGCAATATCTCACAATACATTTGTGCAAGAATCAAAGAAGAATTGCTTGTTTTTTTTTTTTTAAATCAATTTAACCAACATTCTTTAATCAATTTGACAGTTGATTATGGTTCCTCTCTAAAGATCGAGAGAATAAACCACCTAACCCTATTCAAGACTCATATATCACTGTCGTCTCCTAGTTCATCCACGAGGCTATCTCGAAATCCCTAAACAATCTAGGCTCTCTCTTTCCTTCTTACATGTATTTGCAATGGCATCACGCGTGTCGCACTATCAGCCTCAAGATTATCACGAGAAATAGAAAACTCGACGAGGGAAAATTCCGTGTTCGAGACAAGATTTACATTATTTCATCGGTATATAGTAACTGTTCGATATTGTTCGACGTTGAATTATTCATGAGTAAAGACTTCTTTATTAGATGGCCGGATGTTGCGGTGTTTCTGCAACACAGAATTTAATTTGCTTTCAGAATTTCATAATCTGTAGGAAGAGATTTTATTTGAAATTGAAGATTGGAAAAGGATTGCAGATATAAACTATATATATATATATTGTAAACTATTTATTGTTATTGTTATTTGGAATGGATATAAGTGAAAAGATAAGTTTTGATAAAATAAATAATACTTTGATAATGGAACAATTTTTTTTCTACTCTTAATCCACAATTATTTACATATTTAAAGACAAGATTGTAATCAAAGTACAAAGTATTATGAAGAAGAAAATATAACATTTTATATTGAAAATTTTGTATGCAAATGTTAGAAAAATTTAATTTCATTAATTTTCTTCTCAACTCTAATATCATGAATTTTTCAATGCAAGAGAAACGAAAGAATGTTTTCTAGGAAACAATGTTTTTGAATATTTTATAAATTATCTTAAAGAACAGACACTTTTTAGGGAAACTGAAGCTCGTCAATGTGATTGAATAAATTTCATTAAGAAAATTATCTTTTCGAACTTCATCCCAAGTAAATTGAAGTAAGGAATTGATGCCAAGATGATTTAACTTTTAAATGTTTCGTGAAAGAAGCATCTCTATTCGACGAATAAGAATAGGAAAGAGGATGGAAAAGATTTTGACAATCTCGATTAATCGAAATCCTTAAAATTTGAATATTTTCCAAAATAAGCACAAGAAAAGAAAAAAAGAATCATTATATCAAATTTTATAATCCTTAATTAATTTCACACACTCAAAGAAATAACTCATACTATCAAACTTTCAGATAAAAATCTAATTTTGACACAGTGAAAATTTAATAACAATTCAATCGAACGGATGAGAAGTTTCGAAAGTCATCGAAAAGGCAAAGGAAAAGAACAATGTGTTCAATGATCCCCTTTTCCAATCTTAAACATTTCCCGGAAGAAGAGGGGGGCCGATAGATTCGTGTCATGAATTTGTAAGGGTGTTTACCCCTGCGTAATTGCCCAACTTTCCTTCGAACTTTCTCGATTCGTAAATCACCGTGGCCATGAAACGAGCCTTCTTGGAAAAATTCGCCCGCCACCTCTTTCGTCTTCGTTCCTTCACTCGTCCTCCTCCAAGCTTCATTCCCTCCTCTTTCCGTCTCATTCCATTTATTTCTTTTATTCTCTCGAGAGGAAACAACGAAGGAAAAGAAAAATCGAAGGGAACAATGTTTTTTGATGTTTTGGAAACAATTGACCGAACAGGAAAACTAAACGCGAGTTCGTGCGCGATCTAATATTATGGAATTAAAAGAGGTGAGTGAAATTTACTGGAGCGAATTAGCCGGTCGTGTGCTTGCTTACAAATGGACTTCTTGCGCGGTGAGAAAGCGGCTCGTTTAGCGAGCTGCTTTCCTAGAGAGCTTTCAAAGTAACTTTCTTCTGGCTTCGATAAAAAAAATTGGGATGTGTGTGTGCGTCTAACAAAGTTTGGCAAGGAGTGGGAGATTGAGTTTAAAGCTGGAAATGGTTAATTAGGGAAAAGTATATATGTATAATATTACATCATTAGTCAAAAGTTTTTGGAAATTTTCCTCTTCTTATATATATAGAGTTTTCTTGTGAGAAAATCGATTAATTGGAGATTCTCGAGGTAATTTCAAGCAACATTTTCGAGTTATCAATAAAAAAAAAAAAAAAAAACACTAACCAATTGTGGAGAAATGAGGAATTTATAATCAAAATGAATAATCTCAAATATAAAACATTTCTAACAAATGAACGATAAAGGGACAAGAGGAGAAGGGGAGAAATTATCAAGATATTAAATATATAGTACAGATATTATGAAGATTGGTTCATAATTAAAAGAAAGATATACTACGAGCAGAAAATGTTTTAAATTAAATGATCTTACATTGTGGAAAAATTTACTATGTAAAATTCTGATTATTTGAAAGATAATTTAAGGGAAGAAGAGAAAAGCGAAAAAATCATTTCAAGGATTTGATATTTTCATCATTAACAACGACTTATATCTTGTTATTTCGTTGCCTCTCGAATCATAAAATATACATTTTCCACTACATTAACGTGCTGCAGATCTATTTTACGTATAACATAAAATTTTCCGTTGATTTTGCCGGCAGGAAAATTCAAGGACAGCACGAACAGCTCGACAAGGAATATAGAATCCACGCTGCCGGTGTTCTCTTATGCAACTCGAGGGGTTCCGGGAAGGTAAGCGTTTTGTCATTATTCTTTCCTCCCTTGGCCGTGATTTACCGAAGATAAATAGCCTCTCTCGATCATCTCAACGCGATCTATTATTTGTTAGAGCGTAAAGCAGTAAGGCCACCCGCCCTTCCGCTATTTTAACACTCGATTCTTCCTTGAATAAATTCTATCGATCGATCGATCGATCGAATCCTCTCCCTGCGAGAGGAGAGGCCAACGAGAATACCTTCTTACGTGGCTTTTTAAGAAATTGGATATTCCTTGGCTTTTTAAAACATTGTCGCACTGATTTATAGTTTGATAATATTTTTGATATTTGTAAATTATCGATAAATCGTGTTTATCGATAATTTTTTTTTTTTTAAATTTTGATTGATCTTGAAGTTTTATCGTGGATAAATTTTCTTTGTTATTCGTGAAAGAACAAAGATCGTTTTTTTTATCTCGTATTATCTTCTATTGAATTTTTAAAATGTAATCTGAAAAGTGATTGATTTCGCTATTATCATGCGAAAATGCCATTGAAATACTTAGAACAGTATTATTTTATTCGCGTTAAAACTGATTAAAATTTTTTAGGATAAACAATTTCTTTTTGAACAAATACGCGAAAAAATTTTCGACGACTTCCAACAATGAAATATTTTATCGAATTCGCGATGGAAACATTATTCGAATTTGTGTTAAAAAAAAGAGCTCGAGCTTGAAAAAAGTTGTCACATCTTTGAGCAGACAAATGACACCTACTTTCAGTCTCTTTATATATTATATTCGAGAAGAATGGAAATTTCCAGGGAAATCAGAGGGGTTGGTGATCTCTTTTTAATGTCACGTTACCTATCAACCTAACACATTCAATTTTCTCCCTTTTCCCATACAATAATCCTTCTTTGCCCCGATAAATGAAAAATCCCTTCCTCTAATATATGTTCACATTTCGTAATACGATTCACAATTTGTCAAAATTATTCTCTATTTTAACGAACATAAAAATTAAAAATCCCACCAAAATCAATTTATTTCCAAAACGTTTGAATTATCCACGACTTGCACATAATCTTAAAATTACCTTTACTAATACGTAAAAAAAAAAAAAAAGAAAAAAATTCTCACTAAAATTTATTTCATAAATTTACAAGGGAATTGCAAAGACAATTTTTCAATTCTGACGTTCCAACACAAATATATTTCTAAAATTATTCCCGTCATCCCTTGCTTTATCGTCCCTCTTCTCATCATCATTCCTCCATCGATCATCCGCGTTCCATCCGGCTGAATACAAGAAGAATCGAATCGTTTGCTCACCAAAGTTCACCGAAATGAATCGAAAAGATCCGCTTTTTCACAGTTTCACCGGGGTAACGATCGAAAAGAACGAGGGGAACTTTCGAGCACCTCCTCCTCGGGATCCGCATCCTCCTCGGTAACGTTCCATCGTCCAGAATAATAGATATTCGATTCCTGCGTGTCGTCTCGCTTCACCCCCTCTCTCTAGCGCCAGTCTCATCTTTCCGAGTGTCCTCCACGTTCCGACCCGATGTCCTCGCCCAACGAAAGTTTGGATTATCGCGCTTTGTCGAAGATCTGGAAGCAGCCGGCTCGCAGCCGGAATGACACTTGGAAGCAATCGAGGATCGGCCCCGCTATCTCGAGCCGGTGAATCTTGGAGAGGCGGCGAACTTGTGAGTTTGACCTCGACGAAGGGACGTGGTCACAGTGACGGAAGAACAGTGACGATAAGGCGGGCAACTCGAAGCAACTCGAAGGAAGCAGGAAGTTCGGTGCTGTTGCTACAGTAATATTGAAAGATTAGAAGATTTTTAAATAGAGTTTTTAGGGTTGGTTGAATCGATATGTATATATGTATTCAATTTTAATTGTTTCGTTATTGGATCTGGTTGAAATTTCTTCATTTTCGATTGTAACGGATGTTTCATTGTCGGGATGATTTTTTATATTTTGCCAATAAAATTTTTATTTTTGATTTTACGTGACTATGGATGGAGAGATTTATTTATTTACTTTTTTTTTGATTCTACATAATCTGATTTCGTCGTAATGGATGTAATCCAGTTTTCAATTTTTTTTTTTTTGGTTGTACACGTCATCTGGTCAATTTTCTACAGTTTTCACAAAATTTCACCGAGACCGAAATGTCCCTGTTTAAAATAAATAAAACTCTATTTCGATTCGTAATTCTGTGAAAATAATGGAACAAACTGTCTACTTTTTCGATGTTCCGGCAAAATCCAGGATTACGTTTTATTCGTGCTGTGTTGATAAATAAACTCTCTCGATTGGGATAATCTGATAGTCGCGTTATTTCGCGACATTTTGTAAAATTCCGAGCTTTTCCTTTCTTTTATGCAACGTCTAACGCTTCTCTCTTCGATCTGAAAAATTTATCGACAAAGCATCATCGTGTAAAGTCGGGCAAGGTGCAAGGGGCACTTAACTCCGTCACGGGCAGTAAGCCCGGCGCAAAGATTGAACACACAGGCAATTTAGCGATAAGATGAAATATGAATTCGAGATACCACGGCTCGGGGCGCTTTCTCTCAGCTCTCCCGCGTCAAATTGTGCACACAGCCAGTTCCTTTTAATTTCTTCCGTGCTTCTTTCTCATTTCAAAGAAGAAGTAATTCCTGCAAAATTGCACCCTGCCTCACCGGGAACGATTTTGAGGGACGTCTGGTGATATACAATTTCAACCTCGAGGACACCGAGGTTGACTTTATTCAATTTCGCCGTATTTTTCTTCCCTTCTATATCTTTCAATATGAAAATTGTACGGAATTGATTAACACGTTTAAGAGTTAATGATCGACAAATTCTAATTTTGTTCACACAAACAAGCGTGGAAGTTGTTGTAATTGAAATTAAATAAATTCGTTTGATGAATTCTTCTTCGTAATAATCTTCCATAAAAAAAATATTTTCCTACTTCTGTAAAGTATTTTCATTTCGTGCAAGAAAGAAAAAAGAATATGAAAAAAGAAACAAGGAATTTATATACACAGAAGCATAGGAGCTAATTACACGTATCCGTTCCACGTTTTGGAAATCGTCTTAATCCTTAACATACTCCAAAGTCTGAGCGCAACTTCCGCCCACGAGACTTGACTCCGTAACACGTCTAACGACCATTTCCACAATACTCGGATCTCAAATTTCGCGGAGGGCGGTGATATCCCGGTATGAAACGCGAGAAATGAGAAAGCGAAACGTCGTGGAAACTGAGTAAGGGAAAACAATGACGTTATACAGGGTGTTCTCTTCCTTTCCGACCAAAATATAAAAAATGTAGAAATCTAGAAGTGAATATTCGATAAAAGGAAATGTTGTGTGAATTCAATAGAAAGTAAAAAAAAAAAAAAAAAGAAAAAGAAGAAGAAAATATAATAAATTATACGAAATAATCACGTTGTCATCTTTTATTATATTTCATTCAGAGAGAAGAAGTAAAGAAAAATTTGTTTCTAATTTTCCACCACTATTACTACTTTTTTCCCTAATAAAAATAATATATCCGATTTTCTCTGATTATCCTTAATACTTGGCAGACAAGAATAAGAAACTTTAATCGTTCTTTACTTCACAAATATCATCGTTACTTTTCCCGTAAAATGAATATTTTTTTGCACGAGAGTACAATTCACCATGTTTCCTTTAAATACCATCACTATTTTTATCCACTCTTCTCCGTAAAGTGAATATCTCTGAGTCATATTCCTGATTATATCTACACACAATTTAACCGGAAAACAAAGGGACACCCTGTATACGGGAACCGCGTATCGGAGGAACGAGTTGGGGTAAGGATAATGGGCCACGGGGGACAAAGGGGTGGCGGAGGAGAAGGGGAGCGCGGGAAATAATATGAAATCCGAGGCCGCGTTAGATGAGAGAAATAAGAAGAGCACGGGCTGGAAACGGAAGGATGGAGGAAAATACGCGAGGACCAGATGACGAAGCGCAAAAACGAACGAGGAAATTACGAATGAAGGAGAAGATGGTGGATGACAACGCGAGAGGAGGAGGAAGAGGAGGAGGACAAGGAGGAAGAAGAAGTTATGGGAGGCAAGGAAGGAACGAAATATGAAAGGCACGCGAGCGAGGTTTGAATGTGCGCGCCAATTCGTGGCGGTTTCCGGCGATGGAGGGGAAAATGATGGAGGAAAGGCGAAGGAAACTTGAATGTGAAGGGATGAGATTAGATTAGAAACAAAAGTGTGACGAGGTTGGAAATTAAAAGAAGGGACAGTTGGTGATCGATGAGCAGAGTTTGGGAATATTTTCTTGGGCGAAGAAGAGTTTATAATAAAAGGTGTGTGAATTAAAATAAAATGGAAATTACACGTTCATGGAAGGAAAAAATTAATTTTAATACAGTTTTTTTAATGAGTAAAAAAAAAATAATCACGCTTGATTCCTTGCTATTGCTACAGGGAGATTTAGAAATATTTCTTTTTGAAGGGAAGAAGATAAACATGATTAATTCTCATTATCAAGGATACTGATAGGATAAGGAATAATGTAAAATTGATTAATTAAAGGTTCGCTTCAAAAATTGCGATCTCTTGTTTCCTTTCGTATGATTAAATATAAATTGGAGTATTCAGCAAATACGGAATGAAATGAGGGAGCAAAAATCCGCTAGAAGAAAAGGAAGTATCGAGCCGAAAGGGAAACAGATCGGATGAACGAATAAACCAAATAACGACTTCCGTATCGATTTACAATTTTTTCCATTTTCCTTTACCTTCCTTCCTTCCTTCTTTTCCACCGTTCCTCCCGTTTTTTTAGACTTCTCGTTCGATCTTTCCTCCCTTTTCATTCCTTTCACGTTCGACAAACGAGGTTGGGATGCATTAGTGGTGTCCAATTACAGAGCCGCAATGCACCCTGCCTCAGACACGTTATTTCCACGAACAAGACGCGAACGCCGTTGAAAAAGAAAGTAGAAACTGAGCTAAAATTCTTTCCCCCCTAATTTTTTTTCTGGGAAAAATTTGTTAAATTTGAAAGTTTTGAAATTCAAATAACAATCCATTCATTGATTTTTAACTTTGAACTTCACAAGAATCACCTTAAACATTTAAAGGAAAGAAAATTCGGAAGAAAGAAAGTAAATGAAAGTAAAATTTAATCGAAAACATCGAAAAGATATTTAAAAGTAAGTAAAAAAAAATGTTCAAAAAAATTTACTCCAAATATTTATTCGTTCTTTCATCATTTTCTTGATTAATTGAAAAATAATCGACAGAAGAAAAAAATCAAATAATTCCAAATTTCATTCCATTCGAAATCAATCGAAATTTATTATACCAGAAACGAGGTCTATGAGCAGAGCATCGTTAATCGAGAATTGAAATCGGATAATCCAGCGTCCCGGAAACAACGTAAACCCTCCGTCGTCGGTATTACAACGAACGTTCACGTGTCACTATCTATTCGTTGTTTTACCACGACAGTTACGCCGCACCGTATCGTTCGGTTAACGAGTTGAATTTGCGACAATATCGGTAAATTATTATTCAAAACGTAACGAATCGCCAGGTGAATCAATCGATGAACGGTCAGAGCCGATATGTTTGCTCCGAGAAAAGTTGAAACGGCCTCAGTTTGTACACAGAATGAACATTTTTCGTTTCGTCACTGATCAGGTCACCGAAAGTGCATTGGCGGAAAATTGATTTTTCGAACGTGATTTATCAAAGTTTGGAAATAATGTATCGTAGAAAAGTTGGGGAACAATGATATATGAGTCGAAGTAATTTTGAAACGCTACTAAAAAATCAATTTAATGGAAGAAAAGTTGTAAAGAAAAGATTTTTCTCATGTGAGAGAAAAAAATTGACGTTTGTTTAAATTTTCTTTTTTTTGATTAAGTATTGAGATATTTAATTAATAAAAAATACGTCAACGATACGAGAAAAGAATAATGTATATATTTTTGTTAGATATTTTCAAAGTAGAGTGTACACGCAGTGACAATGCAATCCTCTGTATCATTTTCAAAATGACACCGTAGAGATAAACATTTCACTGAACATTTCAGACACGTTTCTAGTATGCTCTCTACTCCAACAACTGAACAGAACTCGACTATGTTGCACTCGTAAACCCAACTGCTTTTTTCTATGAATAAACAAACTTGCATTTTTGAAACATGGGCATGGGCATAAATTTTGTTCAATAGTTTTCGATATTTTTCTTTTTAATTTTTGGTTATTCCATTTAATTGATTTATATCTTACTTTTTCCTGTAAAAATATTCTAAGGTAAATTTTATACATGTATTTTATATTACGTGATATATTAATACAGAATCAATTAATTAATATATTTAATGTAGGATTATAAAATAAGATTTATTTTTTGAAATTTCATATTGAAATTTGATTTCATTTTCTGAATTTTAGTATTAGTATGTAGTCGCGTATGAACCATTGCAGATGTATGTAGATAATTTCCGGTCATATTTCACAGAAGATCTGGCGCAGAATACCAACTTACAATCATAGAATGTGGTTAAAGCCATCCGTGGTGTGGTAGAAAATATAGAATATTCGTTAAATTAGACACTGTCGAGAATCATATAGATCCAGAAATTACTTTTGAATAGTTTTGAATGGCTGGTATCATTATAAATTGTATTCATTAAAATTATCATTTAAATACGACTTTTATTAATTTTTTAAAACAAAAGTTAATCTCTTCGTGCTCTTTGATCTCATTCTGAATCTCTTCCCTTCATTTTTAAATGATTGAATTTCAACGTGATTGAATTTTTATCATCATAATCATATTACAAAGACTCTTTTTACAGTTTAATACAAAAATATAATTTCCTTTTAATAAAACATGCCAAAACTTATTTATTCCATTCTCGCGAAAATTTCTAGAAGATAACATTAACAGAATCTTAGCAAACCAAATGAATATTTCCTTATCTCGACGTCAAAGACTTGCAAATATTTTTCCAGCAATTTCCGAAATTTGCGAGGACAACAATCGTCTCTTATCTAACCGGAAGTCAAACCGCAGGAAAGGATCTCACTCGCTTTCTATTCTTTAAAGTCATTTTCAAACATTTCCTTCGCATTTTTATCCATCTCTTATTCATTCACTTTCCAATTTTCATTCAGAATTATAATTTACTACACGAGGATATTTCAATTTTCTTTTTTTTCTGCAAAACTCAACCATGTGTTCCCCATCTCACGGTCAATTTTTTCCATTAGCGGAATTTTTCTTTTTCGAAAAGAAAAAAAAAAGTTGGTCGTGCGTTTTACATTTCACGGTCAAATTGAGGCGAAAAGAAATGTCTCCTCCCTAAAGGGAGGATAATTATCGTTATCGTCCGTGTGTCTTCTTCTTGTGCATTGGTGGTCGTCTTTTTTAGAAGAAGAAGAAGAAAAAAAAGAAGAAAACCAGTGCCAGAGAACGCGCCGTTTCCCGAGACAATGGGGGCTACCTATGAATTCAAATTACCGTCTACAGGCGGCTAGAATTTTTAATTAAAAAGCAACGCGGACGGCTACGAACTGGCCGCTGCCCGATGCCCGGGGTTAACGAGCATGAAATAACGAGTGTGACGCCGTGTGAAAAGTGAAGGTGCCGTCGTTCTTTTTACCCCCCCCCCTCTCAATTCTTCTTTTCATGCTCTAAAGTTTTTCCTTTCTTCCCTTTCTTCCCTCCCCCTCACTTTCTTATTTCTCTTATTTCGTTCTCGTTGGATTGACAGGCAAATTCGGGTGAATTTTCACGTGGAGATAAAATTTGGAAGCAAGAGATTACACGTGTATGATGTATGACGATTATCTGTTTGAAAATTGTGATTATGAATCTGCATGTTTACGAGTTAAATTTTGTAAATTAATTCATCGAGGGGAATATAAGATATTTTGAGAACGAATCAAGCTTTTGTATATCTAATTTGTGAAATTAATTAATGATATAAAATAATTTCTCATCTTAATTATGCGTGTTGAATGTATACATAATTGGTAGCTAGGAATATGAAAATGTATATGGATTAAATTTTGTATATTGCATTTATACAATTTATACAATAATTGCCTCAAGATATAGTATAATATTAAATTTTCTTCGAGTTTCTTCAATGAAATTCTTCGTATAATTAAAGCTACTATATATCGGAGCAAGTAATTGTTACTTTATAACTTTTCCAAACACATTTCCATGAAATAAGTTGCTGTCATGATAACTGAAACTTTCTTGCGTTTCAAAGTCTTCATTCATCCTCGTTCCTTCTTTAAAGTTTGTAAAGTTTAGGCAGAATTCGAATGCGTACGATATATAAGATACTACGAATTTGAACTTATACTTGAATAATATAAAAAATGAATTTATAAAATAGTCTGTAATTAATTTTCGATTAATCCAATAAAAATTTACGTCTAATTTATAAAATATAAACAAAAATAAGCATTATCAACTATAATTATTAACTAGAATATCTTCTGCTTAATAATAATAAAATCTTCGCTACGTTAAGTCCTCATTCACCCTCTCCAATCAGAAATTAGATTACGTTTCGTTCCATTAAGCGTTATTTTAACGCATCCCTTAACCGCCTATGACAATAACCCGACATGGGAACACGCTCTCCCATTCCCGTTACATTTTTCTCCAACGATTTCCTTTTTTTTCTTTTTTTTTTTTTCTCTCTTTTCTCCATCGTTTCCTGCTCCATACTCGCATTTCCTACGTACAAAATGGTCGTTTTTCAACGCGAAACGAGCCCGCTTAGCAAAATGGCCGCTCCAAAGAGCGCGCGTAGCCGTTGAACGAGACGATCGTTCCAAAATGTCTCGATGAATAACGCGGGACAGAATGGACGACCTGATTAACTCGCGCTAACTGCGAGGATTCGTACGATGAAATTTGCATAAAGCTTGAATGCACTGCAGCGACACGCGAACCCTCATGGGATTTCGAGGGAAATGAGTTGAAGTTTTGAGAGTTCTCGTCGCGTGTGGTGAATATCCCCCCAGTTCTATTGGCTCTGTTTCGCTGCTTGTTGCGCTGAGTTTCGAATTCTTAAAAATGGGTGAGTGGTATATTCTTCGCGGTTTGATTTAAGAGTAGTATTGCATTTGAAGCATGCTTTTTTTTTTTTTTTTTGCTTAGTTTGTGAAATTTTTTTTTTTTCGTTCTCTTCGTTGTGGATTATATATAAAAGTGGAGACGAAAAATGTGACGAAATAATGTGTAGAAAGCAAAATGGTATAAATAGATAAAAACTAAAATAATAATTTTGTCAAAGATGTTTAAAAAGTTTGATAGTTTAAGGACTTAATTAATAAAATATTTAGATAATCTTTATGAATTTAATATTAATTATTCGCGATTTTTTAATAAAATTTTGTATGATAATATTTTTGATATGAGATAAAATGCACTGGACAAGTAGAAAAAATTCATGAATTTTTAAACGTGTCTTCTGGTGATGTCGTCAACGATGCACTATATAATTTTCTGTCCGTCAAAGTCTGTATACAAACTATGTGTGTTCAACGGTCAATAATGATTAAAAATTCTGTTGTTCCAGATATTCATTGTTCACTTTATGTACACTATAATTTTTATGAAGTAATTTGAAATTACTTTTTCATACATTGAATAAATTATTTATTTAAAATGTTAATTAATATCTCCTTTTCTCTTCTCGTTATTATTACTTCACGAAATGAGAGTAAATGGACACAAGTATGGAAGGGTAGATAGAATTACTAGAAGATTCTGTTATGCATGGAATTAATCCAAACGAAACTCTCCGGCATAGTTAACATCTCTATGTAGAATGGATATGATCTCTCAATTAATTGTAGAGAACAATAGAGAATTATTCGAAGAGATGATCGAAATTTCTGACAGCATCGTATTACAAATTTCGAAAGATTAAATTTCTCGGTTTTTTTTTATAATTTAAAAAATATTTTATTTCGGTAATCCCTTAATTATTTAATTAATTCGTCAATATTAACACAATCTTTATATATACGTTCACATTAATGTGTAGCATATATCATGCATTAATAAATATTTTTCATTATGAAAGTATTTTCATTACATGTAAAATTAATACGTACATTTTTTATTTAAATATTGAATGACAATATTAATATAAATTTAAAGTATATTTCAACAAATTTGTATTCCATTATCAATGAATTATTTTCATGAAATGCCCATTGAAAAATAATGGACCAATTTATATTTATATATTTTTTTATCATTTTGTACATTTATATATATATATATTTAATTTATCATAGTATTTAACCAAGAGATTGCCGAACAAATAGAATTACGAAACGCATTATTTTTATTATTTATCATTGAATTACTTTCTATCAGAGTACCTTTAGTATCTTGTCAGACATTAATAATGCTTCTTTTATCATGTTCAGACTCTTTTAAATAGAGAGTCTAATAGGCTTCATTGCGGATTTCAATTTAATTAAAACAGGGACGCTTAAGCCGTGTTCACATCCCGTATATTATTAATCTCGGACGAAAGCGAAGTAACTCGACGGAAAAGTTTTATCGTTCGAGTCTTTTACCAGTTTCACAGCTTTCCACTGATTTATGTCGCAGCATGTCTTCACAGGCTAGAAGGAAAGATTTATTTCGACATTACCAACCGATTTGTCCGGTGTTTATTATAATAATTCTTGCACCAGAAAATTGTGGATCATACTTATTCACTTGTTATTCTTAAAGTCATCGAATATTGATTTCCATAATTTACTCTCAAAAATTTAATCTGCACGATTTTAACTTTTAGAATCAACGACGATGTAAAAATTTATTAGGAAAGAAAAAAGAACATGCGAAAATATTTTCAAGATTGGTATAAAAATATCGAATATATTAGATACTACATTTATATTCGAGCCTGACTTCGACAAGAATTGTATGCCAGAACGTACGTATAAATTCTGAATATAAACTCGACTGATTGAGAATACACGTATGTGTACATCGACCTCGATATAATTTGCGTCACAATAAACTAACAATCGTGCGAATATTGAAATTAATTTACATTCCAATCTTATCCAAGTTCAAATTCGATACTGCCGTAATAATTTGTGTTGTAATAGATGTATCACAAAATATATTTATACACGAATCATATAGGAATCATAGGAATCAGCTTATCATATTATCGCACGAATTTACAAAATCTATTTCCAAATATAATTTTCTTCTCTTCTATGTATCAATATAATAAATTACCACACATTAGAGATCCTTTTTCTTAAATTATCAAGAGTCACAATGATAAAAACAGAAATATAAAAGCATATAAAATAAATTATATATTTGTTAATTGTTTCTAGTAAGAGATATTGATAAATCCTTCGATTGATTTCAGAGAATTGAAATCGTTTCGAAATCACTTTCATCTGTAGACCCAATAAGATTTATTGTCCCCTCCAATGAAGAATAATATCGTGGAAATTTTGTTTCCCTTATCGTGATTAACGTTTTCGATCGTATACTTCTACAGTAGTCGTGCCATTATTTAACGCTGACTTACAAATCGGTGTCCAGTTCCGCCGAATCTTGACAAAGTCGAGGTGGCGAGGGAACGTTCCCACGAATTTGGGCCCGTGTCGCGATACGATACGGGTCGCGAGTGAACGTTCCACGAATGAGCGTGTCTGGTTATCGGGGCGATGATTCATTGCGGTTATCTCGGCGTGCAGCAGTTCCAGAGAGGGCAGGCCGACGTTGCAAGGAAAACCGGGTGCTCGTTCGCGAAGTAGGGCGGAGAAGCTTGTCCCGGTGTCAGAGTCGGGGTTAACCGAATTCAAAATTATTACGGCCCGCCTTAAATCTCTCTCACACGCCCTCTGCTCTCTACACTTCTGTCTCTCTCCTTCTCTCGCGCACACATACGTTCTGCGACCAGACAGCGGCAAAAGGGTGATTTCGTTGGAATGGAAACGCGGCGGAAAATGAATAATTTGGTGCACGGTGCTCGAGATTAAGTGTTTGAGTTGAGGATATTTTTTGAATGATTAAAAATTATTTTTGAAGTTTTCTTTTTGATATTTTCAGGTAGGAGATTGTTGCAAGTCGTTTGAATGTGTTTTGAAATGTTCAGAGGTTATTAAAAAATGTTTGGGGATGAATGCATAAAATTATTGCAGATGTTTGTAAATGTACATTTTTGGAATTCAAGATATAAATGGCAAAGTGAAAGTAGAAATTAATCCAATAGTGTAATTACAAATTAAAAGAAATTATTAGAGTGAATATATTTTGTTTTTTTTTTTTTTTTTTTTTTTTGATAAAAGTGATTAGTAATGAGATATGCAGCAACGACAAAAGATTTTAACGCTCGATAAACAAGACGTGTAATGGATCTGTATTTCAAATCTGTTGCACGGTATTATTAGCTAATGTAGAAGTTACTTGTGCATGGCTAAGTTTATTTTCCAATTCATGGTTTCAGTAAAACATAATACGATCGCGTTAAGGAGCTTTGAAATTTTGTCCCTTAATCGTGTTACAGTCAAACGGTCAATGAGAATGGTTAAGCAAAATGTTCTGAAACTGGAGTTTCTCACAAAGCTCTATATTTCCTAAAGTATAGCCTGATCGATGTGAAGAAATAAAAAAAAATATAAGAGTTATTTAAATGAAGAATGTATTAAACAAAAGAAAAGATCAATTTAAAATAATAAAATAGAAACAAATTGTCCTCGTATACTATTTCATATGCAAAAATTGATATAAATATAGCGCGAGCACAGTTTTATTAAATTATTGAAAAGAAAAATGAAAATAGACGCGAACTATTTTAATTTTAATTTTTTAAATCTCCATTTTTCAAAACTATTTCACTTTGCGTGAAGTTTTCGTGATATATCTACGTCACACGCGATAATTGAAAAAAAATCTCTCTCCACCCTTTATAAAATATCATATTCTTTATATTTACAAATATATTAAATAATAAATATATAACAAATATATAATAAAATCGATACATCCTTCTAAATCCTTCTCTTCATCTTCCACACGATAAAATAATAAAAAAATTCCATTCCAATCCCAAGTTGCCTTGAAAACAATGCAATCCTCGTTCATTTAATTTCGACCCAGTTTCAATTTACCTTTTTCGCACAACGAGCGAAGCCAAAAGAGGCGACATACATTCAAATTCTCCCGCCACGAAATTGCTACGCGTCCTCAACAATGGCCACGATTTAAACAAAACGTTGCAGTGTACACGTTGTACCAGCATCTGAACTCTTTTCCAAAGGAAAAAGAGAGAAAGAGAAAGAGAGAGAGAGAGAGAAAAAGGAAACAAAAAATATAGATATAGAACGAAAGGAAAGAACTGGTAAACCGTTCGAATTCTTTCCGTTCTCTTTTCAAAACCTCCTGGGAAATTCAATAGGAATAATCCTATAATTGCCTGCCTGTGCTTCCTACATTCGAAACGCGCTTGCGGGGATTGTGATGCCGCACGCCGGATTTAAAGTACGGACACGACACACAAACTCACAGGATATTCCTGATACTGATTAAACCTCGTTCGTTACGTGCCGCCCTGTCATCTGAAACTGGAAGCTGTCGTGCAGTAGAGATAACGTCGAATCATTTTCTGATGCCAGATCGATGACAGACCGTCCGGCTGTGACCAATCAACGCTTGTTAATAACGCTCTTGCCACGTTTATCTAAAACGGGTGGTTGTAGCGACGTTAATAAGTACGATGTATACACTGGCAGGTCGTGTTTGGATCGGAGTATGTCACGATGTATGTATCTTCATATCGGTCACTTTACAGCTCGGTGTCCAATATAGAGTACATCATTTTCATTATTACAGAATTCTGGTATATAGGCTTTTGTGAGATGTAGGGTATTGTAGGAATTTCAAAACAAGTTAGAGAAATTTTTGAGAACTTGTTCAATTTATTTGAGGAAATTTTTATTTTTTCCTAGAATGATTTTTCTTTTTGAAATTCTTCATCTCTCTTTCGCTGCTCGAATTTTTGTTCCTGGAATTTATTTCTTTTACTTTTGTAATTTTATCACTGATATTGGAATTCCTTTTTTGATATATATTGAATTCTAATATCTAAAGTTTCGTTTTTCACTATTTTATTTTATTTTCTTGTTCCTTGAATCTATATTTGTTTGTGAATACTATTTTTTTTAAATTAATTTTATCATGGTAGAATAGATAAAAAAAATGTCTAATAATCTATAATTTTTGTCTGTAGAATTAATAAGATTCAAAAATAAATATAATTATAATAGTCTTCATATAAGAATAATTTTCAATTAAAAATAATCTAAACTAAAAATCACGCGAAGAATGGAAGATTGTAATATCTTTTTGTGAGATCTCAGAAAGATACTAGATTGCCCGCATATGCTTTGTAGTACCATCATAATCAAGTTGACTATACTTTAATAAGATGTATCAGATGTGTATAGTCGGATCATTGGATAATAATCATTGTAATGTGATTAGCAATTAATCCTGGTAAGTACTATTGATTTTAGATTCTGACCCGCATACATCAAGTGTACTAATCATTGCATGTGTTGAATCACTTGATCCCTTGATCATTGATCATGATTATTATTATTAACAGATCCTTAACGGATTATTAATTATTCAAAAAAGAAAAAAAAGTCAAAATTAAAGAATTAACAAAAATTTAAGAAATACAAGTATACCAATGATATTAATGAGAAGAGAATTGATAAAAATTTGAAATTTGAAACCCGAATTTTTGCTAGATCCAATCTTCATCGAATCTGTTCCACGAATGTAACTTGTATGATGTTGTTGGTTTGAAAGAATTGAAAAAGATAAAATGCTACGTATTGTCCTGTATGTCAATATATCATTCGGTGTTTCTATACTTGATGCTTTAATTTAGAATCTCACTATATCGCGGATACTGCTATAAATGAAACGATAGGGTGTTTTCAGGTTATGTATGGACACTGGTAAAATATTGTTTTCCCGTAACTTCGTTTCGTATGCTCGTATGGAATGCTGACAGTGGAGAAAAAGAATGAAAGGGAATATAGAAGGGCCATTTTTCTTTGGCACAAATATGGATGAAGCAAAGTGTATTGCAGTGAATTTTAGTACATATGTTACTCATTCCAATTTCGTTGCCCCTTGATATCCTCATGATAAATAAAATTTGACAGAATTATAATTTAAACAACAATATTTTATTTTCTTCCTAATAATTAATAATTTTAAATAACATTTGCCACACTTCGTTGATTAATTTCGTAAACTTAATAAATTATAAAATTTAATTTAAACTTAATTCCCAATTTTATTATACTACTGAACTTTTAACTAATTTCAACGTCTTCGTTTATTAATCTCACCAATTAGAAGTTCATTAATTAAAAAGCGTAATTACGTTGATCATGATTCACTACTATTCCATCTTTATCGCATTATTTTACACAAAAATTAAACAAGATCGATACAAAAATTTATTATTCGTAATTTGAATTTAAAATTTCGAATTTATTTAAAAAGAAACTTTCGTTTCGAAGATGTAAATATGTATATATATTTTTTTTTTAATAACGAACGAGCTTCGTGAAGACACTATTTACTCAATGGAGTGTCAATGTTTCAACAATACGATCTCAGCAATCTTGAGCTAACGCAAACAGTCAAAATAAATTGTGGAACGAAGAAGGATCCTTTCTCTTATTAAATTTCCTTCGAAAGATCGGCCAATGTTTTCTTATTAAAAGATCCAATTATTTCAATTTAACGTAAACACGACGAATGAAAAAAAGAAAAAAGAAAAGAAGGAAGAATGATTTGCATTTAATATATGTAATAATTCGATAAGTGTCTCGATATCTGTAGAAATTAATTAATGAACCGTTTACTGGGATTATTCATTAGCTTTCATGAATTTAAACTCGTTATTTCTATTCCATTTATATAAATGATACAAAATCACAATTACAGAGAATACGATTGTATTATAAATCGCATCGACACCTCATCAAACATGTAAATGATGCGCGTGCACATAATTTGACATGTAAAATAGGCGTCAAATTTACGCCTATGAATATTTCCAATTGATCATTTTGAGCCTTGTAATTTAAAACATTAACGTAGGAAATAATTGTTATAATGTCGTCATACGTTATCAATGTATTATTCCATGCAATGTATTATTCCATAAAATGTATATTCTTGATGAAAATAATTTGAATGTAACTTGAAATTAGACAACGTTTTTGATGAATTAATGAATGGATTGGTGTAATTTATTCATTTAGAAAATTGTAATTTAATTCCTCCAATATGTAAATTCCATTTTAATATGTATAATAAAATAATATATATATACATGTCAAAAATTAAAATATATCCAGTGCAATCATATTATTGCAGAAATTTCATGTTAAATGGTGAAATTCTGCTCGATTTAAGTTTACACGTTTTTTATTTCCACTATTATTATTGCAAGAAAACCTTTCCTTCCTTATCAAAATGCTTTCAAGATGGAGGAAGGATCAATGTGCAATGAGTGCATCCAGTAATTAATTCTGTCCCTTTATTCGCTCTACTTGCGTCGTTTCAAATTGCTTTCAACGGCTGAACTTGCCGATTAATCACGATCGGTTGAAAGGAGGTGAAAAATATGTCAGAGGTGGGGACTATGACATTCATTGCTTTGCGAAACGATGACGAACGAGCGATCGTGATATGCTAGGATTTCGTGCACGGATTGATGCGTTTAGAATCTTTTCCAGTTAAATAAAGTGTGAAAAATTCAAAGATATTTTTGAAAAATATTCTAATCTCCAAACAAAATAGAAAGTAATTATGAATATAAATAATTACATTTACATATCTCCAATATGTTTTTATTAATTGCAAAGATGAATGATAATAAAGAAGAAAAGGAAATGTGTAATTATTGAAAAGAGATTGAACATTATTATCTTAAATACATATCTCTATTTTATTTTAAAAGTAAAATATCCATATCTAAAATAATATCCATAATAAACGTTAAATATACTCGAGGAAATTATTATGCATTAATATGCCATCCACGAAGTTAATAATCCCGAAACGAACCGTATTTTCCGTGCAATAAGGTTAACGAGCAATTTGTTAAGTGGTATTAACATCTACCCAAAAATGGCTGCGCATTGACCGACGAAATATGTTCAAGAAGATATTCTGTACGTTGAACTTTCGGCCAAGTTTTCACGAGTTGTGCAATTACGTGGTTGATACGTCGTGTCATAATCGAAATTTCTTACTCTACATGACGAAGAACTTTTTAAAGGTGTCGTCGCGACACCTAGAAAAGTTAAGTGATATTAGAAAAAACTTGGACAGACTTTACGATTTTTACGGAGAGATTGTAATTTCGAGACTTTCCACGTTCCCTCGTAGACGAGATATCCTCGTTCCAACATATTCTCTAGTTGGGTTAACGATAGCTGGAAACGAATCGATACGAGCTTAATCGATATGAGTCGCGTTTCCTTAATGCGGTGAGAGGAGGATCTTTTAGCACCGATCGAGAAACGAGCTTCGGCCGCATTCGATTGAACGTTAACACGTAATTAAGGCGAAATTGGCCCTTTTAGAAGATAGCGTGTATATTGTTAATGGTAAAAGTTATTTTGAGGTTAAATGCATGATTCTTTTGGATTAGGAAATTTGAAATTGGCGCGTTTAACTTTTATCGTAGCACCAAAGGCGCGAATTTTAATCTTAATTTTTTAGAAAATATAAGAGATAATTTTAAAATTTCAACATGATCAATTTATTAATTATCGTATTGTATTGTATTCTGATATCATGAATTCTATTTTGTTATAATTTCCTGAAAAATAATCTTAAAAATAATATACGCGACTTTAAAAATCTCGAAAAATATATTACGATGAAATAAAATATTTAATATAATGAAATTATTAAAATTCTTTGTGTTTTTTTCACATTTAAAAAATTCTCATGCTTATTATTCCACATGCTTTTAAAAATAGATTTTTTTAAAAAACTTAATTTTATAATCACATAATTAAAATTATATGAAATGATAATAATTTTTTATCACATATTGAACTCGCAACGTTAATATTCGAATAATATTATTCCCAAGTAAAATAAATAGAGAATGGGGCATATACATTATTCTTTCATAAGTTTAAATTCATTCAGCGATATTCATTTTATTTATTTCTATAAGATATATAAAAAGATTGTAAATTAAGGAAAAAAGATTTCTAAGGTTGTATTTTCAACGAAGAGATTATTCCTATTTCGATTAATAAAATTGAATCGAATTATTAATAATAATAATTGTCAAGTGTCAATTATTAATTTGATTTTTAAATTCTGTGAGACAAATTTAACATCGTTCCAATTTTGAAACGGGTTAGTGATCTTTTAATAAGTTAAAAATAATCTTCTAAGTATTCGTCGGTCTTCAAACCCGAAATACCTTCAAATCCTTTGGATATACGCTTTATTACGGAAATTATTTGAACCTTTAA
This sequence comes from Apis mellifera, assembly GCF_003254395.2. Classification (NCBI taxonomy): domain Eukaryota; kingdom Metazoa; phylum Arthropoda; class Insecta; order Hymenoptera; family Apidae; genus Apis; species Apis mellifera. The sequence continues at coordinate 7,072,020 of NC_037641.1, forward strand.
AACGTCGTTTGATGCAAAATAATATTAAAATTGATAATTCATCCTAGAAAAAGATGCTATTATAATTTCTTTGAAAAGAGAGAATAATTCAATGACAGGATTATTCAATTCAATAGCAGCACATGAATTTATGCTTTAACTTTTTTATTGCAAAATTTTAAAAATCTGAACAAATTCTCTTAATATCGTAGAAAGAACTGCTGAAAAGATATTTTAACGCATAGATCGATAAATGTAAAAGAGCTTTTCGTGTTTTCCGTTGTTTCACGATCATTTTGGTTCTGAGATTAAATTATGTATTACTACCACCATCCTCTTGAATATTTCAAAAATATTGACTGTCATAATATTATATATTCCCTTTTGAAGATTTTGTTCCTTTGAATTCAACAGAGTATTCTGCTTTTCGTCTACGTCATATAAACTATTCCCCTTTAATCATTAAAATGGATTTATCACGTATTCCAGTATAATCTTCAAACATAAAGCGATTCAATACGATTCGACATCAGATATAAAGAGATATAGATAATGAAAATTCTGTAAAACAATATTTTCCACTAGCTATTTTCATCCATCTTCTTTCTCACAAAAAAGAAATTGTTTCATCAACATACGTTTCATTATCCATTCCTCGATCGAGACCCTTCAAACTATTCACTCTGCCGACTCGAACCCGCGATCTTCTTCCTTTTTCCGTTTCCAATTAAATTTTAACCAAAGTCGTCAAATGGAAGAAAAAAAACTGTATATCAATAAGACCCCCATTTCTTCCCGCGTTGCTCGTCCCACTTACACTTTTGGCCAGTAATTACCTCAGCGAAACTTGGCAGAATTGGCCACTTCACCCTTATCGAAAACCGGATGAAAAGTCGTTCACGAGGTCCAACCGGGCCAACTTTCCAAACTTTCCATTCAAGAGGCTTTTCTCCCGCGTGACCCGCCATCCTCGCCGCCCAAAGCCGCCGTTTAAAATCGTGACAGAACGCTCGCGAACAGTCTTCCATCCTTTCCGACACCGATATTCCATCCCTTCTTTCGCTCACACTCCCTCCCTCCCTCCCTTCAGTTCGACAGAATCCATCCCCATTGTGCGACACGCAAAAAAGAAAGGATCCTCCTTTCCTCCTTTCGATCTCTCCTTTTATCTCCCTCCTCCTCCTTCCTCCTCCTTTCACCCGGCTCCGCTCATTCTTCCCCAGTTTCTTCGACTGTTGTCGCCTGTTATATATATTCGATCTCTTTCCAACCGATACTTCTCCCGTTCTCCGCTCTCTGTTCTCCCACGACAGGAGTGAAAACCGGTCCAAAGCGCACCGTACACGAGGCTGTAAATAATAAAAAATGAACCACTTCCGAAAATGAGTCGTGCGCAACCCCTGCCAGTGGCCCTTTGTCACACGACACTTGTCTCCTCGTTTGAGTCCTTTGCCATTATACCGTTTCTGCCGGTACTTTCTCTCTCTCTCTTTCTCTGGCTCTGTATTCTCTTTCATTCTCCGGCGATCTCTCTTTTTTTTATTTGTTTCCTTTTTATCTCATTTTTTTTTATTCCTCACGTTTTTCGCCCTCCTCACGAGTAGTCACGATTCGATTCTCTGTTCGTTCGTTTTCGATAAGGGAGGAAGGGACAAAGAAACATTTGCGAATGAAATTGTGTACACCGATGTGTGAATCGATTTTGGCGTAATGAGTTTCTTCGTATCGTGTTATTTGATTTCAAGGTTTTTTGTAAAAAGGAAAAATAAAATTGTATAGATATGAAATAATCGATAGTGATACAGATCTATATGCGAATAAGTTGTGCAAATATCTTTCTCGTTTCAAGAATTGTAAGCAGGAAAAGAATTTTGAACAGGTTACACTAGAATGATGACAGAACTGATCAGACTTATGAAGATATATATAGGACACGCACATTTAATGTTTTTTTAACATTTCAATAAATTTGCGATTTCTTATCATTTTTTATTGGATTCATGAGTTTCATTTACAATATATGTTATGATATTTTAAATACTGCAAGTTAAAATATGTACGTACGTCTCTGACGTATAATAAAATGAGATCTAATCACATAAAATATTTTAAAATGAAATGTTCCATAATTCCTATCCTATTCCCTTACTTCCTTCATTTAATTTATTTCAGAATATTTCGAGAAACGCACGAAACAGTCACGTTTTTTCTACGTTTGTTAAGAATTTTTATACTCATTTAAAAATAAAATAAACGTCGAGAGAAAGTTTCTTAGCGAAGCGTCTTCGTATTGTCCAACCACAATCCCCTCCCCTCCTTCCACCATTTCCTTTCTCGTATTTTATTCCGTTTCCGTTTCCTTGTCTTTTCTTTCTTTCTTTCTTTTCTTTCTTTTTTTTCGAATTCAAAAACTTTCTTTGCGTTTTAAATTACAGAAATGCATTCTAAATTGCGTGTCCTGGCCGAGACAGAGGAAAAGGAGCCATGAGAAACGTAGCACTTTCGAGAATGAGTTGTGCTCATCTCTCGCCAGCCGTTTCCTTGAACATTTGTCTCGTAATTTGAGCCGCTCGGTGTACTATGTTTTTCTGTATCCCGTTACTTCCAACGATTGTCTTCATCGATGAAACGTATTACGTATACTTTTAGCTCTCAGCTTAATTAATCGATAATTCAATTTTTCGTTTCATTCCAGTTCTCGCCAATTATCCATTTCTCTTCCCCCGATGTGTTTCATCCGATAATGTGAAAAATTTGATTCACGATAATTTTTTTAATATCGATAACAAGTATAAGTATTTCGAACAAGTTAAATTAAATATTTTTATCAAATACTTTTTTTTTTTTAGAAAAACCAATGCAGTCTACGATTACACAGCTGTTGTTCCAATAAAATTAGATAAACCGTACAATCTCACGTGCACGCAGCATAGTTTCATATTCTCCTCCTCAGTATCTCCCCGAGAAGTTATCCGATATTTTATCGTAACGGAAGCACGTGAGCGCACAGATTAAAACGAAAATATCAACAAAAGATGGGGGGGGGGGATGGAATATTAAACTAATATGCCGTTTCCACTCTCGTATCCCATTCCACTCATTACACGTATTAACTTTGAATGGTTATTTCACGGATTAAAATTCATCCTCTTTATGTCATCCTCCCATCCCATTATTTCCCCTCTTCCTCTCCCCCGCCCGCTTACAGAAATTCTCCTCCTGCCTTTCTTCTTTGCGATCCGATAGAATCATTTCGATATAAAAGCTCGACGGATAGGGGCGTGGAGGAAAGGTGGAAGAGATGCCCATCTCTTTTTTCCCTCCTCTCTTTTCTCTCCTCCCGTGTGCAGCCACGACGACGTTTCATCGAGAGGATACGCTCCTGAACGACATTTCACGACTCAGAGAGGGAAAAGGGAATAATAAAAAATGAACCACTTCCGAAAATGAGTCGCGCGCACGTCTGTAGCCGGTGGAGGCTTTGCAACGCGATACTTGTTTCATCGTTTGAATCCTCCAGTGGTGTTCCTGGCCTCCCCTTCAATCCTCTCTTCTTCTCCATCTTTTCTTCATCGGTGACAGAGAAACGAAATTTCGGCAACGCTTACTTTTTCTTCTTTTCTTTTATTTTATTTTTTCTTCTTCCACTCTCTCTTTCTCTTGCATACGTATCTTTTATTTTCTCACCGGTTAAAAAATTTTCCTTTCTCCTTTCCTTCTCGCTCTTTCTTGACTCCTCATTGACTTTTAGCGCGTCGTACGTGAAAACGTGCTCCAGTTGAAATCTGGGTTAAGCAGCGTCGTTCGCTATTAAAATATCGGCGCAGAAGTTGCTTAATTACGGGGGTAGGTAGTAGTATCACTCACTAGTCGAACTTCGTATTTTTTAACGTCACGTTTCCAACTCGTTACCGGCCTATTAATTAATGTTTGACTTGTGTCAGCTTTATGTCGTTCATACGAGAGCAATTAACGTGATCTTCGTGGAAATATAACATTTGTACGATTTTTCTGCGCCAACGTTGGACGATTAATTAGATAAATATGTATGTTTTTGTAGCAGAGATTTAATTATGAATTTTTAATTGGAATTATTCTTAAGATAAGTCGTTATCCAAAGAAGATGTACGTATTTTCGTTTTTTTCTTTATATTTTGATAATTTAAAAATTTGAACACGATGGCAATTTTCTCCAAGTTATGAAAAGTAGTATTTTATGTACCACATCTCATGTCGTATTTCTTCTCGATATTTCAAAAAAAAAAAAAAAAAAGGAACGAAACGTTTGAGACAAAATTATTTATATTCTCGACTTTTTACAGCAAACATTCAGTTCAATTTTTTCACACGATGGATAATTTAAAATTATTTCTCAAGTGTGAACAGAAAATTCTCACCATTTATCTCCAATTCAAAATTATTTCCTTGGAATCTGTTTCCCACGCCTCTCGATAAGAAATTCCATAGTAATTCCGAATTCTATCGATGAATATTCATCCCTTTCCCTTCCCTTAGCACGATTCTGCAAAATTCAACTCTGTCGAAGTCGGGTGGCGAGAAATAATGCAAGGTCGACATCCGATGAAATTCAAGAATCGAACATCGCGAGAAACGATAAGATAAAGGGAAAAGGGGAAAAAAGAAAAGAAAAGAAAAAAGGGAGTTAAAAAAAAGAGAATGCAGGTTCTAGATGAAGGTGAGGAGGAGAAAGGTGGTCGATGCTCATGGACAGAGCAATCTGTTCGGTGAGTTTAAGCAGCTTGTGTCTATTTGCCCGACGAGAAGATTCGTTTGCGAGGAAATCTTACAATCTTGCTTCGAGAGCTAAACTATCAAGTTGTTTGAGTGGGACGATTTCACCGAAAGGTGACAGGGCTCTGTCCGCTGTGCTTCACCTGCAGGCGTTCGCGACAGCTTTTAATCGCGCTGAATGAAGCGATAAGACGTTTACAGACTCGACATGTGTTAAATCAATATTACAGTTTATTCCATTTCCACTTTTTGTGGGATGGAAGAGAAAAAAAAGAGAAAAGATAAAGATAATAAATTTTATGTTCGTATCTATGAGTTTCTTTTCTTTTCTTTTTTTCTTTAAGGTGAAATTGAAAATTAGAAATAAAATATTTTCCTATCTATATTCGTTATATTTCTCGACAATAAAGAAATACGACTTATGAGTATGTTGTTAATGAATTAGAACAGAAAATTTAATAAATTATAGTTAAAATTCGAAACAATGTGAGAGACACTGAAGGTGGAAATATAATTTTCGTATCATAAAGTTATCTCGCCATCTTTGCGAGAATAATTACAAACTTTCCAGAAAACTCGGTAAATTAAACATCAACTTGAACAAAGTTGTCTTCGTCAAACGAAGGATATTCTTCGGTTAAACATAGAAGCGAAATCCAAACAATTAAATTTCCACGATATAATAAGGAAACGGTATTTTTAATGAAACGTTTCGAAACTTTGAGTCACCTTTTGCATTCGATATTTCAACATTAAACATCATCATAATATCCACACACCACATTTTTCTCAATCTGTTTCACTGTATTAATTCTTCTTCCATTCTCGACAAAATTCGCCCAATCCCTCGATAAACGCACGAAAAACCAAAAACAAAAATAAACAGATTCCAATGAATTCCGATGAAAAAATAAAACCAAACAGAATCGAATAGACTACTCGTACAATAGTCGCGAAAATACAATATCAATCTGTATTCACGTATGTGTATAAACGTTCATCAACGTTCATCACCGTGGAAAAAGAGACTTTTACGAGTCTTACGAATACCCTTTGCCAAACTTAACCCCCTTCCCCCCTAAATAAACCGTTCCATAAGACGACGAGGGAATCCTTGTTTCATTCAAGACGCCGCGAGACGGCGTCCCTTCACCAAAATAATTACTATCCCGGAAGTATCTGGCTGGATAGAGAGAGCGTAATCCCACGGGGACACATATTTCCTTGGGGGGTGGCAGAAGGAACGGTGATCTACCCTTGCCGCTCGTCTCCCAGCTATTTTCCTCCACGCCTTTCATATCTTTCCCCGCTTTCACTCTCTCATCTTCCCCTTTCTCTCATCAACCCCTTTCGTCCGGGGTCGGCTGATTCGCGCGGAGGTTGACCGTGGTTGAGAGGGTTGGTGCGCGAGAGTTGGATACGCGGTGGCAGCTGCGAGTGTTTAGCGAGTCGCTAAGAGGAGGGGGCGAAGATGAAACGAAGAAGAAAGGGTAGGGTCGCGGACGAGGGCGATGGTTGATGCAAACGCGAAACGCGAGAGGGTGGAAGAGAGCGTAAGTCGAATCGTAAAGTGGAATGTGTATACGGTGTAAGCTTTTGGGGGAAATACGAATGTCTCGTACGTGTTAGTTTATCGGGTGGATATTCGGCAATTAGGGATATTCGGCTATTGGAGCTATCGGGTTTGGAGACAGATTTCTGCACGTCTGTGCGTGTGTCGGGCCGCAGGCACGATGATTATTCGGTAATTAAGCGATTGGTTAGGCAAGGAGAGATCGACGTGGAATTGGTGTCGTCGGAGTGGGGAGGAGGGAAGCTCGCGCAAACGCCGTTCAAAGAGAAACAAAATTTCGACGATATTAATTTTATGGGGAGGAAAAAAGAAAACGTGTAATTAATTTCTCTTTATTACAAAAATAAAGATCAACAAACAATGTTCCTTCTGATAGAGTGTTACATGACTTGTATAAATAATTAGCTAGATAATTGTTGATTAGCGTGTAAAATAAAAATTTGATTAAAGTAGATCGAGAGCATAGCGGATTCGATTTAAAATTAAAGCCAATTTTAATCAAGAAACTCGGTAAACTTCGAATCTCGAGTAAAATTTTGATGAAATATTTTCGAGGCAGCCTGTACACGTCAGCGAACGCTTCACCGATCGAGTGCGGCAAAGTGCATCGAAAACAAAACAACAAGCCTAATTGAATCGTTATTCAAGTAGTCGGATGCATATTCACGTGGTGGTGGTATCAACACCCTCGCCGAGAGCAAGTTTCATGGGGGATGGGAAAAGCGGAGAAAGTGAACGCACACAGCCGGCCGCGTGGAATGCGCTCACGGACACGCGTAGGCAACGACTATCCGATAACATTGGACGCGCATCGGGTGAAAAGTGTGCGTGCACGTACGGGAAAAGGAGGGCGTGATGGATGGAACAAGGGACGCGAGAGAAAAGAGGGTATTCTTGGCGAGCTCGTTGGTCTTCGAGGCGAATTTAATTCGTTTTAAACTGTATCTTGGGAAGGATCATTACCGATGCTTCATGTTCTCGGGCTAATTGGAAATTAAGTCTTGGAAAAATGTGGAAAAGTTTTGGATTAAGCAAGATCCAGTGGTTTAACAGTGGTTGATTTTAAATGAGAATTTCTTTTCTCCTATCTCTAGAAGTTTTTTTTTTATCATTGTTGTTTGTGCGTGTGTGATAAAAGTTCGAAGATTGTTGTAAACTATCTTGAATTTTATTGAAATTAATTAGAAATTAAATGCGTCTGTAAATATTAATTAACATATTTAATTATTAGATGCTTGTTAAGTTTATTTTATTACTATTTTTCGGATATCAATGTATATTTCAATATAAATTATAGTTATACTGTTTCTTTAAACTTATTTATCAGATAGATATTACACAAATGCAAAAATATATCAATCATTTACACAAAAAATTTCCATAATTAATATAAATTCTACTTATTTATACCATTTATCTTTGTAAATAAAATAATAAAAGTTTATTATACACATTCTGAAAAAGAAAAAAATAAAACGTATCAAAATTCGGATTCAATTTTTTGCTGCTTCGAAATAAATTTACAAATTATTGAGATGAAAATTTATGATCGAAAATCTACGCTACGTTTCTCCCTCCCTCCCGTATTTTTAACCAATTACGTCATTACGGGGATAATGAAAGTTCAACCGGCGCCGATTTACCAACAAATTGACAGAATCCGCTTACGCGAAATTCACGAGGAAAATAAGCCGGCACGCGTGTGAGCGAAATTCTCGCCGACTTAAACGCGGCAACGTTTCGCATTAGGAATGGACATTTACGGCAATAATTGCACAATGAAAATAAATATCACCATGGTGACCGCGAACAAAGCTCTGATTACGCCTTTTGTGTCTAACCTGGCCCTTTGTGCCCTCTCTAAACGAGAATTTCGTTTCTCGGCCGGGTTGCGCGTTTTACGGCCACGCCGAAACAAAACCAGGCGTATGTGAAATTATGCTTAACCGTATTAACAGTTTCCACTTTTCGTAAACGTCACAGGATGGAAACGGCTGGTGGATTCCATTGTAACGTACAAAAGGCACGAAATCGGTAAAACTTGATAAAACTGATTGAAAGCTTTTAAACGGGAATTGATATTGAGTCGCTGAGAATGCGTCGAATCCGCATATTTTCCACCATCGATTTTCGAATTTCAACGATGAAACACATCGGAACGATTCGATAAAATATTTAAATATATATCCGCGATTTTGAAGCGGAAAATTATAATATATGATAATATATCAACGCGATAATTATTAGATACTCTTGACACGATAAATTCAATATCGTTGATAATATATATCAACACGCATTATCATATTCCAAGAAAAGAAATCTAAACTCGATTAAGACATAAGAAATACGATAAACAATAAGAAATACAAACCACATTCTCTTGCTTGAACAACCATATCGCGATATAACTCTCGACGAAATCCTCTTTTCATACGAAACTTCTTACCCTTAATTCGCCTTAATTCCAATGCAAGAACATCTTCCTGATCGGAAGGATCGAAAAATGAAATATCCCCCAAGTTGTGCCGCGATCGACGCGCCATATCTCTCGACCGATCGGCATCCTTTTCCCTCCGACTACAACTTCCTCTTAATTCCCAACTTCTTACGCCCCGTTCGCAAAGCCGATTCCGGCCGACCTCATTCTCCACGGATCCTTTTGTCCAGAAAATTTCCGCACTTCCGCGCCGCTGCGCCACAATCAAGCCCTACGCCACATACAAACGGGATGGGGAGATTGCGCAGACGCGTGCACGTGCACAAGAGAAAAGGAATCCTCCACGTTTTGCATCGCGGCAAGTTTATTAGAAGACCGAGCTTTCAGGTCCTAGCCTCTCCGCAATGCAGGAGAAAGTTTGGCGCGAACAGTTCGTCTCAGAGATGTTGGCGCGAGATTTTCCACTTGGAAACTTGGATTTTTTCCCCTCCCCTCTCCTCTCGCTCTCGTCTAATCTCCTCTCGATTATTTTTCGACTCGATTAACGGGCATCCAAGTGGAAAATCTTCGATTTTGAGGAGGTTGGGAACAGTTTCTTGGCATGTACACTCGTATGGAAGTTGGCGAGGAAAGTGGAGTTTCGTTCTGTTCCGTCACTGCGGTCTCGTTGTTAGTCTCGGTTCCTGTGATTGATTAATTGATTAACCGATGGATGGATTCGAATGAAGTTTCTTGTTGTCCGTTGATTAGTTTTAGAGTGTGTTTAGGGGATGATTGACGTATAGGATCGAGGGGAAATTAAGGCTGAAGGAAATATTCGATTTGTTTAATTAATACGAGGCTCCCTTTTTTTCGTATATGCTATCGATCAATCGTATATCATCTTGATAACTTTGTTAATTGATCAACTCGTTTATTTCGTAAGTTAAAGTTAAAGAAAATATAGGTTACTGAATATCTCTCTATAGGTTACTGATTTTCTCAATTTTCTGAATACTCGATGTTTTATGATATTTTACACAATAGTTTTTAATCGTATAAAAATCTATAATATATTTATCAGTAATAGTGAAACAGGATCGAATATTCTATACTGTGTATATACATTTGCGGGTTAGAAAATTTCGCAACAAAGCAAATATTTGTCACAATCTTTCACAATAAACAGAAAAATTTCGAAATTTTAGAATCCACAATCCAGGACGGAATGATGGCAGACCCTACACCGAAGAAACGTAATCACGCGATAAGTTGGCGAAACATGTTTTCGGTCGTAACAAGTTTCCCGAAATGTTATTTCTCCTTGCCAAGAGATTTCGGCTTCGTGAGGACCGGTTAAATTTTCGACTTCTCGAGCACGTTGCGGAGGCGATTTTCGAGCGCCAGAAACGAGGTCGGTCTCCTCCTTCTTAATACGGATTTTGGTATTAATATCGACACTCGGTTTAGCACCACTCCCAAGATTTTCCACCATCCGCTCGTCATCCGGACGCCAGATTTGCGCTTAAATCCTCCCTTTCATTCGAGATTCGCGCCATTTCCAACTTCGCACCTGACCACGCCTCGATATCCCATTTCACGCCTCTTCGCGAGATAATTGTTTCTGATTTACTTTGATTAAATTTCTGCCTCTCGCGAAATATATAAATTTTTGTCAACGGATAAAAATGCTTGTTAATTTTCCATATATTTTCACTAACCTAATTCTTTGCGAATCAATTCAAGGAATAATCCAATTCGAAAAAGTTATCGATGTGCAATGATTTCTCCTTTTTTATTTTTACTAATAATAATTTAAAAACTTCGAAGCGTTCTCGATCCGGCGAATAATACGAACGCGAGGGAATTAATAAAATAATATCTGCCTCGTGTCGCGCAACAGCGCACAATTAACTTTTCACAGAGAGCCGTGCAAAATTCAATTTCACGTTTAATCCCTTCTCAGACGTACGCGTGGTCGGTAAACGTAGCGGCTAAAATAAATGTTACTCGACTCGTGACATTTTCCTGCTAGACCAAACTGCCTCCCTCCCTCCCCCAACTCTCTTAAAACTCCCTCCGTAAAAACAAGAATATCACCCATCCACCGGTGTCCACTCGAAAGCACGACGTAAACCAAAGTAAACCAAACACGAGAGACACCCTCTCTCTGACCGAAGGGAAAACGATATAAAACCGGCGGTATGAACGGTTTGCATGAAATAAAACGGAGAGTGCAAGAGCTCGGAGCACTGTACAGTTGCGTGGCGACACAGGGACGGTGAGCTGGTAGTCCTGCGTGTTTCCCCCCTAGTAATAACCCATCCATTGTTCGAGGCCCCTTATCGCGCGTGGGCGTAAAGCGAAGGAAGGAAAGGAAGGAGGGAGGGAGGAAGGGAAGGAAGGAGAGGATCGCAGAGAGGGGGCACGTAGAGAGGATCGGCGAGGGAGAAAAGGGACGCTCGAAGGAAAAAGAAAGGATGGGGTCACAACTAGCCGGAGGGGTAGTGATCCGAGATCTCGTAATGGGGACGTGGAAGTGCAAGCTCAGGCTAAGTAAAACGAAGGTCTAGGGCAAGTCGATATATATATATATCTCACCCTTCCATGTTCTCCTCCTGCTCAAAGATTCCTCCTAGCCCTTTTAACCCCCCGGAGGTAAGAGAGCCACGCCACTCGAGACGTGGAAGCAGCCGCGTGGAAGCTGGCAATTCAGTGTCGGCGACCCCTCGCGAATCACCAAGGGTGGGTAGGTAAATCGAGGAGCAATAACAGACCCTTTATTCGAGGATAGTTGGTGCACGTGGCTGTGTTCAGGTGACTGATTGATGATGCGCGGAGCAGAGATGCGATTATATTGCGAAATTCTCGTCTCGTGGATCGTGGGAAGCGTTTAAAGGGGCGCGTTTACGGGTTTTCGTAGAAAGATTTTTGGAATTGTCTCTTTTCTTTTTTCGAAGTGGTATGATTATTTCGGATAAAAGGATTTGGATGAATAAGTGAGTTTTGCCATTTTCATATTTCTTCGTTTCGGAATTTTGAATGGAGAGATTCGATGCAATTTTCTTTAGGAGTTTAAATGACCAAAACTATTCGGTTTAGGGGATTACAACTGAATGAACTCTAATGGGAATTTGCTTTAACGAGCTGTGATCAAGTATGATTTATTATAATGCGCTTCTCGAACCTATTGTATCATAATTGACAGAGGCACTATATTATAGCCAGCGACGTACATCAATAATCTAATTTTATTATTTCAACAAGCCCAAAGTTTATACTATTTTCGTTTCAAATTTCAAATTTGTTGGTGTATATATAGAAATTTTATACATATGTATATATATATTGAACAATCAATTTTCAAAAACAATTTATATACGTAAGGAAATTACGTATATAATCTAGGAGAGAAACAAAAAGTTCTACGATATTGGCGTAAAACTTTGATGTAATATCCTCATCAAACAAAATCCACTTTCAAGACTCGGAGAACCGATCGCTTGAGAACGGGTTCTTATCCCCGAAAAATATCTTAGGAACTCGATCATGGTGGTATAATGGGGTTCGTTGAAAGATAAACCGGGATGGAGAGGATGATGGATCGCGACCACAGGACTAAAGCAAACAGGCGAAAAACTTGGCATGCAGGTCATATCGTGGTAATGATTTCTCCTTCTGCCAGTCGTACCAGTTGCCAAGCAAATGGAATCCCATGTTCTTTTTTCGTTTTTTTTTCTTTATTTTTTTGTTTTTTTTTTTTTTTTCGTTTTCTTTTTATTATTACGACGAACTATGGATTCAATTCAGGCCCGTCGGACAGAACATCGACCTGTTTCACTGACACACTCTCAACTGCTCTTCCATTAGTAGGCAAACCTGAAAAGAGCGAGTGAATGAATAGACAAAGAACGAATAAACAAAGGGAAACGCGATCTCAGAGCTTGATTCGCTCCGTCACGAGTCCGACTGGCTGCATTTTTCTTCCCTCTATTTTTTTGTTTTCTCTTCTCTCTCTCTCTCTCTCTGTTTCTCTCTCCTTCTTTTTTCCTGTTTCCTTTTTTTTTTTTTTTTTATTAATTCATCAATCCGTCGACATTCCCTTCCCGTCGGTTCTTTATCGAGCTTGAATGTTCGTTACAGATTTGCCGAGCGTTCAAGCGTTTCGTCGAAAAATTTTTCCATCGATCCGTAAAGTGGCTCCATCCGATTTTAAATCGATGCCAGACGCGAGTTTTGATTTTTGTCGTTGCTCGAACACGCGTGAATGTTCGTTGAATTGCCCATCCTTATAATATCCTTTGTAACTCGTGGCTCACTTTTGCCTCTCCCTTCTTGGTAAATTTGTTCTTTCCCATTAGGACTTTTTTCCTTCTTCTTTTTTTTTCTTTTCTTCTCTTTTCTTTGGTGCTCCACAACCTGTTTCAACTTTTTCTTGTTATTCCTTTCTCGATCCACGTACATTGTTTCCCCCGTCGTACGATCTATTAAAAGGAATTTTCGTCCGATAAACGAACAGGGTAAATATTTTCGTGCAAATATTTATAGAAAGGGGGAGGATGGTTGGATCTTTTCAAAGAGACGGCCAATACGAACGAGCCACGAGGTGTGATAGCTTTCTTATTTTTATATGCATTATACAACACGACTGCTCTCGGATCTATTCTATTTTATCCACCATCTAGGTTTGTACCTACAACTATGCGGAACGTTTATTATTACCGAGATTAAGAGGTTGAGAAATTTTCTCGAAAACTTTTAAATTATACAGAGCGAAAAGGGGTGTTGTCGATTTGTTATTAATTTTAATTTTTTAGTAGCACGAAAGGAACTCATAGTCTATGCTTCAGTTTAATTTAATTTTGTTGATTAATTAATATTATGGCAAGTTATTCGTACAACAAGCTTAATTAATCGGGACAATGCAGTATTTATCGATTTTTCTTTAAAATTAGCGAGCTAAATTAAAAAAAAAAATTCCCCCTTCGTCCAACTGATATTATCGATAAAATCTCACAATTCGTTCTATTTCAAAATTCTAAAACTAAAGTAAAAAAAAAACTAAAAAAAAATAATGACTGACTTGAAATTTTTTGATTCAAATCTTCGATGTTAAATAAAACTTCATATCGAAGATTCGAGTGTTGCACAAATATTGTATATTCGCTTTTTGTAAAGTTTCAATGACTATCCAAATATTTACACACGCTGTATAAACATTTTTCGCATTTATATGTCTACTGTAAATTGAAAAGAAAAATAAAATAACATTTCTTATTTTCTCTACGCATAGATCGAATCATATCATTCGCTGAGATCGATGAAAATTCCAGGAACGCATACGTGCATACAGGAAAGAAGATTAATCGTAACTCCCCGATCATTCAATCGCGAAATTATTACCAATATCCAACGACATTAACGAATCGACGAGAGAACTCATTCCCCTCCCCTTTTCCCATCACGTACCGTCACGTTTCCGGTTCCGTGACGCTCGAATCGGGTCATTGGAACAGAACCCAGTTACGAATAAATGACAACGTTAACCCTAGTCGAAAGACGAGAGTCGCGCAACCAACGAACTTCGAGATCTTCGTCTCGCCCCTCTTCATTCACGACCACAAGAAGAAGAAGAAGAATAAGACCGTGGCGTATAACCGCGTCAACGGCCGATGTTATCGAAGCTAGGCCTCCACCGACGCGTTAGGGTTCGCCGTTTTCCCCTAACCTCGAGACTGAGCCGCCCTCGCCCCAACAGCCCCCAGGTGCCCACATCTCCCACCCAATTGGGGATTCGATCGACGCCGACCGTACTTCGAACCGTGACCACCCAACCCCGTGGTGGCGCCTGCGTCGTGGCGACCCGTAAACACGCGAGGAGGATCGGCCTAGGGAGGGAGAAGGACGCCGCGCACCCACCCTCCCCTCCTCCCACGCTCTCGCCCGAACAACCACGGCCGGACCTGCGCGGTGAATGAGAACCACTGTGCCGCGTAGAATTCGTGCGGCAGGATCTGCTTTTCTCTGGCCTGGCCGAGGGACTGTGTCTCTCCGTGTGCTCGTCCACGGACGTGGTAGGTGTCGATATCCGGCCAGGAGGGGCGTGTACGGACCGTGGAGGAGTAAGGGTGTGAGTGAGTGGTAACCGCGTTTGAACGGCGCTCTCGGAGAGGTCTATCCGCTAGGGATGTTTCTCTGCGCAAGGCAGAGGAAAAACGTCGGTGGAATAATATCGATGGACAATAATGGATGGTGGGAAGAACGTTAACAAGGAGAGTAGGCCTCGAAGAAATTGTAGAGATTGGTCACAGCGCATGTAGAATATTCGGAGGATATATGGAATGTCGCGATCGTTCATCAGTCACCCCTTCCCCGTTGTTGACAGGGCAACAACAACGGAGTTTCACGGGTGACGGATAGCAAATTTAAACAACCCCCCGCGCAGGCAGTTGTACCACTGTTTCGCTACGTAATCTCACAACCCTGTTATCTTGTAACCCCGTTCACACGCGCGCGCACACACGTACGGGGAGGAGAGGTAGGGATACGGATAGGATGCAGAACATTAGCGTTAATATCAGCGTGTTGATGTTCAGCTACGCTCGAAGCGGGTAGCGGCTCGTGTGTACTCGGTTGGCAGCGGTAGGCAGCGGTGGTAGGGCAGGATTTGCCAACGAGGCGGCACGGTATTGGTAATATTCGGTGTATTACGCACACGTGGGGAATAGGGAGGTTATGGGGTGGTGTTGGTGAAGGAAGTGGAGGTGGAAGTTGCGAGGAGCGAGTGGAGGTGGGCGAGGGACGAGTGGTGGTGGAGATGGCGGCGGCGGCGGTGGTGGCGGTAGCGGCGGAAGGTAGTTTCTAGGTGGTGGAGGGCGCGGATCGTCATCCGCAAAGTCGTGCGTTCACCCCGTCGTGCCGCGACGACAACAGGGCGTCGTTCGTTCCGGAACGAGCGACGCTGCGTCGAGTTCGCTCCTGGGGGTCCCGTCGCGAACTTTTCTCTCTCTCTCCGTTAATCCATTAAAGCGTGCGACCAACGACGTTCCTATCAGCGCTGCCGACTTGGCGTTGCCGCGCGCCCCACCGAACCGTGGAAAGGAGGAGAGAGGAGGAAGAGGTGTGCGGTGTTCGGTTCGGTCCTCGAGTCGGTCGACGAGAAACGAGGTGTTGAGTCGCTTGGTTCGTCGAATTCGAGTGCACTGCGAACCGAAGTGAGTTGAAATTGATCGATACAGGGCTGGTGAGATATTACTGGTGATTGGTGGTGATCGAGGTGGAGGATCGCCAAGTGAAGGATATACGTGTCCTTTCGATGCACGTGGTCGACGGGAGGGGCGGCGAGGAGGTTGGACACGAGGCGAAAGCTGTAAGCTAACCATCGGGATTCGAGGTTAGGAATTGGTACATGTGGCGTCGACGGTCGATCGACTCTCCGCCGAGAACGTCCTCGTGGGAAGGACGTCATCGCGGTTGGGTATCGTTCTAGGGGTTGCTACGGGCGCGGACATACGCGGGAGGAGTGGGGTGCGAAACGGGGGCGAGGGAGGTGTTCGCCAACGACGAGAGCCAGGTCTAACGTGAATCTCGGTTGGGCGGTTGGAAGGTTAACGTCCACGGTCTCACGCATGTGAATAGCGTCGCGGGTGAGGAGAGAGAGGATCGTTCAAGTGTCCACGGACCTGAGGATGTCACGGATTCTCGAGCTGTTTCCACGTCAAGTGCGATATTAGAGGTGGAAAACATTGTCACGTGGATTTGCTCTCGAGACGCGATAAAACGCTCGAGTTCCCTCCTATTTTTTTTCCTTTCTCTCTTTCTCTCTTTCTCTCTATTTCTCTCCCTTTCTCTCTCTCCGTTCCGTGTGCGTGCGTGAAACGGCAATTGGTGCGATAGTGTGGGAAGAACGGTCGTGCGTCGATCCAAGCGCAGGGATAAACGACGCAGGATGAATGGATGGATCGGGGCGAAACGACGGTATAATTGGCCGGTGTATTTATAGATAACGAGGTGGTTGGATCGGCTAGCTTAATTAGCTGTCGATCGATGATAGGGATTTCGTGGAAAGGTGTTGGCATTTGTTTCGGGAAGAGAAGAAAGAAGCGGATACCGGTCCACCAAGTGATCGGAAAATCGTTTGTCGCCAATGAATGAAAAGTCTTCCCTGTGTGTTTCAGTGTGAAATGAAAGCCGAGTTTTCCGACAGTTTCTCAGTGTTGAAAAAGTGCGAAAAACGAAAAGAGAAGGCATCGATAATCCGTGGAATCGGTGTGATCCCTCCCCTCTTCTCCCCCCAGTGAAACCAGTCGTTCAGGTGTAAACATCCAACAGGTTCCACGATGAAACAACGACCGTTGAAACGCGTACGAGGATCGAGGCTGGCCTGCTGATTCGTCCCAACGTTTTGGATTATATACCCTATCCGTTGTTCGGCTTTAAACGTGGTGGATTCCCGCCCTACGTCGCTAGGGCGAGCACGTGAATCAACCCTCATAACGAAAATCGATCGCGTACGAAACGTGGCCTGGTAAGTTCCATGGGAGAGAGTCCCCGACAAACAGCCCCTCGTAATATTCCGGCGCAAAGTTTCGGCTTTTCCCCGTTCGAGAGAAAGGTGGTCGTGGCGGCGTGTTGAGAAACACCAGCAAAAAGGAAAAAAAAAAAGGAAAAAGGAGAGCAATCTTGGGAGAGTTGCACGCTAAAAGCACCGAGAATAGTTTCTTTGCCCGTCCGGGGGATGCATCAAAATTTATAGCAGTTCTGGCAAACTTCTCCAGTTTCGAAGAGGAACTGTGAAAGTCGAAGAATCTTTCGTATAGCTGCAACGACCAGGATTACCTCGAGGTCGCCGAGAATTTTTTTTCCCCTCGATAAGAAGCTTCGGTTTCTCCTCTCTTAAGAGGACGATAAGGAGGATAAGGGCTTCTGGAACTTCTTTTCTGTATTTATTCCTGCTTGCAACTTTGTTTAGTTGGAATATTATAAAATCTACAATCTGCTTCGTCTTATAAAGTGTTCGTTCTATGATTAATCAAAAATACTTCGAATTCTCCTCGATTTTTGACGAGTTTCGTTTAGCTTTCCCGACGCGTAGGATGGGTTGTCGAAGATCACCAGCATTTCAATGAACTTTGCTCCTGCGCATCTTAAGGCACGTTACGTAACCGCGGGTTCAGAATTCAAGGCTTTCGTTCGGATGTTAATCCAAAACAGCGTTAAACGTTCCAAACTTGCTTTCTCCTCCCCCTTAATTATTAATATTTCCCCTTTTCTTCTTGGATCCAGGGGGAAATGCATCTTTTGTGACCGGGGTCCGAGACGCGAACAAGAATTTCCTCTTTCAACGAGAAGTTCGAGAGGATTGAATGAGACCGAGGTGTCGGCCGAAGAAGCCATTTTCCATTTCGGCCTCTCCAGTCTCTCCTCGAGAGATTGAAACGACCCAAAGGTTCAAAGGGATCGAATGGAAAAAAGAGAAATTCTGAAGCGATCGAATTTCCTTCCTCGCGTGATTTGCTCGCAACGCAAAAAAGCTGGACTTAATATCGTTGAAATAGGAATTCTTTCTTTTTCTCCGCCATTATTCTCGACATATTCCTACTCGAAAAAAGGTAAAAAATCTCTTGTTCAGCCATGAAATCATCTCTTCCAGCTCGTTCGATTAAGTATCTTAAAGGTTTTAACGATGTCCACTTACCAATACTTTTCTCTGTTTCATTGTCTCGATTTCACGCTTCGTTACATCGATCAATTTGACGTTCGTCGAGGAATATTCGTTTGGAGCAACGTTATATTGTATTTGCAATCGTGGAACGATGAAAATTAGCGATGTTGAATTGATTGGATAATTTTTGAAAACGTTAAATCTCGATTTAAGACTCGATACGAATCTGTTTGGATTTTCTTGATATATTCAATCCCTCTCGTTTGTCCATTCGACCGTGAATATATTTTTTTTCCCCTCTCAAGTTTCGCACACTTTATAAAATAGCGAAAGTTGTAGAGAGAGAGGACAGGATGAAACATTAATAAGACGAGTGGCAAAGTTTATCGATATTTGCGTAGTTTCACTTCGAAAGTTCACAGCGGGAAATAGTAAATATTCGTAAAATGTTAGTCATCTGGAACTTTCCACTAACCTAGTTTGAATAATTCAGACGCGATCTGTTATGCAAGACTGTACGCAGCGAATAGAAGAAGATAAGCTATGAGCCATTCTTATATAAAATAAGCCCTCTATTTTCGGAAACAACGTGTCACAAATTCGAATTAATTAATCGATTGAAAATGATTCTATTTTTCCAACGATTCAAATATAAAAGAATCATTCATATCTCGAAATACGATCAATTACAATTTAACATTTAACAATTTCTCTGGAAAAAAAGATGGTATAAACAAGATTTCAAAGAAGGAAAAGAGATATATCATCCATCCGACAATCGATTGAAACGATACCACATACGCAACTAGATCAAGATAATCTCCAAGTCCCAAAATCCTATCACAAATAACCGCGTTTATAACGAACTCGAATAAAGCCACGAGTAGTGGTAACCGCGTTCAAGTGGCTCCCAAAACGTTCGTGCAAAACGGCTCATTTGCATCTGGGAATCTGTACAATCGAACCGTCCTCCCAATTATTATCCAATAAACATCCCTTCCCTCCCCATGATACCTGGTGTGTGCTCGAATTCAAATTCCCTCGCGAAATTCTCTCTCCTCGAACCACGTCTCCTCCATCTTGGGAAACGAGGATAATCGATGATCTGAAAAGTGCACGTGTCCGATTAAACCGATTAGAGCGATGCACTTCATGGACGAAACTTGATTATCGGTTAATTGGAGGAGGAGATAGAGGACAGAGAGGCTCGATGTTTTGACAATCGAGGTATCGGATGATCCAATCGACGTACGCACAGGTGGATTATCCCCTGCACGAAACGCGTGTGCGATAAAAAATGGAGGAATTGAAAATTCACCGGTTTCATCCGCTGATTATGCGCACCGGCGAATTTCCCTCTCCCCTCTCTTTTTTTTTTTTCCCTCTCTGCCGTTTTCCATCTCGAGCCTCGCCTCGCCTCGCCTCGCCTCACCTCGCCCACCGATGTTATAACGATGGAGTAGAGGCGGTGGTTTCCTTTGGCGGCGAAGTTCGATACTGATTTTGGAAACTATGGAAATTTCGGGGAGCGAAGTTTGCCCGGGATTAGAATAGCGTATAGAATTTCATGAAGCTCTCTCTCGCGTTGATGTATGACGGGGGATGTGTGCGAGATTTTTCTTCTCGGGAACGAACGGGGACACGATTCTCGTTCGAATTATTCTTTAGAATAAAAATTATATCACGAAAGTCGTGAGTTTAAACAATATTTGCTCGTGATCAATTTAAGTCAAGTTATATCTTTTATCTTCTCGATAGAAGAAAATTGGAAGATTCGTATGTATTCGCGTCTGTCCTGGGGAACAAAAGACAACGCGTTCATCGTCACAACCGGGAAATATGTGGATCAGTGAATGGATCGGGGACACGGATAGAGCCAGGGGGAGAAGATTAATGGAAAAGTTAAAGGTGAAGAAGCTGAATAAAAACTCCTCGAATGAAGGAACGAAAGGATAAGGGAAGAGTGTCCAACGGATGGCAGTGTATGGGATGAAAGAGTGGATCGTCCTCTTTCGAGAATTGTGAAGCGAATCTGGGCATATCGCGTCGTATCGCTTCGTGGCTCGATTCTCTGTCGTCGTCATTCATCATCGGTCGTAATTACGCGATTTGCATCGAAATGGAAATCACGTCCGACTTTAATGGCATGTTAAAGGCAATAGATCGGGAGATCTATCCATCCCACGGATTTTTAGGGATCTCTGTCGAAAGCGATGAATTTGTATTTGTAGTGAAACAATTCGTCGATCGATTTCGAATAAAAGAACAATTTCTATTGTGAATTTTTGCATTTTGTTCGAAATTATAATATAACGAAAGGAAGAAAAGAAGATTATTAAAAACCTCTTCACTCTTTTTTTCATGAATTCGTAAAATTTGACAACGTTCCAATTATCTTTGATTGCTCGGATTATCGAAAAAGTAGACAATTTTGCTGTAAATCCATTTAATTTTCTATCACTTTTCTTCCGTTTGAATTAACTCTTATCTAACTCTCTGTGCACAAAGTATCATCAGATAGCAATGTTTCGCGCAAACTTGCATTCACATTCTATGGGAACAGTTCAAACTTGTTTACGTATTATTTTGCCAGCGTGAAATATTGTGCGCCACGTTGAATAGATCCCACCAATACACACTGTATCCCTAATAATGAAACGGTAAAGCGGGATTAAAACGTTCGTGAAAACGTGGCTTTAGTTCTCTCGGCATAGATAGAACGAGAGAATGCGTTCGTTTCGATTGTATTAATTAAAATTAATTTAAACACAAATTCGATACCCAGCTCGAGCAATAATCATTTCGATACGGGATTTCGATACGACGACGTTTAATTAATTACACAAGATCGCAAAGATCCAGATTTTTAATAGTGGAACGAAAAAAAGATGGAAGAGTTTTTGCGATCGAAGCCACGATAAAGAAAGTCACGTGGGATACACTTTTTCATCGAGAAAAGTTTTTAAGTGTGTTTCAAGGGGTGGCGCGAAATCGTGATTCGAGGGGGTGAAGAAAGGGATGGAGACGGGAAGGGAAAACGCAACGACCCCGTCACCCTGATTAATCGCCTGATTCTAATGTCCCAATTTATGCCGCAATCAAGGTAATTTGACGTTTAATCAAAGCAACTGTACGACGTTGGGCCAATGAATTGCAAATTCTGATCGTCGATCGGAAGATTTAGGGGATGCCAATCGATATGGACGAAATTTGAAAGTTGCTACGTAATGTGAAATTATTTGGAATATATTGTGAAATTAAATGGTGTTTTATAATTGAAAGTAGGAAGAAAGTTGCTTGAGAATAATTAAAAAATGCGAAAAAATGAATATTATTTATAATATATCGTATGTGTAATCATGAATAGAAAGGAATGATTTAATGATGTGGAATTCCTTTTTGTTTGAAGTCTCGTTTTTGAGGACTTCAAATCATTTTGAAAAATAACAAAAGAAACGTGTAAATTTGATTAACTCGCAATAGAATGTTATTAATGGAATTAAAAACGAATGAATCTTTATTCGTAAAAATTTGTTTCTCGAAAAATCGAATTTTTAAAAATTTTTATCGAGTTTGTTTATTTATTTTCTTTTTTTTTGATACGATATTTTTTACATTCATTCAATATTAAATTTAATCTCTGTATACAAAATTGCATTGTTTTTCCATCGATTCGTGACAAATATGATCATAAATGACACAATATCGATCAATATTCAACTCGAAAATTGGAAAATCAATATTTCACATTAACCAACTCGACATATTCAAAAGATTTTTAATCTCCCAATATAATCAGGCATGCAAAGATATCGTGAAAAATATAGATAATGAAAAAATTAAACGATTCGCTTATTATGAAAGAATCATTCAGAAAAGAATTTAAAGTTTCTTTGATTTACATTCTTTTTCTTCCCCTTACTTCTGAAATTGTATCGCTCCATAATATTAAGATATATGTGTTTAACGTAACATTATTCATAAAACTCTACAATATTTAAAAGAGATAGTGGATCAAAAGTAATTTAAAATGCGATACATTTTCAAAAAGCTACACCAGACCACGTTAATTACAAGAAGGTAGGGGGGAGGGGAAGGGCAAGAAATGTGGATCACTTAGGAGGGAGTAATGTAATCTCCATATTTTAAGCACGAAGCTGGCAAGAAACCCCTTGTACGTATCTTAAGAACCTTTTAGTGGTGCATAAGGTTCCCATAAAAATATTATTATGTGAAAGTATAAACATGAAAGTGGGAGTTCTTATTATAGGGCTTATCCTTTATACGTGTAGATACACGTATCAAGAAACAAAAGAGAAATACAACTTCCCTTTTTCCAAATCGTTGAAAAAAGAAAAAATTGTTAATGAATTTTTTCGTCAATTTAAATCCTTGACTGTGGAAATAATGTAGGTCAAATTGTTGTTACACACGTTGTATAGGTTTCGTTGTGTTCCACCAACAAGACTGTAATAGGATATCTGAACAAATAGGTGTAACGTGTGCCAATGGAACAGTGATCAATTATGCGTTCATGAATGTATAGCAGGGGGGATGTGATTTAATTTAATCGTACACTCGCTTCAAGCACATTCTCGTTCAATTTATCCAATAAAAATGTACTGTCGTTTAATAAAATAACTCATTTTTTATAATAAAATATTCTGTGTGCGAATCAACTGATATCAAACTTATTAAACTTATTTTTCGCTTGGGATAAGTTTCTTTTTTTTTTTATTGAAACATAGATAAATAATAAAATATAAATGAAGAAGTATATAAGTATAATAAATTATTTATATTAAATATAAGTATAATAAAATATAAGTGACAGTGAAGAAACAGTATGTACACGGATTGTTCTAAGAATAAAACGTGCACGTTTGAACAGACAACGGGAAAATTTCCACGCTTAATGGGGATGCATTAACACTGACACACATTAGGAATATCAAATATAAATCAAATGTCAGATCAGATACGAAATACAGAGCGTGGATGAAACGATGCACGCAATGTACTCGTTAAATAGCTAAAAGTCTCGAAACGATTCGTAACGTAACGACGAAAGCTGTAATATCATCAGGCGAATGAGATCTTAATGAATTCCTATGTTGGGATTATCTTAGCGCAGAAATCTTAAATGTGTCGCTTATGAAAAAGACGTATCTTTTCATTTCTTTTAATATTTTAAAAGAAATTTACAAAGGACCGTTTCACCGTTTCTTTGCGAATGTCAAATTAGAATTAACGTAAAGCTCGTTTATTCCATACGAACTTCCAACTCTTTTATCCAAGATAATCTAATTTCGTTACATTAACAAATGATATTGTACTCCATTTTAAAGACATTAAAAAAAAGGAGATCCCCGTTCAGAAATTTAAAAAAGTCTCTTTTAACAATGGCGAAAATCTTGCGTGGATGAGAACTTTCGAAATTTAAATTCTAATCCGTTGAAAGGGGAGGAGGAGGAATTGAATACATTTCCCGATAAAAGAATCGTTTCGAAGATTTTCCTAAAACTCGAAAAAAAAAATAGAAAAGAAAAATACATAACGTGCTCGACGAGGCGAGCAAGCGAGACGATTTTAACTTTAAGGACGAAGTAAAAAATGGGCCAATAAATAACCGCAGTTCGCCTCCAGGTTGAAATAACGAGCAGAGCCCCATCTTGTATGCGAAAAAAAAAGAACCACATGACTAACATTCATTTAAAAACTTTCATATTAACAATCTCCAATGTCTTCCAATTCTCTTGCAATTAACTTGGATCGGTTAATCAAGCGGAGAAACGTTCCTCTCCTCACGACGTTGTATTCCATCTGTTTCGTGAGGACGATTCGATGTCGAACAAATTGACGACAAATGTACAACGATGTTTACACGGTGAATTTGCGCGGAAATGTCAAGAAGCGGGGCGCGGATGATCCGATTATAGGTTTAAAAGTACTCTTACGCGGGAACGAGCCCATTGTTGAACGAGCCGACGACACTTTGGGAACAAAAACTCGAACGAGAGAAAACTTGTTGTTGTCTCGTCCAGGCTTTCTTCGCGGTCTTCGTGGATCGATACTCGGTGATTGATCCCCCTCCCCCGCTTTTTTAGGCCTCCAGACGAGGGTCGCTCGTGAAGGGTCTACCGAAAGATACGATGAATTATCCTAAAGGGAACGTGACGTAATAGAAGTTGATCCCGAGGTGTTATTTATGGATGGATTGTTTCTGCCCGGGTGAAATTTGTTTTTTCTTTCCTTTTTTTTTTTATCTTATTCGATACGTGGTGTACACATCTTCGATAACGTGTTTCTTTCTTTCTTTCCTTCTTCGATTTTATTTATTAGCGCAGTGTAATTTTTCGAAGGTCGTTTGAAAGTCGTTTGAAAGTCGTTCCAAGGATATTTGTTATCTAGCAGTAGAAATTCCACGTGTATGATTATCGTGTCATTTTTAATCCACTAGAAAAGATGAGACACGATATTTCGATATAAAGATACTAAGTATTAATTACAGTATTGAGTATTAATTAGTTTGAAGATCGAGCAAAAGTTTGAATGCCAAAGAAGCCAGTGATGTAGAAAACGAAGTTGGTTGAAATTTCAGTGTCGATTAAAAAGTTGAAAAGAGCGGGGGAGATGATCTTCTAATCTGTAAGACAGAAGCTAAAGACAGAAGAGGCGTTATTGAATTCAAGAGTGAAATTGGATCAAGAATTATTAAAAGAAAAAAAAAAGATTATTTAATTGATTCGATATCAATCTGATAAAAGAAAGGTAAAAAAAAAAAGGAGAGATAAAAAAATATATAATTCAATGATCATAAAAATACAAGTGACATAAGAAATTGTTGTACATCGGATAAAATAAAATAATTTCGAATAAAAAAAAATAACAGAGATTGAAAAATACATATCTCATTCCATTTTCTGTTTTTTTATTATATTCCTTTTTTTTTCTTTTATGTATATATATATATATCACAAGTGATTAATCGTTCGAAAGCACGATATAATCGAGAATAATCGGCAAAGAACGATCGGTGAGCAACAAACAATGATCGATAGAGGAATATTCATGGATTGTATACATACACTGCTAACAATTCTATCCCAGGAATCAAACTTTAATTTAACTTCCATCCATTTTATCTCGTTATCGTTCTCTCAATTAATTCTCCGACGAACAATTTTCTCGATTTCCTAGGAAAAACAGCTTCTTCGTGAAGATTCTCTTTGAACCTTTGCCATTCTCTTGTTACCTAATCAACTTGGAGAGCATCTTTTTCTTTTTCTTCTTTTTTTTTTCCTATTTTTTTCCATCAAGATATCGTGTTACGAAATAATGTTTCCAGGAGGATACTCGAACAGCCTCGATTTCCACGATTTCAACTTGCAAAACCTCGTTTCGCTATGGTCGCTATGGGGAATTTATAGTTTAATTCAAGCGAGAGGAAACATCATTAAACGTCTTTAGACCGCAACACATTCATCCTCGATCAACACGTTGCATCGCACATAGGATTCGATTCAAGTTGGAAACTTTGTTTCGTGAACGTGATAAATTATTCGATTCATCGAGAGAAAAAATTGAGGGAGGGGGAAGAAAAAAGAGCAGAAAAAGAACAATATTCTCTGGAATTGATTTCCAATCGTAGTGGAAATAAAATAAAATGAAAAAGTAGAATTATTGACAAGTGAATATTGTTAGAATCAATGCGTGATTTGTAAATGTTCGTTCGAACCGGTGATAAACGTTCGTTCAATTATTTCGAGCGAAGCTGGGGGACGGATTTATCGAGTTCACAGGCAATGTCTGACGAGTTTTTATTTTAATTGCAATTAAATTTTCATTATTTTCGAAACGAATTACGGCTTTGATTCTCGCGCTGGACATTTCGATACGAAAGCTCGAGTCGTAAAAACTGTGTCAAACGTGTTGAATTGAATTTTGTAGAAGAATGTTTGATAAAAGAATCGATAGACTGGCAAATGGAAGTTGTTCAAAGAAGCGTTTCAGATTGCACGAAAATTCATATTCTTGTACGTATTTTTTTGAATCTGCTATTTTGAAAAAAAAATCTTCGAAAAATTTAAATTACCCACGAAGAGTAATGAAACAATTTTCAAATATCGATCTTAAGATATTAAATTCCAATATTTGTAAAGGTATTCTCATTCCACTTTTTTCCATTCGATTACATACTTCGATTCCTCGATCTAGAACATAGATTATCTTTAAAAATTAAACTTTTATTACTCTAAATATAACTTAAATATACTTTATTGAGTAGCAAGAATGCTCTCGATTACAAATTCGAAATTCGTCTTTTTCCTCGAGGGAGGAATATCGAGGATGAAAAACTTAGCAAATCTTTGGATAGAGGGAAGCAGCAACGAGCCGATAAACAGAAATAGAATCGATCGTTCAATTAATTCATGGACAAGGCTATTTGTTCGATGAAGTCTGGCCTGGGCTTCACGAGAGGTTGTCACGTACAGACGGTGCGGTGGATTACAATGTCGGGCACGCGATACGTAACGGAGAAAGTGGGAAATCGAAATTTATGCTGTTGAGTTAGACAAGGGAAAGGGGTCGATCCCTTTTATCGATGGTTTATACCAGCGATAAATGGCTTCGAATTGTGGCTCGACCATTGGAATTATCGGTTTGCTCTGAAGAATGGACGAAATTTGTCGAAAGTTTTGAACGCCAAAAATATTATCATGCGAAATCTACTATCGAGAACGAAAAGAGTTCGAGATAAACGTGAATCATTACAAGAACATTCTTCGATGAACGATCATATCTGCTATTATTTCTCGATCAATCTCTCGATATTAAAATTCCTCGTAGAAGAATTATCTGTGCGATCGATATTTCGTAAACGAGGAAACGTTGTTGTAATAAAAAAAAAAAAAAAGAGAAAAAAAATGTGCTTCGAATCGAACAAAAATTGTCTACTCGCGGAAATTCTCGTTTATAAAATATATTTCCACACTGCTGATCGAACACGATACGTCCATCTACCAATATACGTCCATTTGCCAACTATAGAATATAAATATAAAACAGCATTAACGAATCGTGTAATCGAACCGTCGTATTTGCGATTTCAGAGCAAAGTAAACTCTAATTAAATTATTTAGACGTGAAATCGAGTTATTTAACAAACGTTTACCACAATTTGTTCGTTTCCTGTTTGCTTATAGAGCGTGATTCCCACGCAAGGCTAGATTATAACGAGTATTTTTTCCATACTTTTTCACCATAATAAACAATTATATATCCAATCACATTCTTTCAAAAAATTTTATACAAATTCAAAGATTCCTGGTATATCCAAATTATAAATAAGAAACGGAAGCGAATACACGACTAATTATAATTGATTCACTGTATCACAGTCGAAAAGGAACATCATAATTGCAAGTATCTGTGGTTCTTACGGTTTACCAGCATCACAGGTGGTTGGCAAATTTCGCGGCGCACGGTAACGAGGGGATCAAGACCGTATCTCCCTTTGCAGGTCCGCCATTCGCAGTAAGAAGTATTCCCGTTTACATTTACTTGAGTCGCCAGAAATTCCAGGTCACGCGTGTGCCGCGTGGCCTTTGATCGATGAAACGTGAACGGATGATTCCCCGACCCAGGATCCCAGAAAATCCGCCAGGAATCTGTTTCGATAGTTAATGAAAAGACATTTGCACAGCTGCCGATCGCTTTCAATTTCTGTCCAATGATTTCCACTTTTTATCACTTATTTTTCCATCCTTTTTTCTTTCTGCTTTTCAATCGAGCGAGCATACGAAATTTTCATTTCTTTTTCTTTTAATAAAGATTAAAAAGAACGTTATATCGCAATTTGCAACGCAATTAATTATATAGATGTAGACGCAGCTCTTCAATCCATGAGACAAGATAACTTGTATACACGAACGTGCGTTATCTTGAAAGTTGGTACAATGCGAAAATTTTAGCAACATTGAAAACGCGTGTCTAACTGTCTGCAGGACTTGAGCAGACAATTTCGAGGTTGCAGAATTAACACGTGACCCCGTTCTAATAATAAATTCTTCATTAAAGAAACTCTGAATAATTCTTTCAATATCCGAACGATTCTTGAATTTTCAATTCAAGAAATTCTTCCAAACTTTGAATTTCATATTAACCCCGATGGAGAGAAAAAAAATTTCCAATTCGACGATAATAATCTCGGATCAACGCCATTTAATCACACTCCCAAAACTTCAGCGTTCCAAACTTTCCAAAATGGAAGTGAAAAACTTTTAAAAACAGCTACACTCACCCTCTCCATACATATTTATTATTACCCATTCCACGATTCTGGAAATTCAACGTTCCAAAGCAATCATTCTCAAATTAATATCCCCCTTATCCCCTCGCAAATAGCCCCTTTCTTTCAACCCCTCCAATCCCGTAATCTTCGATGTAACCCCGTTCACCTCGCGCCCTCCTCCACGTACACACGCACGGACAAAGGCACGGACACAGAAACGAGTCTCAGAATTTCAATTCATCGCTTCTGGCGGGGGAACGATTGCGCGTTAAAAGTTCCCATTCATCGGCGCTCGATGAAGCAACCCTGTTCGCCCCCCACGGGTGAACCCCCGCAGATTTGCTTTCCGTAATTCCATAGGCGCGGATTTGAATTATCCGCGAGAGATCAGCTGGAAGCAGGTTGGAAAAGGATCGTCCAGGGAATTAGCAGCGCGAGCTATATCATAGCTCGAAAAGCTCGCACGAGCACCGAGTAGGACACCGTTGTCGAGCACCTACAAGGAGAAAATGCATTCCACCATTCCGCCCCGCTATTGTATTTTCCTTTCCCATTGTTCTCCCGCGCCACCATCCACTCTCTCTCCTCTCCTCTCTCCATCCATCGTGGCCTGCGCCACACGGTAATGATCACCGCTCGTCGCTGACATTATTTTAACACGCATGCGACATACTCGATACACGTTTCCCAATCCCTCGATTCTTGAGCGTTGACTCAAGTCGATATTCGAAGACGTGAATCTTTGAAATGAAAAGAGAGAATGAGCAGAGAATTTTCTTTTTTTAAGCAACGTTGTTCGAGAGGAAATTCTCTTTTCGAGAAGGAGGAGGAGGAGGATCTTGAAAAGTTGGAAAAAGTTGTTACGTGTGTAGAAACAGTTTCGATAGTTTTATTTATTCGATGGTTTTGTTAAGATTTGGATGGCGAAAAGAGAAAGAGCGGAAAGAGAAAGATTTTGAAAGAGAAAAATTCTGCAGAAGATAGATTTTTATTGATTCAAATGTTAAATTAATCCAATAAAAAAATTTCTCGATGATATTTCTTCCAAATTCGTAATGTCCAGTGGAAATTGTTACTTTTAAATTACGTAGGATTAAAAAAAAAAAAAAAAGAACTATTTCAATACTATTTTTATGCTTCGCTTGAACAATGCAAAATCGTTCTATACATATATGTGAAAAAGTAAATCAATTTTAAAATAATCCCCCCTCCTCTCCATATCGTATCATTTTGTACAGTTTCTCCGTTTAAAATTCAATATATCCCCGGCCAGTCCATAATCTCCGAAACATCCCCTAAATCCTGTAGACATTGTGTGTACACGATCGGCTCGATATAAAATTACCAAGAATAATGGTCGCGAGAAATCGGGGGTGGAGGGGGGGATTTTCGTTGCACGAAGGCAACTCCCGTCGGGGCTCGTATTTTCCTAAGGGAAGGGTCGGATACCGTCGGAAACGATACAAAGTTCCATGCACTTTCAGTTTTCCGCATGCGTCTCTGTCCCATAAAGCATGCATGAAGAATCCGTATTCCGAGGACTCGGCTCTTTTTGCGGAACAAATGTATATACACGCCGATTCGTCTTGTTTTCGAGGGGAGCAACTTTTCCTACTTGTTACGTGGCTGACCACGCGTCATTCGAAATTCTAAAAAGTTTCTAGACTCTAGGAGAGAATGCGGAGAGATTATTCGGCAAGGATTATTTTCATGTAACATCGATTTCTTTCTTGAAAGTTTAAACGTTTACGATTTATAGAATTGTGAATTTTCGTGCGAGAAAATTGGATTTTTCTTTCAAATTGTGTATAGGAATTTAATGAATAAATAAATATTCCGTTAATCACTCGAATCGAATATTTTAGAATTTTTATTTCGTTTCGAAACAGGTTTGAGAGTTTTTTAAATGGATATTACAAATATAAACTGTGATCGTGTATTTTTATCATCTGTATAATTGCGAAATTTTTTTTTACCTGGATTTATGATCTCATAATAATTAAATTTGTTGATATTTAATGCAAATAAATGAGATGCGTGAAATATTCATGGAGTTGATAGAATATAACGTAATTCGTTTTACGTGTCCGTGGAAATTTTATGTAATTTTCTTCGTTGATATACACGGATACTGATGGCGAAATATAATTGCGTTTGTGACTGCGTGCGAGGAACTAGGGACTAATGACTAGAGATCCCTAAGGGATTAAACAGACCGTGACTAAGGATCTGCAAACATTTAATCGTGAAGATGATTCGGTGAAACTTAAATGTGAGAAGAATTCCGATTTTTCATGTTTGTGAAAACGTATTATTTGTATCTATTTTGCAAGATTGTCTATAAATAAAAAGATGTTGTCATTGATTGATCGTGAAATTATCGTCGTTTTTATCAAGTTTTTTTTTTTCGTAGAAGCGCTGTAATTTCGCTTTACGATCAATATAATCCGAGCATCTTGATTTAATGCGGCTATATACAAATGTTACAATCATTTTTTATAGCAAATTAAATGTTATGTGCATGCTAAATGTATAAACTTGTTTTTTTTCATATCGTTTTGATAAACGTATGTAAAAAAAAAATTATCCTTTGAAAAATATTAAACAGACTTGGATACATTTTAATCGAAACAAAGTTAAGAAACAATAACTTGAAACGATGAATTTTTGAAATATTTTTGAAATAAATAAATTCCAAATATTTCATTTCATGAAATAATATTCATAGTTTGATAATAAATGTTAGAATCACTCGATGAAATAAAAATGTGAAAAGATAAATATCAAATTCTTGAAACTATATTAATAAATTGAAAATATTGCATTGACAAGAATGAGATGATAATTCCTCTTTTAAAATTATTGACGATATCGATAATATCAATTTTCAATTACAAGATTATCAATTCAATTTAATCGATAATTCCTCTTGCAATGATAAATACCAACGTAACGATAGATACTAAATTACATATGAAAAAGAAGAAAAACATATAATTTCATTAATTATCATTAATTCATCCCCAACTAAAATACATTGCAAATAGTCCTATTAATAAACGCAATTCACAATTAGTTATAATTAATGACACGAGTTAATGCACAATCGATCGCTGCTTACTGCAAGCTTTAATTAATAATAGTTAATATCAATTGTGACGTAAAATCAATTCCTCCTGTTTGTTGAACATTAATATTTACGGTATGCAGGAAAGAAAAACGGAGCGAAAACGCTTCTTCGTTTCCTTCCAATTTCCCTTCCCACGTTGTTTTCTTTATCTCCTCGTTCCTCGGTCGTTCAACATTTGTGTTTGGCGCAAAAAGTTCATGCCGCTTCATAAATTCGTTGAAATATCTTCGAGAAAAGTCACGGATATTATTTCTGGTACAGTTTGCGAGACATATCATGCCTCGAATAATTTTAACAAAGGTTTAAACGACGCGGACAAATAATTCGTTCGTTTTAATATATTTATAAAGATTTTTAATTTTTAAATAAATTTCTATCTATAAATTTATATCTTATAAATTAAAAAGTTCCCCTTTTATTCTATTCTCAGCAGTATACAAATAATTTCTTCGACGAAAACCTATCCCCTTATTTTCACCATACAATTTCACCAATGATCGACTGTAATCGTACGTATACCTGCGAGGTGCGAAGCCACGGCTTATCGTATCCGAGGATCTTGAAGAAGGAAATGCGACTCTCTCCATTTACCCCCTGTTCTTCTCCTACATCCCTTGCTTGTTCTTCCAGCCCCTACAAACAGGATGACGTGGCCTCAAAAGCTTCCTAGCGTATACTTAAACTAGGATCCAATTAGAGATGGAGGGCTGGCGTGTTGTACCTCGAGGCGCAGGATTTCCAAGTTCTTTGTAAGGGATACTAATTAATCCGATGCCTCGAGTATAGGTAGTTGTTTGCGCGATTAAGTGGATGAGGGAAATTTCTTTTGTCAATGATGGGTCTTGTTGGGATGGATATGTTCGACGTAGAAATTAATAATTTTTTTTTTTTTATAAATAGTATAGTTTTTCATATTTCTTTCTCTTTTAAAAAAATTATCTAATCGTAGAAAATTGTTCGTAGAATTTTAGAAAGAATTACAAAGAACCACGGATATTTCTCGTTTCGAGAATTGAGCCACCCTTTTGTTTGATTGAATTGAAACTGGAGGATGAAATAGAGGATGAATAATTCGTAGTATCTCGAGTTGTGAAAAATTCATAATTGCTTTTATCAAATGGAAAGTTCAATTAAGTAGACAAGAGTGGACGAACACGATTAATATTAACTTTAATAAAGTGCAGCACGAGTACTTTTATAAGATACTTCCTCTCGC
This sequence comes from Apis mellifera, assembly GCF_003254395.2. Classification (NCBI taxonomy): domain Eukaryota; kingdom Metazoa; phylum Arthropoda; class Insecta; order Hymenoptera; family Apidae; genus Apis; species Apis mellifera. The sequence continues at coordinate 7,105,047 of NC_037641.1, forward strand.
GAAATGGATCTGTTCAAAATTTATTATCAGATTTTTGCAATTTATTCCGTATAAGGGGCAAAGTCTATTCCAAGATGAAAGAATCCGGGGGGATAAGGATTCTCATAAGCTTCGATAAATTGAAAAAGTTGGACTATTTCATTCCTGAATTTACGACGAATTCATATCGATATTCTGACGTTTTTTTGAATTACAGAAACTCATAAAGTTTCGATTCAATATCTAAGCCAAGGACAAAATTTTCATCTCCTTTTACCAATCAACGTAAGATAAGTACATCCCTTGAAAAAATTAAAATAAAAATCATTATGAATGATAAAAGAAATCGAATCTGATCTAAAAAAATTGCACCATGAAACAAATAAAAGTTTGCTATAATTATATTTCAATTGTATAAATTATTCTGAATTTTATTCTGCGTATTTCAAATTCAAACCCTTCACCTTCCAAAGACAAAATCGAGAAACAAAATTAAAAATAATAATCCTGCTGGTTATGGCAAATTTTACGCTTACACAGGCGAAACGCGAGCTTTACCTCTCACCTTTGTTAACGAAACAAAGGGAGCCCACGTCTTTCAGCCCTGTATTTCACTTTAGAGGTCAATAACGCGATGCACTCGATGCACTTGCATCGTTAAGCGCATCTGCCTGGTGCTTCTAACGATCCCATTCTCCAAGAGACACATATCTATTCTGTTTAAATGATCGACGCGGGCTGCGCTATCACTTTGATCGCTTATCTCCACACTCTGTCTCGTTGATTAGGCTCTCGTGAACCCTTAGCCACCCTCGTACATCGATCCTTGCTGTTGCCTCTTAAAACAAAAGTGTATCGAGATCGTCAGTTCTTAACGATTTTACGCTTCACAAGCTCCCTCGTTATTTCTTTCTTTCTTTCTTTCTTTTATACGGTTTCAAGAACGATACTTGGTGGATTAATGCGAATTTTGTTATGGTTAGAAAGTTTATGTTTCGGATAAAGTTGTGAAATTACTCGGTTCACGATGGTTAAGCAATAAAATCGTTCATTTAACATTTTAAGATGCTTGCTTAATAATCTTCTTCTAAGTTTCGTTCGATGATGTTAGAGATGACATAACGTAATTTGAGATATAATGTTTAAATGTTTTAGCAATGGTCATTTGATCGAAGGAGACGAGGGTGATACCTTGATTCCTCTTTTATAAAACTTTTTATTCCGTGCCATAAAGATTGAAGCTCGTCGAAAAAGAAATGAATAGCGATCATTTGCATAATACAGAGTCGATTTTATTCGTCCCGTTCGAAATTGAATAATTCAACTGCCATACTATGGGTGATATTGATTTTATTTTTAATTAAATTTGATTGAACAATTGAATTTGACATACCGTTACATGTATACATATATATTTTTTATTATTTCGCGTTACTGAAGAAGAAATAGATTTTAAAATGGAAACTAATACGATTAAAACAGAGATTTAAAATATAAAATAAATCTCTGGAATAAATAATAGATGAAATTCTCTCAGAGACAAATTATATATATGGAAAAATTTTCAACCGATCTTTTGACTATAAAAGAATTACCTTTATCTCCATTTCTTATTTCATCCAAACAATTTTTTAACTCATTGATGATAATGAAATATTATCATAATATTTTTCCATTACAAAACTATGTACGAATTACACTGTATTCACAGTTTCCAATAACACTGCGTTCGAACAACGTGTCTGTATATTATTCCATATACAATCCCAAATGCATAATAATAGTTTAAACACGCGTCCAAGGTAAACGCGATAAAATTCAAATTACTCTAAATGACGATAATTTCTGGTTTAATTATTACGCACAGATAGGCGCGTTAAACGTGGCCAACCAAGAAAAGAAATATTATTAAACAAAAAAAGAAAAGGAAGAAAAAAAAGAAAATTAAAAACAGAATCGCGTTACATTTGCATGTCATTAAAATGTTTCCACGTTTCTTTAATAAATCACATCGTGTCCACATGGTGTTGTGTCGACATCGGAGTTAAATTAAATGCACACATCCCGAAAATTTCAACCGCGCCCAGCCACCAACGCGTTTACCATAGCGTGTTAAACATGGCAAACATCGGTGTATACCCTGGCAAAAATCGGCTTGCAATCCGACTTTGCGTCTGCTAACCCCTCCACTTCTCGCGAGAAACTCGAACAGCGAATTGTACGTAACAATACATTTAAATCTTTTTCACGAGCTTCGTCGATTCGCGCGAATCAATTAACGCGAGAAAAGTGACGAAGAAAGCTTTTCCAATGATTTTAATATCTTATCGGGGAGAATATATATTTCATCATTTAGAAGGGAGTTAATTGTTCTGGTGGATAATTTATTTGGATCGATCTTCCAGATGTTTAAGAAGAATTCTTAATATTTTGTTTTTTGCACGAAGATTTCGAAGGAGAATTTTATTTCTCTTCTATGGATCAGAATAAATAAAAGGAGTGAATAAAAATTAAGAATGGTGAATTTTTTATATAACGTGAATTATATTGATTTCGATTAAATAATAATTTTAAATATAAAATATATGATTGCGTTTCGCAAGTAGTGAATATGCGGTTCTATATTTTAAATCCCTGTGAAAAAATGAATTTTAGCTGGTGATATTAATTTTTGCGAATAATAATATAAATATTCTGGTAAATTTCTCCTCTTTTTTTCCTGCCAGAATTAAAAACCGCAACAACGTGACATGCATCTTGTGCAGTTTTATCTCGTATCGATGTTTTTAAATATTTCAACGTTCACTTAAGAATTATTGAACGATGAAAATATTAAACATAGCTCTAATTGTTCGATAAATTCCATTCGCGGAGAATATAGGAAAAACTCAGCCAAATACCGGTGAATACTGCTACCTGTTATTGTTTTTAAAGCAATTAGAAATTTTCTGACGTCGATTAAACTTACGATTTTATGCTTTCGAATGTCTTGATTTCGAGTGTCACGATTTTCGATTATTTAAAAATTTAATAAGAAAATGGAGATACTTTCAAGTATTATTATTAATTCCAAATTTCAAGTACTACAATAAATTCAACGTATTTTTTACAATCCCTAAGTTCCAAAATCAAGAATAAATCTCAAAAGATTTAAATTTTTCTTCCTGCTTTCAAATATCTGATCCATATTTTTCCTTCTCCACGATATCATAAACCTCTTCGCATCCGCGTCTTGCGAAACATAGAATCGAAGCTCAGAGTTGAGAGCAGATTTTCACACGGCGCAGACGGCGACGACCGGTTTTCGATGTCATTTCGAGCAACTCGTAAAATACGAGGCAAGATGCTCTACGACTTTCCGTTTCGCAGGCTTCGATCGGCAGATAGAAGCTACAACGGTGGAAACACAATCATCGATCATCCCTGACACGTGAAATCCCTTTAAGATATATACCACCGTTTCGTATATTCCTCGCCTCCTCGTGTCACGATCCACCGCGTTCCTTGATGTATAGCAACCTTTTCCACCCTTATTCCAGATTTGCATCGCGGAAAATCGTTATCAAAATCGGCAAGAGGAACGATATCTCGATAGTCGGATCCGGGAGAAAATGGCATTCTTTTCGATTTCGCCTCGATCTTTTTCCCAGATCGGTATCTCCTTACGTGAAAATAGGCTTCTGGAATGCAATTTCGGAAAATTGTAAGGAAAAATTGAAAAATTCTTCGAATATCGAGAGAGAAAATATATATACAGAGATATGATAATTTTTTAAACAAAATCGTGTAATCTCTTTATTATTGTTTAAATTATGAATTGAATAATATTGAATGACGATTAAATTATTTAGAGACAAGTGATGTAATGATCGGTGAAGCAGATTAGTATTCTGAATAATTTGAATAAATGGTATGGATCAATCATTAAACGCGTATTGTAAAATAATTCGTTGCTTGATTGCGAGTAAGATTAATTTAGACGAGTGGAACAGGTTGGTTATGATCGGACAGATACAGGATATAGGTCAATCGTTACAGGTCATCGAGGATTTATACAAATTTTAATATACATCCTCGCAAAAAAAAATTAACGCGAATTTTCTCTTTACAGTATTAACGATTAAAAGTCGTTAAATTATATGAAACATGCATTTTGAAAGCGAGCGAAGAGCAAAGTTAGCCGAGATGTTTTAGTAAACACGTTTAAGCCCACCAGCGTATTATAATTTTTTTTAAGTTTAAATTCCGTGAACCGAAATTTCTACGCTTTTACCATTTAATGCCATTTAGAAATTATAATTCGTACTTTATGAATTTCTCGTAGACGATGAATTTGAGAAAACAACGGAAAAATTATTACATCGTTTTATCTTCCCTTTAACACTCTCGTCTTAAATTAATCGCGCGTAATGAATCGAGATAGCGTGTTTAGTTTAAATGAAAATATAATCAGGAATATTAAAAATGGAAGGAATCGATCGAAAAGTGTATTAGGAAACAATATCAAATTCAATTTTTTTTTTTTATAAATCCGTTCATAAATGTAAGAGTCTCAAAAAAAATATTTCATAATATTGCATTTAATATCTTCATCAAGTGATAATACGATTCCATTATTTCTCGCGAATGAAGATAATCGAGAAGCGTTTTTAAACAAAGTTCATCTTGTTCGTCGTATCTCCTCGATTCAACAATTTCCTGCGCTATTAATACTTTTTTTTTTCCTTTTCTTTTTCACAAAAACCGTCCAATTAAAGAGAAAACTGTTAAAGTTAAAAAAGGGAGGGGCAGGGAGTAAACGAGCGAGGGTAATACGACATTTTTCGCGGCAGAAAGTATTAAAATATACTAGAGAGCAACCACGCCACTTTCGCGGGTACGTTATTCCACGACGTATATTAACATGCAAATTTCTGCAAATTTTCCACCATGATACGTTGACATATATTTACAAAATCGTCGCCCATCCAGGGATTCAATTACATCATCATTCCTCGTATAAAATAATGATTTATCGTCTTGATTTATCGTGATAAGAAACGATTTTTACGATCCACACATTTTTCTTTTCTCTTCTCAAATGTACGAGTTATGAATTATCCATTGAAAACCCCTTTTTCTTTTTTTTTTTAAATCCTGATTACTTTTAACTTGGACCGTTACCGCTAAGTTTTCTAACGCGCTTTACTCGACGAGTTTCCAAGTCCGCGGCAAACTAACAGCGCTTTTATGAAGATTATATTCCACCAGCTTCCTGTTACCTCGATCAAACTTATAAAAATCTTAAATAGGAAATTGATTAGGAAGTTTCAGTGGCTTTAGTTGTAAGTTGGAAAATAGTCCTCTAATATCTGTAGAAGGATAGATTATGAATTATTCGTTCGAAGGATACACACATCTTAGTCTTTGAAGGAAAATTTTGTTTGCATTACAAGAAAGAGAAGAAGAAGATGGAATAACGACAAAGCAGAAGAAATAGATAATCGAGAGATTCTTAGAAGTATCGAAACTTTAAGTGGATGTATATAATAATTAATAATTAATCCTAGAAAAGAAATAAAAAGAGGCAAAATGAATTATTGCTAGAAAAAATAAAATTTCCAAAGAGAATTTCTATTGCTTAATGAATTCATAGATAGATCAGACTGTAATTAAATGGTTCTTGGTTAATGGAATCGTTTCGATAAATATTTCCAAGTCGAGAGGAAATATTTTTTAATCTTTAACATATTCTTAGGTTATTGCCACGTTTCTTCTGTCTTCGTTAGGATTTACATTGTTACGATATGATCAAAGTTTCATGAATGGATCGCGAAACGACTGACCTACACTCCGGGGGCAAAACTTTTGTCTGGTCAATGACTTCCGATACCACTACTAGCAGCCTCCCGCGGATCAATAACGTAGTATTTACTTTAAAAAAAAAAAAAAAAAAATCTAGAAATACGAGGATATATTCATTTTTGAAAATTTTTCTCGCGTACAATCATTATTTTGGATAAATTTTTACATATCGCGTATGTAACAATTGGAAAATATAATTCGTATAATTTTATACGCGAAATCAAAGGCATTCGATAGATCGTTTCATTTCGTTCGTTCTCTTATATTAAATATCACTCTTCCCTTCTCTCCGGAGTTTAATTAATTTTTCAAGTTTTGAAGTTTCCAAGTTGATAACTAATAAATTATTAAAGCGCAGCTAAAGTGGCGGTAATCTTTCCAAGTTAAGTAGATTATTAACTTCTATCGCGTAGAACATCTTTCAATTTTAATAAATTCAATTTTTATGCGAATTCGAACTAACCTTCTACGATGTAAAAATTGATGATTCTTTCGTTTGTTTGAATGTGTTATTATTAATTTCTTTCTCGACAGATTATTTCCGCGTTAATTAAAGAAAATTAAAGAAAAATATCGTTCTCGTAATAATATAATATCGAAATTCACCACTTATCATTCATATTCCATCGGCCGTCTAAACAACATTTGATAGCAATCACGATATATCTCGAACTCGATATTATCTAAATGAATTTCCCCGTTACACCAACGAAATAACTGTCGAGCCTGAATTTCGAGCATCGATCGACGTCAAATCTCTCCGTTTAATTATAAACCAATCGTTGGATAGTTGGATAAACGTTACATTCTTTGTTAATAACAATTCATCAAAAACAAAACAATCACCTACATATATGTTCTTTTCATTCCTAAGAAGCTTGTAGTATTTCTTGACGAACGAAATTTTCTTCAAATTAAAATTTAATCATTTGATTTTGGATAAATTCTGGATAAATTCAAAATTCACGTATACATACATTTCTTCGAATAAAGCAACAAACTTTTACTTTTACTTTACAAATTTATATTACACTATTAATCAGTAAAATATTATTCCAAAGTGCTCATATAACGATTTCTAAACGTGTTACCGCAGATTTGCAAAGAAATTCTTATCGTTCTTATGAATATTAACAATTGTTAATATTCATAAACGTATAAAGAAAAGGCAAGCCAGGAAGAATGTCCGCAAAATTTCACTTTTCGAAGGATAAAACGTTTTTCAAACCGAGCGCAATTTCCCCCAAAATCGCGGTTAAAATTCATTAGCGATGAATTTCGTTGCGCTGCTCGCGTTTCCACCGAAACCCGCATCCCATTCGATCGTTCTTCCTGCCTGGCGAATCGCGCGTTTCCGTTTTTAGGTATCCCCTGCATTATCGTAGACACCGTTTAACCGACATTTCATCGCGAGGAAGAAAGGGATGAAAAAAAAATGGCGAGAAAAGCGTGTGTCCCATATCTCTCATTATAGTTATTCACACGAGTCCCTGTCACGTGTATATGTATATATGTGTGTGTGTGTATGCGATTTTGCATCGTGGCAATGATATCGACGCGTCGTTGCTCGTAAATTAGCCCGCGTTGCTTTCAACAGAGAGCCACTTCAACATCGTGATACACTTTATCCGGTTTTTCGTGGCTCGTTTGTTCTGGACAATTTTGTCCGGATTAAAAGGAAGAAAAGGAGGAGTTTAATTGGGCGGGAAATACGAATGGATCGGGTTTGTTTCGTCGATTATTGGAAATTAATAATGATGGCGAGAATAATATTTTGCCAAGATATTTAATCGAAAGTATTTGATTGGAAATGGAATTGCAATTGTTCGGCTTGTTGTTTGGAACAATCGTGTAATTAAAGTGAATTTGTGATCGCGAGAATGAGAGACGTCTGAGAATGCGTACACCTTATTTGCTTAACAGTGTTAAGCAATCGTTCTTCGCGCTTTGCTTGTTTCGTGCAAATTCGATGGAATAAACGTTACCGTGGAAAATTAGAGAAATGGAGGACGAGGAGGGAGTGTGGGAAAAATATTGACAAATGATATTCGCGAGAATGTTGACACGTTTATTCACGAAAAGCTTATAAGTGATATTTTATTGATGCAATTCTGTTTGAACTCTACGCGTGTGTTATTCCATGGGAAATGTTACGTTGCTCGAGGTATCGACAACAACAACAACCGGTTATTATTATTTATATTTTATTTAGAATATCGTTATTATCGAAATATCTAACGAACACGCGGTTATTAACGAACGTGTTTGGATTCTATGTTTCTATTGTAGAATATCGTGTTATATAATATATCGAAGGAAATACAGTTTATTCGCGAAACCAGGACCAATGAAATAAACAGATTATAACGCAATTAGAGCACAATATATGCGAATATAACATAATTGGATGAATTTTAATAATAGAAAAATTCTATCCTATAAAACGATTTCCTTTCCCTCTCAAGTGCAAATCAACTTTGCTATTATTAATAATCAAATCAAACTGCAGATATTAAATTAATTCACCGAGGGAGAGAATAATAATCCAACTTTTATTAACTTTTAATTAAAATAATCTTAACAAGCGACTTTACGTAACAGGAATTTACATAATAGAATTTCTCAAATTTTTTTTTAATAGAAAATACCTTCCAGTCCATTTTATAAATCGACCATGAAAAAAGATGAATCGCATCTGTAGCGAAATTATTTCGACAAAGGATCGACCGTAAGAGTTTATTTATTAAAAAAAAAAAAAAAAAAAAGAACGAAACAAAATTGAATCGAGGAACTCGAGTGATTATTCGTTATCACGAAGCGCTTAAAAACGAAAAAAAAGGCTACTCTTGAACGCAAAATCTCGAATTAAATCTTTATACGGCCCATCTACTCGAGAATCGTAATTTCGAATAAATTCTTCTGCGAAATTTTCTTTTTTTTTTTTCTTTTCCATCCAATAACAGAGTTCGAATATCCTTTAATCCTCTGTTTCGATGCGCGAAATCCCTTGTTCGAAACACGACTCGCAATAAGGGCGTTTATCATTGATGTACGGACCTCGAGACGAGGAGCACAGTTGAATGAATATATCGAGAAATGAGTCGAAGATATTATACATAAGCTTTCCCAGGAACGGGATGGAACGCTACTATCGTAAAACGAGGAAGGGAGGGAAAAGGGGGAGGGATGGGAAAACGATACCTCGATATTTAACCGGGCCGCCGTTGTTTCGTTTTTTTAATTCTCGTTTTTAGAGAGCGGGCGTTCCAAAGGTATGGAACAACATAGGTTTCCATTCGCTTTTCGACATTTTTACCAAAGAATTGCGAAAGCATCGGGAACGTGATAAATCTTAGAACGAAATAGAATATTTTAAGGCAAATGTCGTTGTCACTTTGATAAACGACACGAAATGAATGTAAATTCAGGTGCGATATGTTAATCATAAAATTTGTTGAATTTTGAATGAAAAAAAAAGATTCAAATTAAAATATTAAAAGAAAGAAGAATGTTGATGTTGTTGCAACAGATCATAATTCTAGAATTAAATTTAATTTGAAAAATTACGAAAATAATTCATACGAATGAATGAATTATTAATTCGTGCTCCACAGAAGAAAGTTATCACCGATATGTACAATTTTGTTGCGGCCAGCGAACAATTAAATCCACGTAACGAAACAAATTATCGAATTTTAACGAAGCCGCGATCTTCGATTTATCGTGATCCGATGAAATAAAAAACTAGAATATTCCTTTCTTCGGTTAGGAAACGACCGGGTTATATTTTCAGGAACATCATTCTCGAACAAATATTTGCGGGAGAAAGATTCACGCGAGGAGGACGAATACCAGCCAGACCATACCCCGGCCTCTTAATTATCGACGACCGATTAATTAACGGTGGGCTCACGTTTCACCGAAACGAGGATCGTTTTCGCCCGTGGATATTCGCCCGATTCTTACCATCCTGCCATCGTCCCACCACCCTCTCCTGTATTCAACCAACCACTATCGATTTCGCATGAATCAAACCTGGAACGAGATAAACGCCCCTCCTTGTAATTTTTATAGACCCGGTGCGCTCGATAGTGAATTCGGGGATGGATATTAATTTCAACAGATGGAGGATGGTGTAACGTCGAAATGCATCGCTGAGAGGAAGGGGATGTTTATGAATAAGTTGAACGACTGGCTTGCTACGCAACATTTTTTCCGCTCGATGTTTTTAACTGGAAAATTTAGTAGTGAATTTTTTCTCTCTCTCTCTAGAAAAACTATTTTCCGTAAATTTTGCTTTTAACGATGGAATTCTCTGGAGAGGATCAACCGTTTTAATCCGTTTTGCTAGGATGATCGAATAGTTTGTTATTTCTCGTTATTATTTTATTCTCTGGAAATATTATCTGGAAAAATTATTTTCTTCAAGTTATTTGTGAATTGTGAAAATTTTGGAATATTGTTATTTCTTTTTTTTTTTTTTTGAGGAAAAGAAATTCTCAGATAAATAACGATGAGCAATAAAATTTTCTCGTTATGTATAAATAAACGAAATACAAAGTTTTATCGTGAAATTAACGTCATAATGAAAGAAGAGACAAAAATCTGTTTTGCTTTTGTTATAGTCGTTAATCATCCTCTTCATCGAGGAGGAGAGATCGATCAATTTTCTGCGTCGAAACCGTTCTCATCTAAATGTTTAAATTGAACGACGCGAAAATGCATAACGTTTAATGGATTGAAATAGCTGCACGGAATATAATGCATTTTCTATTGCCATTATTTCCACGGGGCATCGCGTATACAGATTAGAGCATCGCATTATCCAAGATTTCGCATTGTCGTTAAAAAACCGAATATTCAACGAAGAAATCCATATGAGGTGTCGCGCAACCACACGAAACTGTGCAATTCAAACGTGTCTTTTTATCGTTCTTTCATTTGATTTCTTTTTTTTTTAATTACGCTTCATCTCTTTCTCTCTCTAATTCATTTTCACTCTAATTGAAATAAAAAGAAAAAAAGATTCTAAAACCTTTTTATTCTCCTTCCTTCGATTGCAATATCAAAAAATATTTTTGATATTGCCATCCACGGAGATCGTATAATTTATATTGATTGAAATAGCGCGTGACGTAGTGCAGAATATTAAATCGAACACTTTGTACATTGTTTATCTCTGCGAATGCGCCACAATATATCCTCCAACCAGTAGTCGATATCAACGAAAAAATACATACCTATTTAAAATACATCATCGTATTTTACAGCAATGTTATTAGAAGTAATAACTTGTCCTTTTTCAAACCATCGAACAACGTAGAAACAAGCATAAATTATTCCACATTTTTTCTTTATTAATAAAATCATTTTTCGCAAATAAGTAGTCGATATCAATCAAAGTATCCACCTACCATCATTGTATTTTACAATGTTATAGAAGTCTTATAACTTATCCTTTTAATTTTCAAACCATCATAATAATATATAACATAGAATAATATAGAATAACATAGAAACAAGCATAAATTATTCCACATTTTTTCTTTATTAATAAAACCATTTTTCGCAAACAAGTAGTCGATATCAACAAAAAAGTACCCACCTACCATCATCGTATTTTACAGCAATGTTATAGAAGTAATAACTTGTCCTTTCAATTTTTAGACTATCGAACAAACTTAATAACAAATTATTAATTTTTCTTTATTAATAAAACCATTTTTCAGAAACGAGTAGTCTGTATCAACGAAAAAGTACCCACTTACCATCATCGTATTTTACAACAATGTTATAGAAGTAATAACTTGTCCTTTCAATTTTCAGACTATCGAACAACGTTCAGGAACAAATTTAATAGCAAAATATTCGTTCATTTCTCTTTATTAATAAAACCATTTTTCAGAAACGAGTAGTTCGTATCAACGAATTCATCGAGACCGTAAGAAACAGAGTAACAAGTTTATTTCACGCCATGCTCGCGATCGATCGTGGCGTTTATCGTGGCGTTGAATTATCGCGAATGTACCGCAATATTCGAAGGCCAGGTATGAAATATTCGTTCGCTTTAAGATCGCGAATATCAAATCGTGGATCCTGGAAATTTACGCGGAACGGGAAGCCAGGACTCAAGCTTCCTAACCTATTTCTTTACGTATTTTCTATTTTTCTCGATCCAATATCCGCTTATAAATAACGATAGAAACGTTATGAAATACCTATACGAATTTCATTGGGAGCACGATGGGGGACGCAACTGCGCGTGCATTCCGATTAAGCGAATTTATAGGAATATCAATGGCCTCATTACAATATCCCGATATTACCGTTTCGACGGAACAACCGTCCCGTATCTTCGTTTTTCACCTGTTATTACGATTATTTGCATTTTTTTTTCTTTCTTCCTTTTTTTTGCACCTTGCTCCGAACGGAACGATTCGATAAAACACACGAATCGACGTGACAAATCGATGCGTGGTATTTCGTTAAACGGGGTTTATTTTTTAACGATTACTCAATCTTTTTTTTTCAACCGTCGCAAGTTGATACTTTACTATATTTATTTCCTTCTGTGACAATAATATTTGTTTCACAGACTGAGATTCGAAAAAAGGGAAAAAGTAATAAATGGTAGGTTTATCCAAAGAATTGATCGAGTTTTGATTGGAGGTAGTTTTATTTTTCTTTTTTTTTTTTTTTTTTACCCGATCGCGAATCCTCAAATTGATCGATGAATGAAAAATACTCTTTAAAAAATAAACACACGGAATCGAAACATTTTACGAGAACAAAATTTTATCAAAAAAAAAAAAAGAAAGAAAAAAGAAAGGAGGGGAAAAAGTTAATCGATTTCACGGTTCAATAAAAGGAGGAATAGGGGGAAATATTCATCAGAAATTGCTGGAAGGAATGAAAAATAAAATGGGAACTAAAATTTAAATTCAATGCTCAAAGAATAGTTGTCTGATGAAACAAAGTTCTAAAGGAAATATCAATTTTCCTAACCAACTAACCGTTCTCTTTTAAAATAAATATTCGACGAAAAAAAAAAGAAGAAAAAATATGTACCCATTGGAAAGAATCAAACGAATGAGAATAAATAAAAATCGGCATTGGAACAATTTTTCCACCTCGATAAAATATATCGATAAAATTTCACCAATTTTCTTTCCTCTAATTGAATTTCATTACCCGGAATCGAAAAAATTGAAAATTCTCGCCGTAACGAGGCCAAGCGATTACGCGAATAAGCCGGGAATAGAATACGTATGTAGAATTGGCAAGAATTCTAGGACTAGATTCGACTAGATTAGTGCAACAACGTGCAAGAATAAAAAGTCGAGTAACGAAGATGAAATAATAAAAATAAAATTGGAAAACGAAGCGATAAAACAGATCGAATACAAAAATAATCGAATCGAAAAAATCCAGCTAAATATTCGATACGATATAATATTATTTGTCGACGAATGTTCAACGAACGTGTTTTATTCGTTGTATTCGCATCAAAGAAAATCACAAAATAGTCACTCATCGGATGACGAAGAGGCGTGAATTAGCAACGATAATGGTGCACAGGGCGTGTAACACGAAATACAGAAATTCCAGAGTAAAGTATCGCGGACATGGAGTGGATGCGTGGCGTTAATTTATAACGTGCGTGACACTGTGAAACCATAGATCGCCACACGACTCGCCATTGTACGCGCCGTTATGGCGATAATATTCTAATCGAGGCCGGTCGCCACGTCAAGGCGCATTAGGCCTTGTGCACACGGTGCTATACGCGTCGCTCTCCGTGCGATATCAATCGATGGATTTCGATGAATTCCTAACGTATGCATCCCCACTTACAGATAGGATTAGAATTAAAATTGAATTTTATCGAAAGTGAAAGTTTTTGATATTTTAAGAATATTAATTGAATTTCGACAACGATTTTATATCGTACGTTGAAGAAAGGGTTTAAAGATGTATGAAAGATGGAAAAATTCTGAAGAAGTGTGCCCTTAAAACAGAGACGAAGGTTTATGATGCTGGGATGCAGATGTTAAAATCGTAAAACTGATGGATACGTGGTAGGCCTGAAGGATCACAATAGTTTGAATTTTTCAACACCTACCTTTTAAGTACAATTGAATTTTTAATGATATTTCGTCGAGCTTTGTACAGAATTTTATAAAATTTATATAATTCATTTCTCTCGAAAAGACTTACAAAAATTGAATTCGATTATTGAACGTACAATTTAAACTAACTATCCAAGATTCAACTCGATACTCCACCAGAAAGTAAAGTATCGATAAAACATTGTATCTTAAAAAATAAATAAATAAATAAACATGAAATGAATATACAAAAATATCAACGCATCTAATCTAGATAATTTTCATCCAACGTTTTCCAACGTTCGTGCAAACAGAAAACCGAAGTGCGATATCCGGTCTTATTTCTCAGCCGATAGATGCAAGCTAAATGGACATTATTTGCGCACGTAATATCCGGAAAAGAAATATCAGAAAAATATACACCACAGCTGTCTATAATATGCGTATTGCGTAGCGAGGTCTCGTACGGGGCTGCGATGAAGCGGAAACGTGACTTTACTGTTGCACTCCGTTGCCATGAAATATTGCAACCGAGGTATTGATGTGTCGTCGCGCATCGACTTAATCATGATGTACACGGCCTTTCCGCCGGTGAAAATATATAACGGATACGGGGCAAATGATATTCTTATTTCGAGATGATACGGATGAATACCAGTTATTGGAAAGTTTGAAAATTTAGATCAACCTGTATACACAGAGTAGATTCGTTTATTAGAAAAATGAAATTAATACGCAAGTTTTAACAGATAAATTATTACAAGAGTGCGTCAATTCTATGAAATATATATCATCAAATGAATAGCGTAAAAATTTCCAATACGTTTGTTGATATTATTATCTGGAAAAAGGAGGAATATCATATCGCTAGCTTACGGTTAATAAAATTTACCTCGTTACCTGGCCGCCTAAAAATTTCCAATACATCCACCGGCAGAGAAAGGATATCCAAAGTTCGGTATCTCGAGCTCACGATCCATAAAACTCCCTGCTGCTTGCCTCATCGATACGAACCTGATCAAACTTGCATTCTTCCAACACGGAAAGAAGATACGTCATCGTCCATAAATTCGGCGTCCTCTCGTCAAACATCCGCCTGTTACTTAACCGGACACCGTTGGGGGTGGAGAAACCGAATCAAGAGATTTTCGTGGAAAAAGGAAGGATCGTACGCGGTGGAAGAAACAGATACATGGACGAAACATTTCGATACAACTTTGATTTGCAAACTTTCCACGCCTTCCCCCGATAAATTCGCCTGCTGTGCACGCCACGGATTGGAAGAAGCAAGGATCGAAGAGGATTCGAGAAGGTAGGGAAAGGGAGGGACTCGCGGAGGAAAAAGTTTGGATACGGGTTTGGGGCCGGAATCAAGTTTTGCAGTTCATAAAGCGGTGTAGAGAGACAGTTTGTCCCATTTCAATTTCCCGCGGATGAATATCGAAGTTTCTGTTACACGGAGGATCTGGAATTAAGGCTATAAAACTCGCAGGCCAGGGGCTTGTTTATCCAAGTTAAGAGGAAATAATTCCCGATCGAGTGCTTCCGAGGAGATGTTTCTTTTCCTCGGTTTCCAGAATTTCGTGATATTGAAAGTTAATGCGTAGTCTCTGCAATCTGAATTTCAATTAGTATTACTTTTTAAAAATTATTGGAAAATTCGTCTACTCTGTTTTACAATACTCTTGGTCAATTTTGTCGTTATATTTTTCTTTTTTTATCCTTTGACTTCTTTTTCCAAAAAAGAAAATATATATATTTATATTTGATTCTCAATGTTAATGGAAAGGCTATCACAATTTCGACTTGACTTATCACTATTTCCAATTGAAATCCAGTTTTAAGTAGTGAGGATTGATCGTTGTATCGAAAATGGAAAGCACAGTTGATGGAAAGGCTGGTGGGTGAATTGTGAAATTTCAACTCGACGTCTCCTGCTTGTAGATCAAATATAGTTTTAAGTAGTAAGGAGCGTTATTGCATGGACGGCGCGATGGAGAACAATCGGCGAGAACCACCATTGCCAGACTTGATCGATAACGATACCTCGCTGCTTATTTCGGGGATGAATAACTGCACGGTTGCACGAGAACAATGCGTTTGAAGGGTAGAATCGTGGAGAATCGTATTTCGAGAAACGCGAAATGAAAATTTGATAAGTCGAAGATTTTTATTCGTCGACAGATTCGAATTATTCGCGTTTTGTTTTCGAAAATACGAGTAACATGGATTCGTCATTTCTAAAATGAAACAAATCCTTGTTTCAAAGAAACGCGTAGACACGAAGTTTTATAGTTAGATAGAAGTTTTATTTTTATTCGATTTTAAACTAATTGAAGGGGAGGAAAGGGAAGAAAAATTGGTAAACGATTAATTTCGCTTCGTGCGAAAAATCGATATCAATTTTCGAAATGAATACGCGTTGAAGAATTTATTTGGATTTTTTTATTTATTATTAAAAGATGGAAAGTAACGGAAAAGATAAATAATTGCTTCAAATAAAATACCAATTAATATAATCGATTGAAAAGGGAAAAAATACTTTCGAGAAATGAATTATTTTCAAATATATTCGAATATCTTTGAACAATAGTAGAAAATAATGAATAACAAGTAATATTCATCAAATTTAAAATTATTCTCAATAAATCTATTTGTAAATGTTAATATATATAGATCTATAATCATTTTAACGTCTAACAATGAAACGACATGTTATAATCGACTCGACATCCTAATTCTATTCCGATTCTCGATAGCATCGAGATATGTTTCGCTGTACGAGGAGGGACATGGATTCCCGCGAAAGTTCTCACGTAACCCATCTCCAATTTAAACGCGAACCAAACCTATCCTATCCTGGATCTTCTGCTCGATGTGAATAACGTCGTTAAATTGAGTGCGATGAAAATTTAAAATTCAACCATGCCTCCTCCTCCTCGTGTGTCCCCCTCCCCTCCCCTTCACCTATCGTAATTCCTTTTTCGATAATCAATTCCTCCTGCCCTATATCGCGAAATTACCATGAGAAAGCGAGGAAACTGTTTGTCGAATGAAAACGCGGCTCGTTCGATCGGTCGTGGATCGCTCTTGGATCGAAACTTGGAAATTTCTACCGGTTCTTTGCCAGTTCGATCGAGGAAAAAGTTGAGTTGTTCCTTCATAGAGAATAGAAACGATCCCCTCCCTCCCCAGAAGAATTCCAATAGATTTCGAAAGAGTGAAGAATTCATTTCGAAAGATGGTTCATGATCGTAATTTTCGGTTCAAAGGTTTGTTTGGTTTCTCGATTCTCGGTCCTCCATCCATAAATTATTCATACTCTTTTCGGCTGAATACCCCTATCTCGATTCATTTTAACGCATTCGAATGCGGCAGGAAGAATCGAAGAATCCCCTTGATACCGAATATCGATTCTTTTTCGAAATATATATATATATATATATATATATATATATATATATATATATATATATATATATATATATAGAGTAAGAAACAATCATCACAAAAAAGGTGCATGTATACATAAAAATGGAAAATTGAATATCCAAAAACTTTTTTCCATTTTTCTTTAAAAAATAAAAAAATCCACGACGATGTACGTTCATTTCACGTTTTAGGTAGGAAAGAAGCTAAAAATAGTCCTGTGTTTTTCGCATCACTTCGCTTGATTGTTTGCTAAGTGTACAATAGAGGACTCGAGGAACAATGGATGGAATAGCCTTTGAAGTAAAAAAAGTGATGTTCCTCAATGATTAAAGAAGCTCGAACCGACTGGTAAAAATGGCTCGCAATGGAATATATTTAATGATATAGTAGTCGACGAATAAGAATTCAAACTTCACCAAACCTATCAATATATAACGAAGAAGAATCGTATAGAAAATTCGAAATTCGTTTCGATACCCGAATAAACTGTTCTTACGCGTTCGATGCGTTATGGATCCACGGTTTATTAAACCGCATCGAAACACAAGTCTAGCTCGTCACAGGTCCCATGCGTATCTATCCACGTTGAAATGACACGTCTGTCAGAAACACACGCGACGCGAGACGTCTTAAATCGAAATATCGTTTCGATCCTCCGCAACGAAGCGTCACGAGGGAACGGGTTTATCGTCTATGCACACCGTTACGATAAATTTCTCGAAGATACGGAAACGATATCGCAGGATTTTGCGCTTCGTTTGCCCGGATAAGCGGCCACGATTACACGAATTCTCCACCACAAGTTTCCAATTTTATCAAGATTCGGGAACAATCTATGCCACGATATTTCGTTTCTTACAACCGATGATACTATCGTCGATTTAACGATGTGTGTAAACTTGATACGAATTATTAATATGAATGAGTTGAGATTCCATTCAAAATTTTTATACATATCTTATTTTTTAATTATTTTTTTTATAATTCATTTCATTTGATTCATTGTATGGTAAACAGTATCGATTGTCAGATATGTTGAATGAATTAATTTTTCATGTAACTCTGAATTGGCGAATTCAATATACAATTAATATCCTTCTTAACAATATCTTATTGGTAATAAACTATTCCACAATTCTTAACGAAAGTCTCGGAATTGGAGCAATCCAATATCGCGTTATCCAACTGGATTCGTTCACTTTGAATGATGAATGACTGGAATTGCAGGGAGAGAAAGAGAGATAAAGATTTTTTTCTTTTTGCCTCTTTTTAAACCTCGGTTTTGAACGTTTTGAATCGTAAAATTGATCGGTGGTTCATATTTTTTTGTCGAGGCATGGCTGAACTGTCAACCGAATCCGTGGAGGAAAACGTCGAGAATTCAACTCGGTTGTTCGATGTTGAAATTAATCTTTCTTCTCGCGCGACTAGGACGTGTTTCACGAATTATTTTAAACGAATTTGTTGGAATCCTGGTACTGATAGGATAAGTTATAAATTCTTGTCCGGGTATAAATTTTTGCGCGAGCAAAGAGAGATTCGCGCGATAAATTTTAATCTTCGTGAGATAGAACGGCGCTTGAAGAAAATAATTTCAAGAACAACATCGCTTGAAAAATGATAATTCGAGGAATATTGATCATTAATGATAAGAATCATAATGATTTATATTATATTCGGATGTAGAATCGGTTCTAGATAGGTAACGTTAATTTATTACACGATTCTTTTTCACGAAATGTTTTAAAAAATTAATTTCTGTTTTTTTTCTCTCCTTCTAAAAGTATACAGAATATTTTTATCGCGTTTAATTTAATTTTCAACTTTATTTGTCGTTTCAAAAAAAATACTTCTGAATTTTTCTTTAATTACATTACACACACCGTGAAATTCACCATTTCAAAGGCAGAAAATTCAACAGATATTTATCCGGCGGAATTTTCAATTATTACATTTAACGCAATCAAAATTTGCGTTATCTTTTCTCACATTCGTGACAGCATCTCCAATATGAACGTTGATTAAATTTCAATCATGCGTTGACAGTCACGGATCAAGCATCTACCCTTCCCTTTCGTTAATTATTCATCCTTGCCTTTTATCGTATCGCATATCTATCGTGTTCTATCGTATACATTTCTTCAAATGAAAAATTGATCGTTTGAAATGAAAAAAAAAAAAATTAAAAATTCACATTCAAGTTAATAATTAATGAATTAAAATTTTCCACCCTGTGTTTACCCTCCACGTGTAAATTCCAAAGATTATTATCTTGGCGTTTAATGTTTTTCATATCATTAACCATGCTAGTTTACGATGTAAATTATAACAAGCTATTTATCAATTATTCATCGAGCGTAAAATGCAGGTTAATCGCTTTTTCTCATGTCGGATATTCCAAGCTGTTGATACGAATTGATTTTTAATCTGTTCCCTCGTACGTGAAATTTCACGAAACACGTAAGATGATAATAATAAAAACACGATATTTACAACACGATACGTATACATACACTTTGAGCATGATATCGAAGCGTTTACAATTTATTCCTGTTATTTTTTTTTTGAAACGTAAGATAAGATTGCTATCGAATGAAATACGTTAAAGTGTAATTGTAAAAGAAATATGAATCGTATAGGTAATTAAATATCTATTGTTGTCAGGATATTTGCGTCGAACATGCACGTGTTTATCTTGTGTAAAATATCTTCTACAAAAGAAAAAAAAAAAAAAAAAAAAATACAGAAACGAGATGCTCGTTTAACTCAGCGTAATATTTCATGGGCTATAAATTCGACAAATCTATCTTGAAATAAAAATGTTAAATTTTTTCAAAAATATAGAATATCATATCTACTTGCTCGCGTTTACCAAAAAATTATATATTTCTTTGCAAAATAAATACAGGTCAGACATCGATGCTTTTCTAACTACACGTTTATTGATTTAATGAAAAAAAAAAGAGAAGTTATCGAAAAGAAAAATCAGACGTGGTCAAAGGAATTGTCGTTTGTTGCTAAAATGCTTAGAGAATAGCCGAATCGGATAGCGTCGTTATTAATCGGACAGTGACCGAGGTGAAACGGTTGACAGACGCGTGCATGATTGGTTTTGCTAAACGATGGTCGGAGATTTTCACCGACTGCCACCGACTTCGCTTGGAAAATATTTGTTTTGTCGGCTTCGAAAAAAAAAAAAAAGGAAGAAAGGACGGGAGGAGGGGAAAAAAAAAGCAAGAGAGCTCGATGGAACAGACGATGTGTGTAACGTAGAAAATTTCGGTTGACGGCCGAAAGCGATGAAACGACGGTCGAATCCGACATGGCTCGTTTTTAACCGAGAATCAACTTGGACTTGCGTATTTATCGATATTTGCATATCGTGCACGCGCCAATTTATCGCAAGTTCGAAACGTCGATCGGACGGAAGACAGCGGCGTAGATGAAAGCGTCAATTATCCCAAGTCTCTTTAATCAGAGGAGAAGAATGGTTGGATCGATCGATCGTTAATTAGAAATTTCCAACCATCGAAAACTTTAACTTCTAAATTGTTTTATCCGCTTTATCCGCCATTGAATCCCTACTACCGAGTAATTAGCCTCCTTCGAGAGGGAACGCAGTTTCTTCCCTCGTATCTCGGAGCTTTTCCGAGAGAAAACGATTTGATTGAATGGTTGTCTTTAAAAAAAAAACCAAAACTTTCGAAAATTGCGTCATCGTTGTGACGCATCATTTCTATTAAATTAATTATCAAGAAAAATTTTAAGAGGATTTTACACCAAAAAGGAAAAACTTTGATCTCCAAATCGAAATCTAAAGAATTGTAACGGTATTTCGTTCAACTAGGAGAAATAATAATGGTCGATCTTTTTTCTTCAAAATGTACATCTTTTCACTTCGTTGTTTTTGAAAAGGATAGCTTTCTTGACTGCCTCGAACGAATGAAAAGCTCACGCATTGTTGTGGAATCTCGCATTACACTCCGCTGCATTTACCTCTCTCTCTCTCTCTCTTTCTATATGTTCTTCCTTCTGGCTTGTCTACGCCACTCCCACATTCGTACACTTTTGCAAGAAGTCACGAATAAGAACTGTTTATATGCTTCTGCGACGTTATCGACGATACCTCTTCGCTAACCCTTCTCAAAGTTTCGAAAATACTCCCTGGAAACTTGGCTACGTTGATGAATATTAATCTGAAGTTTCGAGCGTGGAAGAGGAAGCTTCGCGTAGAGAGACGTTACCTTATCGGTGATATCGAACATTTTCGGTCAAAGAAAAGAGGGGGAGGGGGTTATCCAAGATGGATAATTGAAATAATAGTTTTGGGCTCGAGCGAATCTTGGTAAATTGCATCCTTCTTTGCCAAATCTTTGATAAGTAAAGAGAGATTTTCCAATTTTTCTGTATCCATTTCAAATTATATATTATACAGCTGTATATAAACATTTGAATTCTTGTGTTTTTCTTTTTTTTGGTTAATTTAAACTTGAAGATATTGTAGTCTTAAATACGTTAAATACATCTTCTTGATAAAAAGAAATATTGATGATTATTTCCCATATGAAGATTTATCAAATAATTTAATCAAGAAAGAAATGATAGCCTTGTATATTGATATAATTTTAATTTTCTATCTAAATTGATAATATCGTAAATTTTGATCAACCATCCATAAGAAATATATCGAAAAATTCTTTAAATCTAAATCAATGGAAATCTTCCATTCACAAAATATTCTCCGCAACACAACTCTAACGTAATATTCTCATTTTCAAAAGATTGCGTACAAAAGATTCGCGCAACACTCCATCTATTTTCTTTCGAAACAAAAGACGAAGGAAGAGAACGGATAAATTCGGTCGAGTTTTTGGTCGACGCAGTCGAGACTCGTCGACTCGTCGTTCGGTATTAAGTTGTCCATGCGTCAAATTCTGTCTGCAGGGTCGAGCAAGGATGTGAATACCAAATAGTCGTTGCAGAGGCGCGGCCCCAAGGACGGATGTCCGCGCGAATTCCTCGACTTCCGCCCTCGAGAATTCCGCAAGAATTCCGCGTCATCGAATCTCGACTCTCACGATTTTCGATACGTAGATCGTCTCGTCGATCTCTCCGATCGATCAATCTTTCCCATTACCGCGAATTCGAATCCGTGAAACATTCTTCGAACTTGCTCTTTGCCTTTTATTGGCCGCCTTTCGATTCATTCCTCCTCTCTTTCCGATCTCCCTGTTTTTCTCTTTTCGAATTGAAAAGAAAAGCCGTCATTCCTATCTATCTATCTCATTGCTTTTTCAATGTTTTTAATTGACACGAAGATATCGAAGAAGAAAGTTCGCTTAAGCGATTTGTAATTTGAGTTATATCAACGGGACGAACGAAGGAAAGAAATTTCGAGTACAGTTCCTGACATTTGTCATTATCGACCCAATCTAACGATTCACGTCTACCCTGAACGCGCCAAAGGATTCCTGAAATTCCTATTAAACTCTCATCATCAATTCTCCAAGTTGGCCGACTATCGGGAAACGCGCGGGACACAAACCGAAACCTTCCCCCTCCCCCCAAAGTATCGATAAAAGTTCCCAATCGAGCTTCAATACCTCTCTGGAGAAACGTCGTAATTCACGGTTCTTCTTCCTTCTTCCGGTGCAAGAAGAAAAGGAAAACAAGAAAGGAGAGAAAAATCTCTTATAAACGGCGAGCAGTTAGAAACGAGGAGTAGGGTTAAAGATATTTTTTTTCCCCTGCACGGAAAAACCAGGTCGTGGCTCGATTTCACTTGGCGTCTGGCTCGTCAATAACGTATTTACTCGACGGAATCGCGGGGAAAAAGAACAAGAAGAAAACAAGAGGCGGCAAGGTGCCGCCGCCCCCGCAAAGCTCGGCTTTCTTCTTCTCTGTCTATCGCTATCCTTTTCGATCGCCCTCCGACTGTGCTCCTTCACGAGTGATCGGGCGTGGCCGGGCATTCCACCTTTATGGACCCGTGTGTACACACGTGCAAGCGTCGATCGTTGTGCATCGTTCTCGTGTATCAAAGCGCGATGCATTTTTCGTGTTTCTCGCCTCCCCCAACCTCCCCCTCCACACTCGCTCTCGCGTCTTTCCATTCCTTCTTCCGCAACCGATCCTCCTACATCGCCCCTCCATCACCCTGAACCACTCGACGTGCCCGTTTCGAATCGAGACGCGAGATGCTCTCTCTGCTCTCAACGTCGACGCACGACTGATAGCTGCGTCCGATTCTCTGGTGGAAACACCGGTGGAACGTGATGGATGTCGCGGAGGGGAAGGAAGGACTTAACCCTTTGACGAAAACGAAAATTAACAGAGATGGTCGAGTTCGAGGAGGTCGAGGATCGATGCTTTGATCGAGTGGTTTGTTTCATCGGGAAATTGATTTAATTTCAACTCGAGTTCCTCCTCGAGGATAGAACGATATGCGATGGATGTCGGCGATGGTTAACCCTTTGAGGCGAGAATTAATACGGAAAATTGGTTTAAGAGAGATGTTTCGATATGTTTCGATGGATATTTCGTTTTCATTCGGGGACGACCAGGTTCGCTTTTGTTTCGTATCCGATGATTTTTGCGATCCTTTCGCGGCGAGATAATTAATAATATGGAGTATTAGTTTACGAGTTTGTCTGGAAATGTTTTGATAGATATTTTGTTTCGAGGGATGATCGAGGGATGATGAAGTTTTCCTTTGTTTCGTATTCGAGCTTCACCGATAATGGGCGATGATTTTCGATTGTTAATCGAAGGCGAGATAATTAATAATGTATAGAATATTATAGTTTACAAGTTTGTTTGGAAATGTTTTGTTTAGAGATGTTTTGTTTCATTAAGGATGAAAATGTTCTCTTTTGAGGACTTGATTTGAGAAATTTATATAGTGATCTTGTGATTAGTTGATATAATGTTGCATGTTTCCAATTATTAATTTCTATCTTCACATTGATAAAATTAATAATCGAATAACTCTTCGTATGAATGGAATGATTGTAAAAATATCTTTTAAAAACAGAATTCACTGAAAGTTCTTACTGAATATACATGAAAAAAAAATTGTAACTAATAATGCGAATGTTAATTTTTCCATTATATTTTATTATATAGCTTTTCATATTTTATTGATAAAAGAATTTTTCAATTTTTAAATAATATCCTATTTCACTTGTAATGGACGTATCACAAGATTAATAAATTAAAAAAGAAAAAAGATCGTCATCTCGGTTGGAAAAGAGATCTTGGAATCGAAAAGATTGAATAACTCGAAAAATAAAGAGCTGTAAGCTGTATGCAAATTATGTTAGAATATGTTTTTCAAACATTTATATTTATATTTCATCAGAACACTTTTATTCCTCGGTGACTCGGTTGCAAAATTCGCTTCTGCTAATAAAAAAAAGGAAAAAGAAAGAGTAACAAAGAAAAGGAAATACGAGCCAAAAAACAAACGTTAAAATTTTTACTAGATTTTTCGCTGTTCGAGTGTCGTGTGTGCTGCAGTTCCGTTAGAGAGCACTCAAACGCGAGTAAAGTACACGATGAATCGATATCTGTCAATCGATATCTGACTGCCTATTTTCGAGCCAATTGCGACCAATAAATCTAATAAAGCGAGAATAAAAATGGACGGAAAATAGTAGGAGGGAAGTTTTTATTCGAATTAAACGAACGAATGAAATCGTTCTTTACGATAGAATTTAATATTATAAAAATCGTCAACACGATTATTGATAATAACTTTTAATCTTGTGATTAATTTGTCACGTTTAAATTCAAGTACGAGCGATAAAAAGATACTTTTGTAGGAAAATAATGAAAAATACTTCAATATTTCATCATCTCGTATCAAACTTCAATTTTTACTTCAAATTTTCTTCATCCTTAAGGCATGCGTGTAAAATAATTTTTAAACGATTTTCTCTTAAAAAAAAAAAAAAAAAAGAAAAATTCGATAAATACCAATTCAATTGATTTCGACATTTTCAACAGTCGAGAACGAAACGACCTATCGCCACTCTTCTCTAATTACCGAATGGCAAACCTGTGGAAAATTTGATCGATCCGCGCACGATTCACGACGAATTAATTCGGTGAACGAAACGAAATTAGAACCCATAAATCTTCATTTTCAACGAGGCCTCGATGCGTGACCAAAGGCCCGCGGCGGGCGTCACCAATAATTCCGAACGAAACTTGTTGTCTAATTAGCTACGTGTAATTAGTTATCGCGGGGATAACGCAAATAATTTCGAGGATAGGCGGAACTTTCGTTCCACCTCATTATCATTAGCGGTTGGCTACGATAAATACAAAGTGACGCGACGCACGCTCCAATTACACCTTTCTCAATTAAGGTGTAATCGCAAATGCATCGCGTCATCCGAATATCCGAAACAAATTAACGTTATCGAACCTTTTCTTTCTTTTTTTTTTTCGAGATATATCAGCTTCTGCGCTCTAACAACGATCGAATTTAAAGGATTATTCTACGTTCAGACGGCGTAATTTGTGCACGAAGTTGCGTTGAATTTTAATATATCGTTGCAAATATTTTTGAAAAAGTAAAATCTTTAGTGTAAATTCGAAAAATTCACAGTGGATTCTATTCTCGACGAGACGAGAGAAACAACGACAAAGAATCAAACAGAATGACAATTATAAATACGAAGCTTTGTGAAAATTGGTAAATTTGACGTAATATTTTATGTATGCTCGATGCAAATGAATCCTCCGCGCGTATAAAATTATCTCATGTTTGAGTTGAAATCATGAACGAATCCAACACGGAGGATCAATCGAAAAGGAAAATCATCTCTCGATTCGAGTGAAAATTCAAGTCAAATGTGTTTGTACAAACGAAACGTTATTAATTGAAAGTTAATACGTGTTTCGTCCAGTCTCATTTTCCGGTTAATGCTCGCGTGACACGGATTTCGATTAATTATTAAAAAACGTTTGAAAAAATTTCTCCCTTAACTCGTATCTATATTTGTCGCTTATCCGCGGAATTGCTAATTTGGAGAACAATTCTCGATTAATCATCTACTCGACCTAATCACTATTCCAATTATTTCAATTGGGGGTTATTGCGATTCGGTTGAATAGAAACGACATAGCCCCAAGCTTCGATAAAGCGGTATAAACACTAGAATGTTATTTCGCCTAACATTGACCGATTCCGCTGTACGCAAACAACACGAATTCTCGAGTTTTGGCAAAACTCGATCGCGAAATAGAGAATCATCGATTACCAAATGAATCATTTAATACCGAAATTTATATCCCAAGATGTTAACTTGATCACGCCTTAATAGCAAATACGTGTATCGAAATATTATCAAGAATTAAAAATATTATTAAGAATTCGATCACAATTGAACTCTGCTGATAGATAACATAAAATGAATATTACAATAATTCTATTATTTTTAAAGAGAACTAGAATGTACAAATATAGAAAATTTAAGAATACAGAATGAATGAAGAAATTCTATTTTCCTCGCAGTTTGCAATTTCATTGTTAAAAATTGAATATTATTTTGGAAATTAAAAAAAAGGTAAGAATTCATTTCATAAGGAAAGGGGGAATAAAGGATGATCACGATTCTTAAAGGAATAACCGGTCAACGAGCAGAAATCGTTTAATCCGAGAAAATAGAGGGTTAAAGGAGTTAAAGAGACATTTTCCATGGAGCCGTCATCGCTCGGTATACACCACCGTCGAGGATTAAACTCCGTTCACAAGCCTGCTCCGCTAACCCTTTCGAATCTGCATGAAATTAACGCCAAGTTTACCTTTCTCGCTTCCATCTTCACTCTTCGTGAAAGTTAGCGACCAGCTTACGAAATTCCGAGAGGAAATGGCGTGTGCCTCGAAATGCCTCGACCGAGTTTTTCCTCCTCCACGTTTTTCGTCCATTTCTCTTCGCGAACAGAACCGATTTTTCAAAAGTCAATAGCGAGTCGAGCGTGGAAGATTATCGATGAATGGATATACATCTAATTGAAGATACGTGAAGAAGATCAGGAAATTGAATTTTAACGAATCTAACGAAGTCGAATTTATTAGAGAGAGAATGTTTAAAAGAATCTAGAAGAAGGGTTGATTGGGATGCTCATGTTTCGAGATCGTTGATGAATAGATGTGATATGAGTTGAAGATACGATTTGGAAATGAAATTTTAACAAAAGATCCAATTATTGGAAGATTTTTTATTTTTTTTTTTTCTTTTAAACGAGTTAAAGAGAAGATTAATTGCGTTTAAATGTATAAACTGCTAGTGCAGTGAAGTAATTACGCGGAATTGAAGCTTTGAAAATATATCGACAGGGCATTAATTAAGGAACGTGTTACAGTGAAGGTGTATCGATATTATAAGATTACACTACATAATTTATTAGAAAATATTGATGAAGCTTTAATAATGAAATATGAGCGTAAGCTAATAATATTATTTAGTTGACAGCGTTTTTTTTAAACAAAAACTATGTTAAGAGAGATAAATATTTACAGAACAATTATTGTTAATTATTGTTAATTAAAGGAAAATTCAATTTTAATTTTTTAAATACGATAATATATCGCAAATTATAGATTATTATTAAATACGTATACAATAGGTTATGCATAGATAATTAATTATTATTATCAGGCTTTGAAACATTTAATCCTTATTGGATATTAATTAGCTCAAATTTACCTGGATGTTATAAATATGTGTCAATCATTTCGTTCTATTTCCCAATGAAATGAAAATAAACAAAATATTCATAATCAAACCAAGATACTTTCTCTCCAATTTTTAAATATTTTATTATTCTTGATAAAATTTTTATTACAAATAGATGAAAGGAAAAAGTATTACATAACAAGTATAATTATTACTTTAATAAATCAATAGAATCATTGAATTTCAATAATGTCTTTCAATTTTACTAAATTGTTTGAAAATTCTGAAAAATCTTGCAGAAAATATTTTCAAACGTGATGAAGATCTATTATGAAAACTAACATAATACCGCAATGTGAGTGTGTGTGCATTTAAAAAGATTTAAAGCTGACACTCGTTATAACGCAAATTTAAAAAAATAGCTACCCATATTTCACTGCATACGAACGTTCTTATCTTTTTTTATTTCCATTATGACTCCATACACCAATTATCCTCCGCGTGCTCCCAATCCAGAATTTAGGGTACATAGTCCAAAATTTAGGTTCAGAGTTGTTCTAGCATCCAAAATTTTAAATTCACATTAAATTATAATCCAATTAGAAGAACGTGACGTGAACGTTCAGAAGAAAGGCATCCACTTTATTTTCTCGGATCTTTGAGAGGAAAAAAGTCACGATCGCAGAGTCTCGATTAAGATTGAAAAATTTACGTTTCGATTACTTTGGTTCACGATCGTTCCCTTCTCTTTTGGTTAATTAAGAATTAAGAAAAGCCAAAAGGCTTTCGAGTCATACGAGTTCCTCTCGTGAATAATAACTATTGTTACGAGTTTCGCGGGTATAATGGATCGTTTCGCGTGTTAAATATTTCCCGAAGGCGAATTTCGTCCCCCCAAAGGTAATGTCTTTTGGCCTCAATACCGATCCGTCTTTGATACATGGCGGCGAGTTGGGCACGTTGGACAAATTTGGAGGGCGTGTAATAGCGATATCCGGGAAGTGGAAAGTTAATGGAACGTGGAAAATTGAAAAAGAAATGTGTATCTGTGTCTATTTACATTCGAACGAATCAAAGTGAGAATAAATTGTAAGATTGGAGAATTAAGATTGCAAGATGATCAAAAAGATGATTTTTTCTGTTGAATTCGGTTGGAAGCCACGTTGATCGAAGTGAAGCGGGATAAAATGGGATGAAAAGTGAAAAGAAAAAAAAAAGAATTATGAAAATACGAAGGAAGAACGGTGATTTCAACTTCAAATATTTTTATCGTCCGCGGCGATAGTTTCAGATTGGTGGAAGAAAATAAAGTTTGATGGGAAAATCAATGGAAACTCTGTCCACGTGTGATAAAGTAAATAATTCTTCAAGTATTTTCGAATGTACTAGAAAACTTTTCTCATTCTTTTGCTGGATCTCATTCGGATAACTATATATCTAACTTTTATCTTCGAAATTTCTTTCTTTCTTTCAAATCTTTGAAAATGATTCATATTATAAGACTAATAGAATATTATTAATATTCTGTTAATGGATGTTATTATTACTTAAATTTACGAAATTTAATAAAAAAAATGATTGAATTATAAATTGCATCACGATGTTATAACTGGTCAAATAAACGTTCGCTAAATTTATTTCGTTGGAAATGTTTAATAATCAACAATTTGTATTTCTCATTTCACATGTATTGGATTAAAAAAATATTCCTTTACACGTGGCACATGTGAAATTATATTTTTCCTTCGAATAAATTTTCCCGCGATATTCCAGAAAATTCATTTTCAACAATTAAGAAATCAGATATTGTCGTTCCATTTATCTATTCGTGCGTTGATTGCGTAATTCTGGCTCTCGTTCCTTAATAATTGCTTATGGAATCGACGAGAAAAATTAAATCGATGCAGCTTTACCCCTATCTGACAAAATATCAATTATGATTCATCTTAAAAAAAGGGACAAAAAAAAAAGACGAATGACCGAAAAAAGAAAGTTAAAAAGTTAAAGATTCGTGGATGATGGCAATTTGATAGATATATTCTGTAACTTTCCATCCTTTTCTTTTTTTTTCCTTTTTAACTTTCTTCTTTTTATCGAGCTTATAATTTAATAAAATGGAAAATTTTCACCTCGAAATCTCTGGATATTTCGTTATCGGGATAAATTTTTCGAAATTTTTATCATAAAAGCAATATTTTATCTTATATTAATATTTATTATGATTTAATTAGATTATTTTTATAATTAAATTAATTTATCTAGTTAATATATTTTCTAAAGTAAAATTGATTTATTTAATCTTCTTTCATATTTTACTCTTTCAATCATTTCCCCCATTTTTATCATTTTCTGTAAGAAATATTAAAATTTCTTACGGAAAAAATTTTATATCAATTTCTGTGTCCATCTTTCTTTATATTTGAAACAAGGATTCTCTTATTCCATTATTATGATTGCATATAACATTTTTCATTTTCCAATTTCAATTATAATTAAAATATAATTGAAAAAATAGATATGCATTGGTATTTTAATTTGTTATTTTATCATATTGTGAATCAAAACTCCAATCAAACGTTACCGCATATTGCATGCCGTATTTTTCCATCGAGAGAACGAGAAAAAGTTATTTACGTAGCAGGAAATTGCACGATCCCTGAACTGTTTGAAAGAATAACAAAAAACAATTAGAAACTTAAGCTTTGAAGTGACAATTGAAAACGAGCTAGACGTTAATATCACGGCCTGACTACAAGGATCTGCTTCTACTGTTACGCGCCACGTATACGTTGCGCGTAAACTATCCAGGATGTTTGCTTTCTACCTTCCTCCCTTCGTGACCACACAACAATCGCGTGTTGCTTTCACAGATAATGCAAAGATTTAAACAACGTTCTTCGCGTTATGGTGTCAAAACGTGATTACAAATCTTGCGAAGAAAATTATTTTCAGAGATTAAAACAACGTACGATAGTTTAAAAAAGTGAACAAATTTCTTTCTGCGAAAAATAAATATTTTTAACCAAACGTATCATGTTTGCCCAATATTAAGCTGTTCTACTTATATCACAGAATATTACATCGCTGTTTTATTTATAAATTATTTATAAATTATCGAAGAAAATTTTTTTCACGAAATACTAACATTTCCAATTAACTAATTCGAATCAATTATAACAGTTTAACAAAAATTTTATTCCCTGCTCTACGATATATAACAATTCCATCAAAATGAATAAGAAAATCCAACGCCATCGTTCTCGCGAATTCCATAAAATTCATAAAATCTTTACAAATAGTTTCCAAACAGAATTTATCTTACGTTTTCCATCTCGCAATCTCAGAAATTCGAGGTACACGAGGAATTTTCGTTGGAAAATTTCGAGCATAGAAACTCACCGAGACGAAACGTTGAAACCGAACATTTCTTCGTTAGTTGTTTCACGACGCTGCTGAACTTTTTGTCCCACGCCCGCGTTCTCCATAAGCGTTCTCCTCCGCAAGCCTTCCCTCGATGCACCCTCTCGTGCACGGCACGTGAAAGGGGACGTGGCACGTTTACGCTTCATCTTCGTCGCACGAAAATTCTCACCGTCGACGATACAAGCGTCCTTCTGAATAAATTCGACGCGTTTGCCCCCGCGCCTTTAATAACAATTTCTAGCCGAAACCTTGCCAGAGACGCGACTATGCTATTTTTGAACCAGTGAATGGAGTAATTACTGGCGGAAAATTTCATTTCCGATGGCAAACAACTCCGACACTCTCGTAATTTCATCGTCTCTTAGATCTCTCTTTCTCTCTCTCTCGCGTCAGTTTGTTGGTTTAGATGGAAGGAGTTATTGGAAGAATATGCGTTCAGTGAATGTTCGTAGATTGTAATTTTGAACTTTAATCGTCGCGATTCTTGTTTTTCGATGTTGGCTTCCGAAGTTGATTTAATATCGACGATTAAACAATTCGTTTGATTTAAAAGGAAATATATGAATATTCTTTAATTTCTTTCTCTTTCTTTTTTCTGAAAAACAACTTGGTAGTATAGTTAAGAGATTTGTTCTCGTTCCTTCCCTTCGTAATCACGTTTCAACGTGTAATTTTCTTATACGGCGCTGTAAGTAGTATAACTCCGCGACTTTTCGCATTCCAACTTTTACGCGTTAACTTCGAAATTACGCGGGATATATAAAAAGTTTTTACACGTCTATAAAAGCTACCGCTTTATTTATTGCTTCAATTACACGACTCTTAGCGTCCCCTTATAATAATACAATGTAACGTAACGATTAGATCGGGTGTTTATTCGATTTTATTTTTTATCTGCCAAAGAAATGAAATTTAAAATCTCCTCGAACGAAACATGTACGTACATTTTCAATAATAACGAATCGTCGAATAAATTGAAACGAATTCACGCGACGACAATAATGAAAATGTACAACATACAACGAGATAAAATACAACTTCTTCATCCAAACGGGGATTCGACCGAACCCACGAATCGAAATCCATTTCACGAATCCATCACGTATTCCAAACTCTTAACAAGAAATTAATTGCCACACGTCGAAGAGAAACCCCTGCAAAGCGCCATCTACGATCCCACCGACCGAATCCAACCAATTTAATCCGTCTCTCCCCCGATTCCTTTCACGCGGTTAACAGGACGCGATCTTTCCGCCCCGCTGGATCAACCCCTGCCCACGATCGCACCCCGTACAATGGCCAAGAAATATATTCGACGCCTTCTATCTCGATATATTCACGGACAGATCGCATTTCGGGCCCACGGGCACGGAAATAGCTTTCATATTTTCGTATCGAAAAATCGCGGCAGGTTTAAAGGTCGATCCCTTTACGAGCCTCGTCACCCGAAACGCTTTCCCTTCCCTTCCTTTCCTCCCCCTCCTCCTCCTCCTCCTTCTCTTTCGCGGCGCCCTTTTTCCGCGAAAGGATGAAAGTCGCCCAAAGCCATTTGCCGTGGCGCGCTTTGGCAAATTGTACGCTACATCTGGAGCTCTGTCGCACCACGCTCTGCAAGCACAAAGCGCAATTTCTTGCGTACATAGGACGTATGCACACAGACACACGCGGGGTTGTACACGCGGAAAATTATTTTTGGCGCGGGGAATACGCGGTTTGGTGGCATTTGTTAGCTCGTGCGTGGTTGCACGTGCGGCGACACGATTAATGATCGTCTCTCCCTTGGAAAATTATCACTGTGGATCTTTTGTGGATCTTTTATGGATCAGTGGAAATATAGGTTTTATATGTTTTTTTTTTTTTTGGAAAAAGAATTATTCGTTGGATAGAAATGTCAGCTTGTGAAGGCGAGTAATCGTTGAAAGAAAGAGAGAGAGAGAATTCTTGATTGAGTTTGGTTTTTTTTTAAACGAAGTGGATGATCGAAAGTATATAATCTTCTGTGAGATATTGAAAACACTTAATAACCTTCATTCGAATGAAAAATTTTTTACTCTCTTCCCTTAATGTCAAAGGTGAAAGATAATCGAAAAAAATTATTTTTGAAGTATTTTGATTATCACAGTCTTTATACATCATCGAATGAAATTAAAATAGAGATAGAGTTATTTCATCAACACGATTTTGAAAGATTCGATAACGATCCATTTTCGAAAACTTTCTGAAAGGAAAAGATCGTAACAAAATATTTTCAAAGGGAGATAATATTGGAACCGCTTCATAAATTTAATAGAGTTTGCGGTTGGGCACGACGTTTTTCTTCTCGATTGAACGGTCCATTTGTCTTCAAAGTTCGCGTGTTTTCGTCCATCGCAATTTCTCTCCCGGAATTCTTATTCAAGGATCATCTTCCACACATTGGCGCCTCTGCGAGTGGATTAAACTTGTTATTCCAAAAAGCTTCGAAAGGGATTGTAAATAACACCTTTAAAGGAACTCAATAATATCCTTTCCAATCACTCGTTTCGAAACGAAACATTCTCCCCCCTTTTTACATTTTCAAAATTTCATAATTATTAAATCACTAGAAATTCTATTAACTAAACGTTAGAGTTTAAAGTTCATCGTGGAAATATCTTCGATTATTTTTTATTCGCTTGTCGATACCGCAATTTCCAGCAAAATGCAATATATCTATCTCGTGATTAATGGTAGACGAAATTCTTGACAATTTTAACCGTTGGATTTTCTGTCAAACGCATCAAAGGACCATTAAAATCTAATTTTTACTACTTAATCATCCAACTTGCACGTCGCTAGTTATTGGAGAAGAGAAACGTTCTGAACTGGGAACAATAAATTTCAATTTCCATTAGGACATTCCTTGTTTCCGTGAAACATGTGCCAACTTAATACTAATACACGCGTTATAAATTTTGATTCGCAATGCAATCCACGATCCATAAATAATTCCTTTTATAAGAAAATATTATAAAAATATTTAAATTATCGATACGTATAGATTATCGAACAGATAATCATTTCAAGTATTCTCTAAGTATTTCCAACGATATTATTAAACTAATTAATAAATAAAATTACCAATGACAAATCGTCAGTTACAATTTCAACGTTATAAAAAAATTGAAACGTAAATTGTGTTTCGCGATCGATAAATTTTCGATTTTTAAAAAAAGAAGAAACAGAAACGGTTCGCGTTGAAAAGAAAAATTTCATTCCACGCTTCCAATTCATTTTTTTTTTTTTGCATTTCCAGAATCACATCCAGAACCTTCGTTTTGAATCGCATTTTGCGAAACGTTGTGAATTATATACCAGTCCCAATGGAGGGATTGTTTTATTTAAAACGCGCATCGCTCGCGTAAGAAATCTCTTGGATGCATACCGATGTTACCATCATCGTTCGTAACAAACGTAAATACACTTGATGGCCGAGTAATACGCCCCTCTGCGAGAGCATTCGAGCAGAAGTGAATCACGGGGTATGAGTAATTCGCGAAAAACAGGGATTTACGGTGTTCCAATGCATTCACGCACGGGTTGTAAATGACGATTTAGTCGGATATTTTTCATGGTATTTTTAATCGGGGGAAAGATTATTTTATTTCATATTTTGAAAATATTTTCATTAAATTTAATCGCTTTTTCGTTTCATCGATTACGATTTACGTATGGCAGTTATTATTTTGATTCTAAATTGCAAACTCCAAATGGAAGAAATTACAATTTTTTAACGATTATTATCAATTATTGAGTTGAATTAGAAAAAGGAATTGTACACATTGTATTTCTATTTATCTCGACGTTAATTGAAAATCGAGGTTTATAAATCGGGGGACGAGTCATAGAGGAAGAATCGAGATAAATTAGCAGACTCAAAATGCGAAAACGAAATGTTAAATCTATTTATATTCTCTCAAATTGGATAAATTAAACGTTGATTAAATCCAGTTGCAAATCAGCTTGCGTAATAAAGTTTCATCTTTCTGTTTGTTTTTTAAAATTTCGAAAATTAAAAGAAAATTCAAAGAAAATAAAAGGAAAAATGAAGGAAATGGAGGAACACCCTACAAATTCAGATACACAACTTGACAAAAAAATTGTGAATTAATAATTACTTTTAGAGTTTCTACCTTCTATAATTTTTGACCTTCACATTTCGTTCTACT
Organism: Apis mellifera; assembly: GCF_003254395.2. Classification (NCBI taxonomy): domain Eukaryota; kingdom Metazoa; phylum Arthropoda; class Insecta; order Hymenoptera; family Apidae; genus Apis; species Apis mellifera. Next base: position 7,140,708 of record NC_037641.1, read on the forward strand.
CGAGGAAAAAATTCAGAAGGAAAAAAAAGAAAAAAAAGAAAAAAGTCAGAAGTACCTCATAAACTCGAGTACAAACTAGACTCTCAGTCTCAACATTCTACCTTCTACCACTTCTATCTTTACTCTTCTTTTTAATTACAAACAAAGAAAAAGAGAGAGAAAAAAGAAAAAATAAAAAAAAAATTTATAAATTCAAATACACAGATTCTATAACAAAATTCTTACTTATTCATTAATTTCATTTTATGAGCTCTATCTTTTCTTTATTTCACTTCCATCTTCACTCTTTTCTTCGATGAAGAATCAAGGATCAAAGATCATTTCATGGATTCAAATGCAATACACATATAAAAATCGATATAATTATTTATTCATTTGAATTCTTTATGTTCTCCACCTCTTCTTCTTCAAAGAAGAAGTATTTTATAAATTATTGCAAATTAATCAGAATAATTCAACAATTAAATTATTAATACTTCCAATTTCTTATTCGAATCAAATCATCATCAAACCGAATCAAAAAACAAAGACGAAAAGCTTTCCCCTCTGGTTCGGAATTAATTTTGAAAACAGGGAAGGAGGGGAGGCAAATCTGCATATTCAAATACTACCATTTCTAAACGGGGAGGGAAGGGATGATATTTGAACAGGAATCGACGCGAGCGGGGCGAGCGTAAACCGTTAGATTGAAAAGCAACAAGCATGGAAATTGGCCATGTCCGATATACCGATTCGTTTCAGTTAATTTGTTGCCATTTTATTCGGATCGAAGGCAAACGGGGAAGGAACGGTCGACAATGGCCTAGGCGGGATTGGGAACAAGGCCGAATTCGTGGCCGGCTGGTGAAAATAACGTTAAATAAATAAAAACAGAGGCTGGTTTATTCGACGAGTTGCGCAACTACTCTGCTGCAAAATTAACGAATTCGCGTGCACGGGGGCCGGGACTCTATCGATTTAGTTTCGGATATTTCTCTCGAAAGCGAAAATTCTGTAGTACGGGGATGAAAACCCCGTTTTTTCACCGGTGGACGTATGAAAGATAATCCCTTTCATTCCCATGTATCAGGACGTGCCCCGAATGTTTATGCGGATAGAAATATAAAAAAAAAATAAAAAATATATATATATATTCGTTCCTTGGAAAAATTCCAGTCCAAACAGCTCCATCTATTTTCGATCGTAAAAATATTGAAATAGCCGCCGCGAAATAAAATATGTGTAATACCTGTCCAGTGTGCAGCTGGTGTGTTGTAATCAGGGAAAATTATACGAAACGTCGATATATCGCGTTGGTAATAATAACAAAACGTTTAATAAATTAATGCGACTGCTGTAGGAACGTGTGTGTTTCCATTGTTCCCGAACATTTGCTTTCTTCTTGGTGTTGGTAGGAAATCGTGTTTCATTTTGGACGGATATGGCAGTGTAAAGATTGTTCTGTCGATGAGCCATTTTGAAAAACAAAAGGATAATTTCGATGATAAATTCGGATTATAGAATTACTAATATATATACGTTATATACACGCTAATTAAGAATATGTGGAATATCCTAATTAGTAACATGTTGTATAAATGAATTAAAAAAAAAAAAGGAATACTTGAAAATGGCTTAAAATTGGGAGAAAGAGAGAGATGTGTTCCTTTGACAATATTTCGTAGCCGACTTACGTAATTTAGAGAAAAAACTTGGACGTCGAAACGACCAAGAATCCGGCTCTCTCGTTCGAGTGAAACGGCAATTATATGTATTCCAAAAGAACAGAGAGTGGATTCTCTGCGGACAAACGTATGTAAAGTACGATAGGAAGAAAGTAAAGGAAATTCTTACGTGATCGTGGCACACTTGCGAGGATAAAGCACTTTGGAATTTCGCTACTTCCTCCAAGACGCGCAGAACAAGAAAGTCGCGAAGATATTGAGGCGAAGATAAGAAGGAAGGGGGTATACGAGGTTCTTACGTTTTTTAATTTAAATTCTTCAAACATATAACCTATTTCTTTGCATAAATCGCAAAGAAATTACGGAAGCGTACAGGGAAAAGAACTTTTCTTCGTTACAACGATGAGATTAAAATCTTAAATGAATTTTTACGTTGCGAAAAATCGGGAAAGAAAGATTGAAGAAAGTTGAAATATTACGGATTGCAGTGATGCGTTCGTGAATTTATCACGGTGTCAAAAAATTTTATATATTTTATACTCGATCCCGAATTTATCACCTTCCTTAAATTATTCCAAAATATTTCAAAAAAGTTTATTACATAGCGCATTACACATCGAGTCACAATTTTAAATAGTTTCACTTTATTTCTCTCTGTAACTGTCTCGTTCCACTTGTCAAATCACGTTCGACCCATTCATTGATCATTCCACTTATCTGCCGGACCTACTCGATAATTGGTTTGTACTACTCGTTTAACTCGTAACGAACACACTCGATCTAGATTTCACTTAAACAACAATTATTTACAAACGATTATTTATTCATCATACGTAACTACTATCGTTATTCAGTAAAAAGAAAAGTAAATGCTAGTTCGAAAATCATTGTTTGGAAATCAATCTTAAATACCATAGACTTTTTTTTCGATATTCAAACTTGTCGGAAGGAAAGACGCGTAAATTGGTCGGCCTGTTACCGACTCGATTCGAAGATTCGTTCCCGTAACGAGAGTGGATCAATATCGATTTCTAATATCGATTCGAGCTTTTTTACATTCAGGAATCGGCCGGTTTTTCATCGCGGAAAACGGGGGTTGGAATCTTGGCCGCGTTGGAAGGGGAGGGGAGATTTTTATCGACGAAAGCAGCTTGCCTTGTTACATGCTCGCCCGATACCGGCGAGGAGATTAAATCCCGGGAAATTGTTAAATCACTAGCCGCTTTGACGCAACGGATCACAGGATAATAAAAGCCGCTTTCCAAGGATGGAATTCTCTGGCGGCCGGTTCGCGAAACGACGACGAGGGTTGAGTCTCGTTGAATTATGCGAGAGATTCTCTGGCTTTCTCTTGTACAGAGAGACAGAGAGAGAGAGAGAGAGAGGAGAAAGAATGCAGATACAGTTTCAGAATTTCAGGGAGTCGTGAAAGGGACAAGTAATATTAATAAACGTACACGTGAAAATTGATTGCTCGAAGCGGGGGAGGACGATGAGAACATTGCTGCAATTTATGCAGTGAAATTGTGATTCTCCAAAGTGAATTCTTCTTGTATTCGTTTACAGGGAAAGGGAATTGCAAAGAAATGTTTCGTATCAAAGGAGGGACGATAGTTCTGATATTATTTTTGAGAATGTAACGATTTGTTAATTAGTATAATTCCAAGATAAATAATCCAAGATCTCTGGTATGCTTGAATTTACGATATAAAATTTTTCTTCAAAAATTTGAATGAAAAGCCAAAAAGTTCATTATAAAGGTATTATTGCAAGATCCAGTTTCTCCCCTTTCGTTTCACTTTGCAAACTTTTTAATTCTTCCCTTGGCATTAATTCTTAAGACAAAGAAATACGCGAATCTTTTCAATTCAGGGACAATTAGCATCCTTTTATGTCAGCCTGGCAAGAAAAAATTTTCTTCTCGCAACATTTCCTTGATAAAATTATAATTCTTCGAGGGATACGTCTAACCTTATCTACGCGTTTACAGCATACGAGCAGAGAGAAAGAGGAGGGGGAGGGAAATTTGCTTTGTTCGTTGAAAACCGAATCAGTTTAGGCAAACGGTGTTTCGCTTCGAGATTTCCATAGATTTTCGTTTCTCTTTCGTTAACGCGTTGACCTCATTTCCATCCTTTTGTCCAATCCTTTTTAAGTTTAATCCTCCGCGTTTTTTTTTAATCCACCACGAGCATCTTCTCGATGGCGAACAAATTGTTGCGACAGAAAGGAAGAAAGAGAAAAGAGAGGGAAAGGAAAAGGAAAAGGAAAAGTGGGTCGAGTATCCAGTGGACCCAGTGTCTGTAACGAACATGAAAGTAAGTTTTGCCGGTAACGAACGACTGATTAATGACGATAAAAAGCAACGCACGAAAGCCCCTCGTGTAAACTTTTCCATTTACCATTGTGCATCCAGAATGAATCCGTACTTCGATCGCACGCGTTCGTTTCTCCATCTCCTTTCAAATTATACCACTTTAATCCGGAACAAAAGATTCCTGCTCCTGCATTGTAACGATAAAATGTTAGAAACTGTGCGAAGGTTTATTTATTATTCCCTCGGACTAAGATTCATTAATAATGGCTGGGGCAAATTCATTTAGAATCTTTATTAATTGAAAAGAAGAAATTCGTACGGAAGAAATTTTATGCAATTCTATTTTGCTCACCGGTTGTCGAATTTATTATTTACTTGTTCTATATATATTCGTCACTTCGAAGCGTGATATATTTCGAGAGAATTAATTCAGCGTCAGAATTTTATCGTTGCAACGTACGAACATGCATAAATCATTGTTCCGTTTATGGAAGAAATATGAACAAAATGTCAATAATATAATGCATTGATGTATGGAATGTATCGATCCACGCCACGTCCTTTGAACTTTCCCGCTTGATCCTTTCCTGTCGTTAATAAAAATTTTCCACGTTCAAGAAAAATAGTTAATTATTTTTCTGTCGAGTATTTTAACGAAAGTATTATCGTATTGAGGATTGATCAAGGATTAATACGTCTTATTTTATATCCTCTTACGACTATGACAGACTCGTGTACATTTATTTTCTTCCTTAACCACTTTACTTTTTTCCACCTGCGTGATGTAATTTTCTATAAATTCTCTATTTCTTCCTACTTTTAGCTAGGGGAAGCATTTTTCATCAACCAAGAAGATTTTAGAGTCTCCGGCCACTAGCTTCATTTATTACGGTCCTCCGGAGGATCCTTAGTGTCACGATGGTGATTCTTTCAAGATAATGTTATTTCGTCACATTTCTTCCTACATTCTCTTCCACCAGGAGTTTCGAAATAATTTTATTCGAAAAATATAATATAATTTTACCTATCGTTGCGCGAAATTTTTAAAAATACCAAAGAAAATGAATTTCGAAATATTAAATTTCAAAAATTTCTAAAAATTTGAACGTCTTCTTGAAACAATATTATTTGCAATATTATTTATTAACCTAACATGATTAACCTATTGGCGATAATCCACGTAAAAAGAAAGGAATACTCGTGGAAAAATTTACAATAATAGAATAAGATTATTATAATATTCCAAGTAAGAAAACAAGTTTCCATTTTTTCTTCTCGCTTTAATTAAACTCAGAGCTCTAAATATTCTCCCATCGGTACGACGTTATTTATAAGATCGCGGAATAAAGTTTGGCTAGAGAACTATCTGAGAGCAGAATTACAGAAACTGCCCAGTTCTCCTCCAAGTTTCCTTAATCCTTCGAATTATAGTCGAAACGGTTTCGAAACAAAGAATTTGAAAATTACATCCTTCATTTTTTTTTCTTTCGAACGCCGAATGATCCATCCATACGGGTTGTAATGAATTCCGTGGGAAAATAAATAAATACGGGAACGAAAGTCGATTCGGTATTGACGTTTCATTCGTTTCAGTTTGTCGCCCGATTCTCGTGGGTGGGAAAGAAGCAAGACGTACGATCGGCAAAGTTTCATTTTCTCCTCCGTGGAGGATAAAACGAAAATTTCCACATCGATACCTCTCGAGGGTGGCGAGTGTTTTCGAGTTAAAGGGAAAGGGGAGGAACTTTCGAACCGTACGATAAATATGGAAATCAGACGATCCTAACGTGGGCTACGACTACTTGGAAGAAGTATAAAAATGCAAACTTTCGAGAAGAAAAAGAAAAAAAAGAAAGAAAGAAAGAAAGGACGATGAAAATAAAACGATGGTTATTCTTAATTTATACGAGAAACTTAACGCGATTAAGAATCATTTTCCGTGTTTGGGAGAAATTTTGCTCCCCCTGCTCGTGCACTATAATTGGATATCTCGTTAAAACGTAGAGCTTTGTATTCATAGGAAGGTCTATTATTTTAAATCCATTCTTACTTTTTTTCTTATGCGATGAATCGAGTTAGTCAAAAAATTCTCAACACTTTTTTTCTTTTAATCGAAATTTTCACGAATCAACTTTGAATGTACTTCGTAAGATAATTTTATTTTCCGTGGAAATATTTTTCATTTTCGTAGCGAGAGAAATCTTGAAATTAGGTCATTAAAAAATGTCATCAAACGTGCTATATTATCTATGTATCATTATGACACCAGTGCGAAGAAGATATCTATTAATAATCGCGAGGAGAAGGATCGTCCTTTTCGGGGAGACGAGTAAAAATATCGACGAGTGATAGATTCGGATTAAATATGATGTATTTAGGCATCGATATTCTTCTGTCCCCCTTTCATTTCTCGTTTCGAATTCGAGCTATGCGAACAAAACGGAGCACACCGATCTACATATTGAAATCATTCATCACCCCATTTTTTCTCTTTTTATTTTTTTTTTTTTTCGTCCCCAACAAATCCGTACCCCAGATTTTTCACCAACTCATCGCGTCGAGTTTTAAAACGCTCGTCGAAATAGATCGAAATTTCATCCTCCCGTTTCAAACAGATTATACAGGCGTGCGATAAAAATATCTCGGATTCCTCGTATCAAAATAACGAAACAATTTCTTTTCCTTTACTCGTCTTAAAGAAAATTATTATATAAATTTTTCATCACTAAAAAGAAAAATCCTTTCTATCTCTAATTTAATTATAATGAATCCAAATCGACGTATCATCCTCCAATAACAGCAATACAGATAGATATATTATATGTATCAGATGTGATACAAATTAATTAAAAAATTTCAGGGGATCTCAATTCGAGGATTATGATTATTATCACGCAGATCGCAAATCCATAGAGAATCAAGTTCCTAAGGAAGTTGAAATTTTCATTCCAAGCATGTAGATTGCACACATCGATCCTAGTATCATGGTTGCAGAGGTTCGCGTGAGATGATGCACGGATATTATATCCTATAAAAGGGTTGGCCTGCACAAGAGTGGATCGCAGGAGGGAATGGCGAGTCGGTTTCGTTTTTTGGCTCTGAGGTGGATTTTAAATCAGACCAAATCAGATACCTCTCCTATCGTTCCTTCTTCTTTCCTCATTTTTTCTTCCTCTTTCTTTCTTCTTCTTTCTTTCTTTTTTTTTCACGGGCCAATTTGGCCAATCGTAGTGGCCCAACGTATGAACTTGGCGAAAGGGCAGCGAGGCATTGGCCGATTTTAATCGAGCCGGATCAACCGCGGAACTCGATACGTTAATTGGCAAAATTTGATTCGATGCCAGTCGAACGAGGATCATTCAATTACATTGAGATGAATCTTGGCCACGGTTGGGCTTTGATTCGTGTAATTTGTTACGTTGGGAGGATGTGGAGATGTATCGTTTCGAATTATCGTTGAATTTTTTTTTTTTTTTTTAGTAGTAGTAACCAGGGTGTGGTTTGGGGTGGATAGGGCGATAAATAAATTGATGGATAGTTCTTCTCTGGAATAAGAAGAAAGCGCGATATCCGCTCTAGTGATAAAGATATCCGATATTGGAGAATTTTATTTTCCTCTCTTCTCTTTATTCTCTTTATTTTTCTTTCTGAGATCTTTGGAAGATGAAAGCGCGATAAGGAAAGGAGGAACGAGGGGAGAGGGAGAGGAGGAAAGAAAGTTACCTTTAGTCTTGGTTACTTTCAATGGAAAATGAATATGCTCGCGGAGATTGGAGCGAGGAAACTTGTTTATTCCGTTTGCAGATGTTATCTTGTATTTACCTTCCATTTATCTCAGTTATAGTTCAGTAAACATTAACGAAATTAAATTCACTCGCTACTTCTAAGAAATCAGGCCAAGACTTCAAAATAAATTCCAATTTTTAAACTTGATATTTGTTAAATTAGATTAGAAGTTAAATTTATATACATATTTCCATTGATATATTATATGTTATACAAAATTGAACATAATAAACAGATATTTGATTCATCCACTAATTATCACGATTATTTGCCAGTTTAGTTTTCCACGAATATCCATCAGCATATTCATTATCCATACATTGTCCGTTTTATTATCATCCATAACGGAATTAAATAATAACGAAATACCAAAATACATATAAATACAAAAATAAGAAAAAAGGAGCAGAATTTCATAGTACTTTCCTCCATATTAAAGAAAATTATTATTCCATATCCCCATATTCCCATCCTCCAGAAGAAAATCGATAAAAACTCTTCGATTTCCTATTTCCCCCTCCCTCTCATCCTCCCTTCTTCCCTTCCTTTCTCCCTGATATCACGGATAACCATCTTCCAGACGAAATCGTAAATACCCAAAACCGCTTGCGGTGCACATTTCTGGCGGCCAAATGTAGAAATAGCGATATCTTATTGTTCCCCGATATAACGGGGGGGGAGGGAGAAATTGGAAAGTCCTTGGAAATAAATGCCCAAGTGACCGGGTTATCGTGTTTTCCCGGTATTGGCGAGTAATGGGATTTCAAGCCGATTTCAATTGATCCCGATGCATCGCGACAGTCGATCGCACTCCCGATAACCAGGGCCACTACTTTGACGGAGGGGCGGGGAGGGGAGAGGGACGAGGAAATTGGTGTAATTCGGTCGTGGTCCATTCGACGACCCGCCGTTATCGTCAGTTTCCGGGGGGTGAACCCCCCCCCTCGCGACTGACAAGTCGATAATTCGATACGGATTTCTTCGTGCGTGTTACAGAGAGAGAGAGAGAGAGAGAGAGAGAGAGAGAGAGAAAGAATATTGGAATAAAGAATGACTCGTCTCGATACGATACGTCTCTCTACCTTCTCCTCTAATATTTCACGATTTATTTAATACGATATTGGATCTATACAAACGTGGGATCGGTTCTCGCCAATTTTCACGTTTAATATTCCTCGTCCGCGATTCGAAGGCGAATTGGAATGTAAATGAGATGGGTGTAAAAAAGGAAGAGGAAAGAAAGGAGAAGTTTCTCGAGGATTCTCGAGTTCTTTTCTTTTTTTTTTATTATTATTAAAAATTTGAATCGAATCTCAGAAGATGTACATCGCGATGGGAAATTTATTTGGACGAAGGAGGAAGTTTCAATGAAAATCGATGATAGGGGGAGGGGAAAAAAAATGGACGACGATTAAAGAGCTTCTAAGATTTCTAAGAATCGATCGATGCATTTTTCCAAGTCAATTTTCTTTGAAGAATTTACGTATTACGTATTGAATATACATATATATATATACGTGTATATAGTTGAACAGCGCGTTTACCTTTCTTTCAAAGCCGTGCAAACAAGAACACAACACAAGAGAACATTTCATGCGGGCTTTTTGAAACGTAAAGGACTTCAATCTTGAGGAGGGAAGCGCGTAAAACTAATAGATGCGATTGAAGACTTCGCGCGTTCAGTGTTCGAAAAGCTGACTTATAGCGAATTGAAGCGCGAAGGAAACAAGCCGGCTTTCGCGTCGAAAAGAAATTCGCAATCGTCGAGGAACAAATATACAAGATAATTGAGAGTATTATTTATTCCCCAGAGAAAGGTACACGGATGAAAAATGAAATTGCACATCAGTTTTCGAAGAATAAAATTCTAAATAAATTCTAAACACGATCGAGAAATTAGATAGTGAATTTTATTTTGATATCTGATCAACGCCAGACTTGACCCATTAAAGGTCGATCGATAAAGCAAATTGGTCGAACGAAATACGATCCTGCGGATGAATCCCCTTGAGATGGAAGATTTCCCTCGCCAATTTACGACGAACAAGATCTTTGCGTCATCGAAAAATATTATTCTTTTGTATCGAACAATCGTGCACGAATTATCGATTCGAAAAATATTTTATCTTTATGGGAATATACGTTAGTCAGACGTTTTTTTAACATTCTGTTGTTAATTAATTAGCGATTGATTCAATAACAATGCAATCCCTATGTAATATACATGGAAATGGCAAATTTGTACACGGCCAGCTCATGGAAACACGCTTACTAAACAGGAATAACACGATATAAATATAGAAACGGGCGGATACAATTAAATGCAAAGTAAATATTCGAGCAGCAACGATGTATACATATATAATATATATACCTCTAATACAATTTCCCTATTACTGGTGCTGGTTATATTGGTATGTGTATATTTAGCTTCATTCAGGAATACCAAGGCACATTCACTCCGGATCAAATTATTTTGATCTTGATAGTGAACATCGTGCAAATATACACGATCTTTGATAGATCATGTTCCCTTGAATTACGAACGCAAGCGTAAAATGAATCTTTATTGGATTAACATCGAGTTACATTATGGTAGAACAAATTTCCGGAAAATGATTCGATCGCTACGAAATTTAATTTTAGATAAAAATTAGTAAATATTCGAAGGATGAAAATTAATTTGGAATTCTGTGTATTCATTTTTGGAACAGTAGTTGTGCAATAGAAATTGTGTAAAAAAATAATTATTTTTAATTTCGAATTTAACTTAAATTAAGATTTGATATAAATATATTGAAAAAATGAAATTCCATATTTATAATATTCGAAAATAAAGTATATTATTCATATATTATTTATAAATTTTCGCGAAATAATAAAAAAAAAAGAAAAGAAATTCAACTTGTTCGAAATCAATGAACAAAGTGCACATAAATTTGTAAACTTGATTATAAATGTTTGTTGTTTATAAATGTGTATAAGGATGCACATCCACATAGGACAAAAGCAATTTACTTGTCTTTCTATGGGTAACTGGAAATTTTTCTCCAGACATATTCAAGGAAATATCTTCGAGTTGTTTGTATCCTCCGCTTCTACGCATCTTTCTTACTTTTTTCAATCTTCAATGTGTATGATGTATGATCACAATGCACGAGTACAATCAAAGAGGAAAAATAACGATGAAAAATGCTACATGCTTATGAACCTCGTAATTAGATGATTAGCATTTAATTATGATAATTCACTATCTCTTTCCCTCTCTTAATTATTTTTTAGAATGTATTCTTAATCACAGTCACACTTGCTAATTTTAAAAATAATTTTCTTTCTAATAAATTGATCAAATTCTTATTCCACTGTAATAAAAATTGTAATAGAAATTGTCGAGATTATTTGTGAGGATGAGAAATTCCAAATTAAATTATTTAACAACAAATAATGTTTCTTATAATTTACAAACTATAAGATAAAATTCATCGAGTCATGGGATAATTGATAAATATAAAAGAAAAAGAAAGAATGATCGTACAGACTTCACCGTTCACAGATTCCAAAGCCAGTAATCGCGATATAATTTATGATCACAAATATATAACTTATTTAACAACGATAAAACGATTTCTCTTAAACAGATCGAAAATAAACGGGATCCGAAACCATTAGTTCAATTTACAGTGTATTTTCACTTCGACCGGTTCATGTTTCATGATACATGACGTCCAGCCCACAAACTGGCATTCACGCGTCAACCTTTCAACCCCCGTGTATAAAGACCAGTCATTAGTCTCGATGTAAAGCGTGTTGGCAAGCCTGGGGATGATGAATTACGAGTCCCTTGTTTGCGAAACGAGATGGTCACTTTAAGCACATCCCTAGGTTTTGTGCAAACTGTGTTAGTTTGAAACCCTCGAATGGATCTAAAGGATGGTCGCTTGCAAAGTGGCGCGTCTGCTTTATGGACACTGGAGGTGTTATATATGATTCCGATTATCGAGATTAAGGAGGAATTGTTCGTTGAGAAAATAATGTATTTTCTGTTTGAACATCGAAAGGGGTCGAATTATTATATAGTTATGAATTTGTATTCGTTCGAGTGTTTGAAATTGGCCGAGAAAAAAAGTTTTAAAGATGATTAAAGATATCGTAGTGATTTGATTTGTGCGAATATTTTTTTGAAATAAAAACTTTATAGAATAGAATATAGATAATGATGAACGAAAGCAATGATGGATGATGTATGATGGATTGTTAATATTAGTTTGTTATTCCATATATGATTAAATTTCATCATTAATATTCAATCAGATGAGGAATAATTAGTACCAATATCAGAAATTCTCGATATAAAGCACAATATAAACCCTAATACCACATTAATACCAACATTTAGCAGCGATAGTTGAAACGTTTCGATAAATATTCCAGTAAATTTGGTATTACGTTGCTCGTAAACGGATTTATAGACCACTTCTTGTTACAGATAAATGCGTCTTCCCTTCTATCCAAGTTTCTATCAGAGATTTTTCGCCATAGGCAACTTTCTTCGAGCGATATATCGGCAATAAAACACAGTGAATGGCCCTGTGCAGGTATCAAAAACCCGCAAACGAGACGAAATTCTAGAAATTCCCCTTTAATTGCCTCATAACATCTTCTAACCTGTTTCCTCTATTCGACTCTCTTCATCGAAAAAGTTATTAAAGTAAATTTTCCACGTCTCTGTTCATCATCCCACATAATATCGTTGCCTGTATTATCTCCATTCGATTCTTCGTCGAAAAAATGATTACAATTACTCCCAACCAAGAGGAAATTAATTATTAATGCAAAAAAGAAGAGAAAAAAAATAGATACAAATAGAATTCGTCAGTTTCAAAGGTCTGTGGAAGAAATTTTCAATATTAAATTTTCCGTTTACAGGTTAGTAAATTTCAGGCAATGAAAGATTGAATGAAGAAGGGCGTCTACTGAAACTAAAGTGATCACGAGGCGCTTGGGAAATCACGAAAACAATTCGCGTTCCACCGAGTGAAATAGATCGTCCCCGAAGCAGCGAACTCTTTGTTCGCCCTTGTCATTGTCGGTTAGATAAATTGAAACGCGGATTGCCGGCATTTCTGTGAGCCGACGTCGAAGCTAAATAAACGTCTTGGCCGAGCCGCCTCCATTCGGAATCCGGTCGTGAAATTTCTGAATTAACGGCCAACAGTTTATTCGAACTTCCTTTCCGATGTTTTTCGGTGTTCCGCCTCCGTTAGTCACGGCTCGATGGTTCAGAAAGCCGTGGAGAAACTATTACCAGACCCTTAATTTACGCGAGGAAGTAAGTTTCAACCTCCCCCAGAATTAATAGGGATTTCGATGTTTTCTTCCGTTTATTTCGAAAACTTATTAATGGACTTTTAATTTTATGCAAAAACAGAGAGCTCGAGCGGCGAGGATTATTTTCCGGATTAACGATTATTTTAATTAATTCACGGTGTTAGCTGGTTATTGTTGAACGTGTTAATTTGAATAATAGAGATTACTCTTACACCCCCCTCTCTCCTCAACTAATTTTAAATTTTGGTCGAACGTTAATCTTGCGCCGAATATTGCGAGGGAAATTTATATAAAATATAGGGAATATGGAGAAGTACGTTTGTTTCGTGTCTTTCTTTTGCAGATCGATCCTACAGATATTTTCGTGGATGAAATCGTTGCTACGATTCCGCGAAAAAGAAGGAATTAATTCTTTCGTTAGATATATATATATATAAAGGAAGAATGTCGATACGAAACTGGAACAATAAAATCAAACATCGTCTTTCAACTCGAAGAGTAACGAAAGTTATTTAAAAATAATAAAGGAAAAAAACTGCCTAATGGAAATCAAAATTCACTCAAGGAACTAATAATAAAAATATAAGAGAGTATCGTTGATGGAATCATTTTTTAACGTTTCGAGAAATTTACAACAGCTAATCGATATTTGAATTTCAATTAACCCTAGAAGATACAATATTGTAAGAAAGATTTAAGCGTTTATAAACTTCGAATCGCGAGTAAAAATTTTTGGAATAATATTCGCGAAAATAATTCAACGATATATAAATTATCAGTAACGGTTATTTATCGAACAAGGAGACACGCGAAGCGGAGAACCATATTTTCTTCGCGATACAATTTCGTCGACGAGACGACAAGAAAACTATGAAGTGAAAGCCGAGAATAGAATAGAATCGACGAAGATTTGCGAAACGAAAAACGGCGATCACGTCAAAGGGGCGCAATAAAAGAGATTACATTCGCAATTGCGCGTTCCCTTTTTCCTCCCTCCCCCCCTTGGAAAAAAATGAGAAATGCGAGGACGGTGCTCAAAGACCTTCTGCCTGGACAAACGTTTCAAATTTTCACGTAATATTATTCGACGAGTCCGCGATTTATTAACGAAGCCCCCAGGAGAGAAACGAGCGCGAACGATCCGAATAAGGAAAATGTAAAAAAAAGAAAAAAGAAAGTAGATCGTGCGTAACAAGCTCGTTCGTTGATTTTTCGGGCCGTTCAAAGAAGAGAGGAGAAAAAAAATCACTCAATCAGTAGAGATAAATTTTTGGACTAAAAAATTTCGACTCGAATCTCTAATAATCGTATCGAAAAGAAAAGAAAAGGGAAACAAATATTGGTACAAGATAATAGCGATAAAGAAACATTTGTGATCCGATCCTCTCGCGAGATTAGTTTCCACGAGATCTAGAAGAAATAAAGGCGAGAGGAGAGAGAAATTCGATCACAGAAAAGGAGGCAGAAACGACATCCAATATCGACGTTTACATGCCTCGAGTGGGCCTGGAGGAATTTACGAGGCGTAAAAACGCGATCCGTGACGATTGCGTTGAAGCGAGAATCTAGATTTCCAACAGAGAGTTGAACGATAAAATCGTCACGGTGTGCGGATTGGGGCGAATTCTCGGCTACATCGGCGGAAGACCGTCGGTGGGGGCCGCCAGCATGTCGCAGTCTGGTTCAGGGGGGGTGAACGATAGCCACCAGGAGCAGAACCAGATCGGGCAGACGATGGAGAACCAGCAGACGTCGTGTCAGAACGGTCGGGCCGAGCCGCCCGCCGATAACGCCAAACAAGATTTGTCGAACGGCTTCGAGAACCGTACCATAGAGTACGACAGATTCTCCCAAGACAGGACACAGCAGAACAAGTCGATCGGTCAGGCTCAGAGCCAAGAGCAACAGCAACAGCAACAACAACAACAGCAGCAACAGCAAACCCAGCAGACCGGCCAATACCCGACTGGAAGGAAGCAAGCTGTGGTCGGTGTTCCCGAGGACAGACATCCACCAACTGGGCAACTTCCTCCTCAACAGTACGGGAGAGAAGAAAAGTCTACGGCACCGGAGAGAGCGCAGAACGTGTCCCAAACTAGCACTCAAACCCTTCCTGTCCAAGCGCAACCCCAATTCGTGCCCGATTACGATCAGACTCAGTACACGCAGATACGAAGCCAGTTCGAGGTGAGGCCGCAGATGTATCCTCAACAGGCGCAATACGCGGAGCGTGCCGGTTACGTGACCCGAGACGTGACGTACAGGGATCCCACGTTGTACCAAGGAGGCGCGGCGAATCCTATGTTCACTGGTCAAGGTCAGTACGTAACGGTTCAACACGGGTCGCAAATACCCCCTCAATCGGCCAGCCCTCAGCCGCCGTATTTCTCAGGCGTGGTAGTGCCTCAACCGACCGGTTACGCTCAATACGGTACCCAGCCCCAATACCCTTACACCCAATATCCCCAGACAATGATGAACGCGGTACCGTACACACCCCACGCGGGAATTTACCCGGGTCAACAGTTCGGTCAACAATCGCCCAATCCTCAGAGATTCTCGCAGGAGTTGGGTCAATACCAGACCCAACCGATCATCCAACCGATCGCCCAGAACGTGACCCACGGTCTCGCGATGGCAACTGGCGAGCGACCGAGTCGCGGGCCGAAACCCATGGTTCCCCCCCGAGGCAACTCGAAGATCACGCACGACACCGGGCACAGAAAGTCGGCGAGCGTCGACGTGGCCGGGATGCAGAAGGCTAAATACGATCCCGGTCAAAATCCTGTCCCGCAGGAGCAACAGATCCACAGGAGCGAGGGGGCGATAATCGTTCAGGGTGCACAGATAGTGGCCAATGCCCAAGACAGGAGGTATCTGGCGGCCATTAATCAAAATCCGCGGACACGACAGGACGGGTTGTACGTGGATACGAACGAGGATCAGCCGCCACCTGGGCGGGAAAAAATGTGCGAGGCCGTGGCGGCTGACTGCGGCCTGTACGTGGCCAGGCCTGAACACAGGAAATCTATTTCCGTGGACGTTACATCGAGTTTCCAGCGGCGGAACGACACGATCACCTTCACGTTCCCCGGCGACGGGAATCAGGAAATATTGATGCCGGCCAGGAAGGGCGGAAGCATGGTGGATCCGAAACGGGTCGAAGCCAATCAAGTGTATCCGCCTGATCAAAGGCGATTGGACACGAGCTTGAGAGTATCTCCGATGGCTTTTGATACGAGACAAGAGAATAGGAAGAGCATAGGGGCGGACAGAAAGCCCGAATGGGGCAACGTGAGCCCTAATCAAAGAATGGCGATGCCGCAAGAAAACAGGCGGTCCGATTACTTCGACGAGCACAGGAGGTCGCCTATGAGCATCGAAGGGAAAAGAATGGAGGACGTTAGAAGGTCTCCTATGCCGTTCATGCCGATCCGCGAGGGATCGGCGGATCGTGGCGGGCAGAAGAGTCCCTCGTTCGTCAATCAAAATTTTGAGAAAACCAGGCAGGAGTTGACCATATGGGCCGAGCAACGTCAACGGCAGGAGCACGAGAGAAGCATGATGCAGAATCAAATGATGTCCACGAGCCCGCGTTCCCGTAATCAGTCCGAGGAGAGGAGAGATCCGAGGGGACAGATCCATCAAACGGCGGACGATAGGAAGGAAGGGAGAATGACCCAATCGGCCTTTCAACCGATTCCCAACATCAGCCAGAGGACGATAATGGAGCAACGTCGCCATTTGCGTCACGTCAGCGCTGATCTCACTAAACACATGGAACTATCGAGGAAGGAGTTCGAGGAGCAACCCATTAGCGGATCCGTGGCGAATCTGGGACCACCCCCTGCCAGCACGGCCTCCTCTCAAAGGGCCAGTCCCAACATATGCCATCAGTATCCAGCCCTGAGCGAAGCTAAGTTAGACACCAAGACTGTTCTCACTGTGGTAACGGATTTCGGTGAAACGAGTTTGGGCAAACCGATCGATCAGGTGGATCATATAATTCACAGTCATCGCAAGAGTCACAACGTCTCCAGCAATCTATTGACTCACAGCAAGAGTCAGACGGACAATCTTCAAAGTCAATTGGATCCACAGAACGAAAAGTCCGACGCTCTGACGCCGCAGCAACAACAGCAGCAGCAGCAGCAGCAGCAGCAACAACAACAACAACAATTGCAGAATCAACAGAGTCTGGATTTAATTTCAGAGAAACTGAGCCAATTCGAGCGGCAACAGAGCGATCTGCAGGCGAAGCTTCAATGTCTTCAGAGTCAAAATCAAATCCTGGACAAAGTGGCGCAGTTTCAACACCAACAGAGCGACTTGCAGGCAAGACTGCAAAGTCTGCAGGCGCAGAACCAATTGTGCGACAAATTGCAAAGATCGGCCGATTTTCAATCGCACGGGATCGGGAACGAGATCCACCAGATTCAATCGAACTCGCTGCCCAACCACCAAGAACAATCGTCCGATAAGAGTTGCCTGACGCAGAGCCAGAATACGCCGCACAGCCATCATCAAACGTTATTGACCGCTTCCTATTCACAGAACTCTAATCATCAATCCTGCCAATCGTCTGTCTGCGAGAAGCTATCGCCCAGGCTGCAACACGATACAAGCGACCCGAATTCTATTCAGATACCGAACATGTCGCAGATGCCGTTGCCGTGTCTGCCGCAATTCGAGCGCACCGACGCGTCGCGCGCTTCGTTTTCGCAGTTCCATCGGCTTCAGTGCCAGATAGACGGCCACGAGGCCGTTTCGTCCACCGCCGTCTCCTCCGCTTCCTTCACCGGCACGTTGAAGAAGGTGCCTCCGGAAAAACCACCGAGAACGTCGTTGATCGTTCAATCGCCGGAATCGGAGGTAAGAACGTCCAACGATTCCAGGTTGATTTATTAAATGTTACTTTTCCGTTTTGCATGACGATGTGATGTAGAATATGAGCCAACTTTTTCCATCTTATCGTTCGATTAGATTAGTTTTAATTTTACTTTGTGTGCTCTGCACTTAATTAAAAGAAGAAAAAAGAAAAAGGTAAGCAACCTGTCCGAGAGTGGATATTATAATTTTTTCATAATTTTTAGAAATTTCTTTTAGATGCGTATAATAACTGTAGTTCAAAAGAGTTTCATAAAAGTTTAATCTTATAAAATTTATTTCATAAGCGCGTACCTCTCTATAAGAAAGAAAAAAAGAAGAGCAAGGTATCTTATTCGCGATAAGATAAGAGACACACTCGAACGATCAAAGCGCATTATCCCTTTCTCAATAATATCCCTTGTAAAATTAAAATCCACGAGCAACGGTTGAATAATGCACGGGAAGGGAATTGCGCATCGGAAAGGGGTGAAAATGGGTACGGGGGGGGGGGGAGAGCGGTAGACCGGTGACCTGGGCGGAAAGATAGAGATCTCCACTTGCAGTTTTTGCCATGGAACCCGAGTGGAATGAACTCGTTAGATATCAGGCTCGATGTTGTCTTTGAAAACTTCGTTACCAGCCCTGTGTACCTTTCACTCTATACCCAAACCCGATCTTTTCGTCCAGACAACTTTGTTCGTGGTATAAAACTAGATGGATACCCTCATCGTCGTCCTCGACGTCACCCGTTAGATCGTGCACGTGTTTCGAATATGGAATCCTGGATTTCGCGACTGCATAACGCGCTCGTCTAAATATAATCCGTATTCGAGGGATTTACCTACCTTTTTTTAATATTGTGCTACTTTACCCGATGCAAATGTTTTTCTTCTTTCAATCAAACTTTTCTGATTTATCATATTAGAATTTTACAATGAACTTAATCCATAATTCTTGCACATCATTTCGTGTTTCTAAAATACATCAACACACTTGAAATCGCGAGTAAAATATATTTATGGCAAATTATTACCGATTCATCGAATTACGAATCGAATAATTGAACGTAATTAAAAATATCCGAGCATCATCATCATCTCGAATATTATTAATTATCATAATAATAAATTTATATATTATCCAAAGGATTCTATAGATTTCAAAGTAAATATATTTCTCGCTGCGCTCGACGGAAGGAAAATATTCGGAAATAGATATAGACCTCGACTAACAGAAAATATTTTCGAACCTTCCTTCGACCGATACGTTCGTATTATTTTAACCATCGATGGCCGCTACCCTTTCGACACGGATATTTCCAATCTTTGCCGATACTTTGCATAAAAGACGGGGAAGGGGAGGGGGAGGGGGGGGCCGTTGCGGAGACGGCAAGAGGAAGGCAAGGCAAATAACCGGCTCGTCTCTCTACGTTGAAAACGTAGACGAAGCTCCGCCGGCGTCGCACCGTTAAAATTGGGTTAGCGCTGCGAGTCGCGCGCGTATGAAAAGCTCCCGAGTTTACTTTCCCAGAAGAGCAAACATCGCCCCTCTCCCCTCCCCCTACCCTACCCGCCTCTATCATCCCCTTTGCAGCACGGTGGACAATGGAGAAGTAAAGAGAATTCGTATTTCCGACCGGCGTGCGTTACCTAACCTGTCCAACTGGGAAGGGAAGGGTGGAGGAATGGAGGGTGAGGACGGATTCGTGGTCCATCCCCCTCTGATACAATTCGATAATGGAGGCTTTTCTGGAGGGGCAATACAAGCGCGAAACAAGTGGCCGAATAAAGGATTGGACGAAACAAAGGGGAATGTTTCGTTCTCGTATCGAATGGAAATATGCCAATTCCGAGTCTTGTCTTGCCGAGTTTTGAGAAAGGAGTTAAGATCTGTCATCGTGATTTTTCCGTGTTTGGATTTTTAATCCAGTAATGAAACTTTGGATTAAAGAAATTGGCGGAAAAATTAGGTTATTTAATATTGATCTTAATCTTAATCTTGAATTAATTGATTAAATAATCGTTTCGAATTGACTCACCAATTGCAGGCCACTGAAGTTCCTCCACAATTTTCCTCTTTTCTTCTCAATAATCCCCCAGTCTTCTAATCCTAAAAATAATAATAATTAGTAGAATTAAAGTCGTAAAATTGATAGAAATATTGAAAAGTCTTTTAAATGATACTGAAAATTGAAATAAGAAAGTGGAAGGAAACGAAGAATCCTAAAATCGATCGTAAAGGATTCTAATAAAGAAAGAAATAAATGAGAATTATAAAAAAGAAGAAAAACGAATATTCTCCTATTTCACTTAACGTGACATAAGTTTTCTTAATCGTCTTAAAAAATATCATTAATAAAATCAGTAAGAAAGTTCAATTGAACCGAAAGCAAGGATTTTCACGGGCAATTTTTCATCATTTCTTTGTAACAGCGTGCACAATGCACAAGGGTTAAGAGAATTCCCGCGTCCCTGGACCGTGGCACGTCGCCTCGTTTACTCGCCAGAGGATTCTTACTAGGCCAAGTGTCTAGGCAAGCGGGCGTGTTTCGTTTCTAATGTAATTAATGTCTTCTTCTTTCAACACTTTCGGCCGTGCTTAGCGATGTAAAAGGAGAAAAGTGTGAAATAAAAAGTGGACGAGCCGGGGACAGAATTTCGCGACGTTAATGGACGTGGTGCGCTTGCGGCTCGTGAGAGTGGACCATCCCAGTTTATACTAGTAATTGCTCGATCGATTAATAATTCATCCCTTGTCACTCAGAAACCTCTTTGACACGGATAAATTGTCAAATAGTCGCGACCGCTTGATTGAAATTACTATGGTGAAATGATAGAAAAGCGAAATGATACAAGTTCGTCCTTTTGAAATGATTTTTATTAGATAGTAATTATTTAAAAAAAGAAAATTGTGCAAATAATTATAGTATCGATATTAGAATTTTAGAGATCGAATATTTTTATCTTTTTTTTAAGATAATATCGTATCAAGATACTTTTAAAAGAGAATTTTTACACGCTGTTAAAATATTGTTATTTGGATCAATATCTTTCGCGTTCATCGATGTTTTAATTAGATTCAAAGAAGATAATATTATTCAATTATTATATTCTAAAAAAGAATTTCCAATAACGATTGCTTTAATTATTCCATTGAAATATATTGCCTTCAAAAAGAAAGATTATTATTTACTGTTTCCATATTATCCAACTACTTTTTAAAAAATTAAAATTCCAAGAGAAATGTGATTAAGAAAAATTCAAAAAATAAATGTAAAATTCTGAAATAACATCGAATAAAACACAAAAAAACAAATTTTGAAGAAATTAAACAGATCCAAAAATTCTCCAATTCATTCATTCAATTCTAATTTCTCTTTTGCAACCTCATTTATACTAACCTTTAACACACTTATTATTATATTCAGTCATCAGAATAATTAATCGAACTGCCACAACACGAAAGGGTTGAAAACCACCCCTTTGAGAACATTCCACCTTTTCAGCCAAGCTTTAATTCTCCGAATGATCTCGCCCAACTTGGATAAGTGGTTTGTTCCCTCAAGTCGGTCACACTGGCTGCATTAAATCGCGTAAACGTTATGTGTCACCGAAGATCACAACGGGAAGGTTTGGGGGAAAGTTCGCAGCGTTGCGGTTTCAAAAGCTTGCCGGCTCCGCAACAGCTCCAAGCCATCCGAGACACGCCAGTTCGAGTAACGTAAATTCAGAAAGGAGCGCGTAACTCGACCGACGAGAATTTCCGCCATGCTTCTCCCCCGCACAGGCACACACGGCAGAGCATCGCTAGGAAATTCGTAGGAGGGGATGGATTCGAATCGCGCGCGCATAAAATGTTAAACGAGAGAGAGAGAGAGAGAGAGAGAGAGAGAGATTTGCGAAATTCGAAATATTGTGCGAACAGTGACGAAAAATTAGAAGCAGAAAAATGAAGAATGAATTAAAGTGGTTCGATGCTCGAAGCTTATCTCTTTTTTATCGTCAAAAACTGGTGTTTTTAATTAATTGGAAATCATTGATCTAAAAAAAAGGTCTTTTTTTTTAGATCTTTCTAGATGCGAAAAGATTGTACAAATTTGATATAGTATTTTTCATTCTGTATACAGGAATTCCAATATTTGTCGGGTTGATACGATGGGATTAATATTAATAGAAGATAATTGGTTTAGTTATGATTGAATGGAAATGATTGGGCGTTATTTAAATTTGTTCTTTGTTTTGTGTGTATGTATGTGTGATGTTACAATAAAAAGAAAAAAAGGGATTTTGTTCTTTTTTTTTTATATCGTGAAATATTTTTGTTTCGATGAAGTTCAAAAACAGAGATTTTCTTACGATAAATTATAATTTTTGTTTTTATTAGAATCGATATTGAAATGAAATATAAATTAAGTTTTATTTTAAACTTCTTGTTGTTATCTGAGAAACGAGAACACGACTTCTTCTCATTTTTCAGGATTATCTTTTCAAATTGAAATTAATGATCTGTTCACGTTTTCGCTATCCTTCTAAACTCTGGACAGTGTACATCAATTGTTTAAGGTGATAATGATAGTTCGTGAGAAGGAAACTGGCGCCCAGTAAATTTATCTCATTTCATCCCTTTCCTACTCCTAAACGTATCGTAGAATAGAGTAATTCCATGTCGAGTCAGTTTATAAAATACCTCGATTCCTTTGTTCTGTTAAAGAAATTTTGCGAAGAAAATCGAATGATAAGAAAATATATAACGTGTATCCCCTATAAATCAAGAGCCACTAAATATAATATAAAAAACTCTAAATATAATGGAAGAGTATGAAAAGTTTATGAAAACTTTATGAGAACGAAAAGGAAAAGTTTGGAGATGGAGACAGAGCGATGCACGAGATTATTAAATATTCAATTTAAAATTTCAGAGGTGTGAAAGAAAAGCGTTTGGGAATATTAAAAATTATATTAATGATGTGTATGCGATCACAAAAAAAAGTTTTTACACGAAATGTGTCTCTTATCTAGTGAGAAAAATAAAAAAAAATATATACTCGAGAGAGAATATTCGCGTGCAATTTGCATAATCAATTTTTGTACAGTGTAATTCAGAGTTGTAAAAAAAAAAATGATAATCCAGAGAGAAAGAAAACTTTTGATCTATCGATGCAATCGTTAGAAAAAAAAATCCAGAAAAAGTCAATCGATCATCGTTTTCTCGACTCCGATTATTTACTCTCGCCTTCTATCAATATTTCATATAAATATATATAAAAAAGGAAGAATTTTGAAAAACATATTACGAGGAAAGTTCATCGTGTCCACGGTTTCAAAGGATTTTCCAGAAAGTGCTTTCCGTTCTTGTAAGTTGGGAACGATTCGTGGACAAACACTTCGGGGCAACAGTGAAGGCGTAACAAAAACTTTCCAGCAGTTTTCTGAATGGCAAAATGAAAACTGTCGCCAGAGAGGCCGAAAACAATCCGTTCTACGGTCCACAAAAGTCCGAGATAACAATGGAGGCGAGAGAGGAGAACCCTCTAGCTAGGGTTGGACGTCTTTGAGCTTGGCAGGGGCCGTATGTTTGCATGTCCCACTAAAAAATCGTGCCACGCGAAACGACCAGCCACCGGTTAATCAGATTTGCCGTACTGTCGCCGGTTTCTATAACTGGCGGATAAAACAGCGGCCAGAATTTGCGGCTGATCCATGTTGAGGCAGCGAGGGAGAGAGGGAGAGAGGGAGAGAGGGAGAGAGGGAGAGAGGGAGAGAGGAAAAAACCGAGAATAATCGTGAAAACGAGAAATGTGGTACACGAGTTTAAAACGCGAAACCACCGTATTGCAATCACGTGAAACGACATCGTGCTGTGGAAAATCTTCCTCCGTGTCTCGTTGAACTAATATTAACAATTACGCGGTTAAGCATACCTCCATTCTGTTTTACTTAATTCGTATTTCAGCGGAGGTATTAATTAAAATAGTGAAAGAATTTATACCGTCGGTGAAATTGTGTAATTAAATAACGATTGCGTTATTTGTACTTCTAATTGCGATTCAGAAAAATTATATATATTTCAAAAATATTGAAATTTTATTATTATTTGTTTGCTCCATTGGAAATTCGTGACTACGTGATTACGTAAGATGAAGAAATTCTTTTAATTTTTCGAGCGTTTTAAAATATTATATACATATATAACTTGATAAAAATTCCATTATCATTGAGATATGGAGAGTCATTGTCTTTGTTTTAAGAAGAAGAAGATAAATAAAAGCAATCATTCGTGAAATAATTTTAAAGATTCATCTTTTTTCAGAACTTCTACTCACAAAAATAAAATTAATTTCGATATTTCTTCTTTTTCTTTTATTTTAAGGAAAAAGAATTAAATTACAAGAGGTAAAATTATTGTTTACAATATTATAACAACGAGAGAATTATTATCCATGAAAATAACCTCATCGATAGAAGAAGAAATTGAATAATATTAGCTTCGAGAAGCGAAGAAAATAGAACTATCTATGTATATATATATATATACATAGAATAAATAGAACAAAAGATACGGAAGAATATTAAATAATGCAATGAATCGAACGAAATCATACCGGTGCCCGTTATATTTTCGTATTTCTTCGAGCAGACGAAAAATGGTCGAAGGCAGATTCACGGTAAGAAATTCCAGCCTAGATATCTTTAATAAAAATCCGAGCACGTACGCGATGAACGGGTAATCGATAAACTGCATGATTCAATTCGCCTCTAAGATACAATTTCTTAGTATTGTTTGGGAATCTGATAGGAGGAATACTTTGAACGTTAAATTATTCGCAATTTAATTGCTTTAGTTTCTGTCCAATATATTTACTGAAAATTTATCGAACCGGTTGGACAGTTTCGTTTAAACACATCCGATTCTTAACTAATATCATTTTTATTTCTAAAGCATAATTGCTTCCCTCGATTTATTTTTTCCTCCTCTAATTGTGAACACGATTAATAAGAAATCTGTAATTATCGTATCAATTTGATCAATTTGACATCAAAACAATATTAGAAAATATTACAGTACAGGAAAACAGATATAATCAATTAGAAATAAATTGTATCTTTCGGAGAATAAGTTGAAAATACGTAAGAAATATGTAATACTAAAACTTGTTTAAACGTATGGGCATATTATTATAAGAAATAATAGAAATAAAGCTATATCCAATCCTCATTGTCAGAAATTTTGAAAAATGTAATAAATAACTTGCGTATAAGTAGATAGGAAGGAAGGAAAGAAAGGAAAGAAAATTATAACAGTTATAAAAGTTTTCTCCACCGATATCCCGTTTCTTCTTGGGATGAGCCGCGAGGCGCGCCCGATTCAAATGGATGAACGAAACGACACGGAAAAAACATTACACCGCCGATCTCGTTACCATTAATTCAACGGTGATCGACTTTCGAGCACCGTTCTAATCGCTAGCAATATATTAATTGGGTTTTCATTCCCGTGCTGCCAGTGCGCGAAATATCCGAAATATCGATGCCTCGCCACAGCTCTTTCCGCTTTTCCGATTATCGACCGACCGCGGTGACCGTTTTTTGAAACGCCACCGTATCGCTTCCTACTCCATTCCGCTCCCAATCGTTCCAGTTGTTGTGCTCGGTCGTTGTTTATTTTCGAAATCTCGCGCGCCGTTCGCATCCAAGTCGCATAAAAGTGACACAAACACCCGCTAAACGCAGCGACAACAATGCATTACGAGCCGCGCCTCCCCTGTTTTTCCGTTCCTACCAAATGCTAACAAACGAATGCGCATGTTGGTTTTTCCATTCTTGCGAAACATTGATATGATTTTATCGGCCCCCGATTCGTTGTTTCATCCTGTGTTAACTCGCTTGCCCAGATTTTTTTTAGGGGATTCCAGAGGAATTTTAAATGTTCTCGATAGTTCGACAGAGAGAGAGAGAGAGAGAGAGAGAGAGTGATTCTGAAGTTGTAAAATTGTTGCGCAAGTTACGGTAGAAGTTACGGTGGCTCGTGCAAAACGTTTGCCTCGTGATCTATATCGCGTTTATTCTACAATTTGATCTAACGTGAATGAATTTGTTTTTTATTTTTATTTTTACTTTTATTCGTTACGTATTTATGTATTTGTTATTGTTATATAATTGTCATTTGTTGAATTGATAAAATTGAATCATATTTAGAATTAGAATTATTTTCATCTAATTTTGCGTGTTAAAGATGAGAAAGGTGCAGATTTATTTCGGTCGTGTATTAAATATCGATTCGTGAATGATTTTTTCGTGCGTACAATATGAAATAGAAAAAAAAAAAGAAGGAAAAGGAAAACGCACTGTACCATCTTTTATCCTTTTCTATTTTCCATTTTTGCATACGGTGAAATATGTAAAAAAGAGTATGCCGCTGGCAGTAAATCGATATTACCTTTTTGAATTGTATAAAAAATAAAAAAAAAGAATGTAAAGTTCGAATATGGAGGTATTATAAGTTAATAGTTAATAAAAAATATTTTTATAGCTCCAATTAAAAGTTATTTTCATCGTATAAGTTTCTAAAAACTTATAATATCTTCAACAAATATTTTCTCGTTTTTAATGTTAAATTAATCGGTTTTAAATATTTGTTATTGAATAAAATTAACTGTCAATAAAGACATTGATCGAGCAGTGGGAATATAATCCTCTTGAAACGAACTAAGACTACGAAATGAAGATTAAAATTTCATCGAGTATTATTAAGTGAGATTAATTTAAATGAATAATCAACTGCTATACTTAGTCTGTGTTGTCATAAATTATATAATATACTTGCAATTTGTAATTTTCTAATAAATTATACGCGACTCTCCAATACTTCGTTATTAAATATTACTTTTCAACGATGTACAATTAATATTTCAAAAGAAATTATTACGAATTATTATAAATATGATCCAAAATAATTAATCGTCGATTAAAAATTATAAAAAAAATATTAAGATAATAAATATAAAAGAGAATATTCATGATATATTTGTACGTTATTAATATAGAAATGATAAAGTAAATGAGTATTACCTTTCCATCTCTCATTAACGATATGATATAAGTTTATTAGATGAAACGAGGCTGAATCGTATTAAGTAATCTCGTCTTGAATGACTCAGGGCTAGTAATTTTCTCATTATACCTCATCTCCTTCATATTTCTATAATTATCATTCGTGATAAAATGAATTTTCAATAGGAAAAGGATGGGATTATTAGCGAGTTTTTTTTAATAAATTGTATAATTATTACGTAACGAGAGAATGTTTTATCATTTCAATCACAACAAGGATAAAAATTTATACGTAAATGAAGATTTAAAACAAAGAAGGAAGAAGAAGAAAAATATTTGTCAGTTTAACAATTGTTACTTTCATTAGAGAGAGATATAAGAAAAAAAATTACCAGATTTATTTGCAATTTTCAAAAAAACAATCGAAATTAATTAAATAACAATCGTTTTCCGATCTATGCTCTAACCAATATTTCTCAGTCAAGTTTTTACTCAAATTTTAATGGGAATCTGCGTGTAATTCTCCGTTCACAATTAGAGCACCTCGACAAGGTAATTAATATTCGTTGAATTTCAATAGTATCGATTACAGAGGGAAATAAAATGGTTCCATTTCGTTGAAATGAATTCAGTTGATGCGAATAAAGCCTATCTTTTCCTGTTGACAAATATATCAATCATTTCTTTAAAAAAAGAAACGTGTTCATTTAATATAAATTAAATAAAAAAAAGAAGATATTTAAACATTATATTTTAGAATGATTTTAATTAAATATCCGTGAAAATTGTTGGAAGAACAAATTTTTGAAATGAAATCAAAGTATATAAATAATAAGAATAATAAGAAAAAAAGAACAATGAGAATATATCATTTATTTTCCTTCATTCCTCTGCGCGTTTCAAATTATTTTACATCCTTTGTCTCGTACAAAATATCTTGACGTTACAAAAATTCATTCGCCAAGATGTACAGTTTGTAATGTACTGTAACGAAGTTTTCTTTTTCAAGGGAGAAAAAGTTATTATTCGATTACTACTGTACCATACCACAATCGTTAAAATATTTTTTCCCACGAGGATATACAAATTAAAAAATATTTCCTACCTTGTTTTTTACGTCGATCAGATACGTTTGAAATATATCGAAGCGAATAATCGTATATTCTACTTAAAAAATAAAAGATAGAGAGAGATTCAGAATTAATTAAGAAAAAACCGTAAAAACTATCATGCAATTTTCTTTTTCTTCTTCCCTTTTTTATCATCATCTTCTCATAATTATCTCCCTTCTCTTTCGTTTCTTAATAATATCTTGATAAAAGTTCAACGACCAAACGCGAGATCCTGTAACGGAACAAAGTGGAAACTTTCGCGCCGTTAATGAGGCGCGGGGAAAAAAGAAGTCGAAAACCGTGGCCGTAATTTTTCTCCGCGTCACTGTCAATAGAAACCGGCAATAATAACGAGATCGAATGGTTTTTTCAGAATCTATCTCATTCAGAAATTGAATATCACTTCGACTCGAAGCAAGCGATCGCTTGCGGGTCAAAGCGGTCCTGGGGTGATTGTATAATTATCCGAATGGAGCATCGCGCACGAGGTGGGTGAGCGCTTCCTCCCCGAAGTGGGATTCTCATTTCCTTTGTACGTGGATTCCACCGATGGATTTTTTCACTTATTCTCGTGCTCCACCGCCATCGTGCCACGTTTCATTTCGATAAATTGATTTGTTTTCAATTCTATCCCCAGAGGTGGCTCCTAGAGTCGCCTACGAATAATGGCTAGTCGAACTCTTAAAAACACTTTTGCAAACACTCTTCAAAATTGATTCTTTTATACGTATATATATATATATATTCTTTCCAAGTTTTAATTATCGAGATCGTTTCCATTAAGCAATGATTATTTATAATTTATTTAATTTAATGTGGACATAGAATTCAGATTGGACAAGTGATTTCGTGAAACAAGTAATTTCATATCTCGTTTCATTATAATCAGAAGCACGAGAATCTTTTTAAAATTTGGCCGAAGTTTATTCATACATAAGTATTTATTCAAGGTAACCGTCACGTGTCATTTTACATCACAAGTTAAACCGCAAGAAGAAAAATATTTGATAAAGAAATATATATATATTCTAGTTTCATTTTTATGTACACTTGAAAAAGGGGAAAAAAGAGATTTCGTTAAAAGAAACAATGATCACAACGCAAAATGTATTATTCGTGTTTCCATTCTAAAAATATTCTTCGACAAGTGTGTATAAATCGTGAAATAAACGAGAAAGTCGACAATTGTAAGCCACTGTTGCCAGAAAAAAGTTAGTTTTTAAATTCTTCCAACTAAAGTTTAGAAGTTTTTTTATCTTCGTGTTCGGGTTAATTATTTGTTCTAGCGCCGCTACATTCGTGAACGCGACCCGGATTCGACGATTAAAACGGTCGATAAAAACGTCTGAAAGAGGCGACAAGAAAAATGGCGGCGGGCAGAGAACGAGAAGGAGCGACAAAAAGGGATTAAGAATCGGGCAACTAGGAGGAACTGGACCGGTGAACAATTATCGAAACTGGGTCGGGCTTGGAATATTATCCGTTGGCCGAGCGCACGTTCATACAACTCGATGGAAAACTCGTAGCAATTACGAATACGGACAACGGAGCCGGTCCCCGGTGCCAAATTCTGGCGATCGCCTCGGCAAGAAATGGAATTCTATCCTGTCCCTGTAAACGATATAGAGAGCAAAGTGATTGTCTGCGTCGAGTCGGTGGCCAGAAATTTTGGAATCAAATCCGGATTAGATCCTCTTTACATCTTTCCCCCTTCGTTACAATTCAAAAGTGGGATTGAATGCAATGCGTTCACGTGCATTCCCGATTCATGGCGCGCCAGCGTGTTAAAGAATCGAGAAATCGAGACACGAAGACGAATCGCAAAGAATAATCTTCGGTTCTTCGTATTTATTCTATCTCAATCGAAGTGATTATCTCTGTGAAAGTCTAAATAAATTAGAATATTCTAGTGGACGACTAGCAAAATGACGAGAAAAGAATAATGAAGGAGCGTGCTATGGAAATGAAGCCTCCTCCACCTAATATTTTTCCTAACTCTTACGTCTCGATCGTAAAGATCACGCGTTCTCGTTTCGTGAAGAGTCTGTCGTTAAACCTTGGTGGAATTCCGTGAATTTGGGGCGAGATTACTCGTGGCACGAGTCGCCGCCGTGTTATTTAACGGCGAGTCGAACGAGAATGAACTTTCGACAGATTGGTTGTCGAAGGGACCTCGCCGCGATGGAATCGGGCGAAACCCGAAAATTGAAATCGATTTCTCCGCCACTACTGCTCGACTACTACTCCGTGGCGCAATTTTCAATAGGGATAAACATCCGTGAGTCCGGATTAACGAGAATGATTTAACGGGACCCGAAGCCCTCAATTTCGTTTACAAATGAACTTGCCGCCCAGGATGGTAATGCGGACAAATTGCGGCCCATCCCTTACAGATATTAATGCCTCGGGTGTGCCGTTTTAATACGGGAGGAGGAGAGGAAGGCACGAGGAAGGCCTCGATTTCTCAAACTTTTCTGACTTAATGCGCCCTCGTTCTCTTCCAAGAATTGGGCTAAACTGTGCATGCCGTTCTATCAAGTTAATCAAGACACGTGCAAGCGTATGAATAATTTTGCGAAAAGTGTTATTTCGTTTATTGCCTTATTCGAGAATTTTTTTTCAAATTTACTCGAATAGTTTTTTAATCATTTTTCCGCGAATATGCTTGAAGTTTCGAAAGTGAAAGAACTAGACTTTTAGACTAATTAATTAATTGATTAAGAATAATATTGTCTTAAACTATTAATGACCCCAATAATTGGAAATTACTATTTGATCTCTAAATAATTGGTATCTCGATCAAATACAAACCCATCGTGTAGAATTTCTCTTGGACCGTGTTTCCCCGTGGTTTTCGAGTGTCGCAATAACCACGATTCGCGTCCGCAAACACAGTCCAATTCATTTTATCACGCTCAACATTCGAAACGAGCATGAAACATTGTTCGATCGCGGCTTAACGAACTGGTTTCGCGAGTAGCATAACGTGAAAAAAAAAAAAAAGAAAAAAAGAAAAAAAGAAAAATCTTGTTTAGATGTGGCATTGTGACGAGAAACACAATTATTAATCTCGCGGATTAATCTATTTTATAGGGATTTGAAAATATAATCGAAACTGAAATTTCGAAATAAAATGCATTTCATTCGTGGACGTTCGACATGCATGAATGAAGCATAATGTGGGAATGAAAAATGGAACGAGAAGGGAATTTTAACAAAGCGATACGAAATTGTCACGGGCTTGCGTCAAATAAAACAATAAAACGTTTCTCTCGGAAATATTTCGTAAAATGATTTTGTCGAATAATCTACGTTTTGATACAATTTGAATGATTCGGGGCAAGATTCAAATTGGTTTAAAAAATATACAATATATTTGGCGAGAAATACAATTTTATATTACATTTGATGTACTACCATATCAAAAGTCGAGCAAGATTCTCGATGGAGGATTGATTTTCTATTAATGCAAAGAAGGATAATGCAAAGCGAGAAATGCAACGAAATCCAAAAAAAAAGAAAAATGTTATGCACATTGATAACAACACTTGCGTTAAAGGCATGTACAAAAGAAAATTCTTTTTCACGTTTAAGAAAAGTTCATGATCATACGCTTCAACCGCGTATTATAAAACATGATACATAAAAATTCGATGAATAATATAATTCATTCAGGACAATATTCGAATGAATATTCACTTGAAAATATTTTATCATAATTAAATTACCAAATGGGACAATCTTGGCGAGGATCTTTAATTAAGTGAAATGAAAATTATTTGGAATCATTGTTAGACCCGGCTGGTGGAGAGCGTGCATGTTGCACTCGTAATAGTTTTGAAGTATCGCGAAATCTATGTAAAGCAATTCCGGTAAATGGATAACCGGAAATACGTGGGACCAAGCTCGGAAGATAACAGTTGCTGCGGTCGAGTTTGCGACATTTCAGCCAATGGGGATGTGTCGAGAAGGACTAGTGTTATTCGCGCTATGCCGAACCATTGGAGTAATTGGACTAATTACCCTACGCAATTATCCGGAATTAATCGAGATAAACCGCTTAATTAGCACAACGTTCGTTGTTGCTTGCTGCAGTACTCGTTGTTGATTCCAACTACCTCGAAATATATTATACACTATTTGAGAATCTTCATCTTCCTATCTTCCTATCTTCCTCGAATCGATATCTCGTGCGATTAGATCGCGAGATGATGAAATTTCTGATCGATTTTTTTTCCAAAATAAAATATTTCAAACTGTTTCAACGAAACATTGATTAATTACGATGGTTCTAGATACAATATTTGCACAAAATCAAGGCAGAAAATCAATTTTATTTCACAAATAAATTTTCACTGATAAACGCATAAGATAAGAAGTCTCGAGATTTCCGGAAATATCCTAATTTACAGATCCCTCTTTCTACAGCTAAACTAAATATTATTACAGAAATTTTATACATAATCAATTTTATTGCCTGATACTCGAATATTTAATACATTTTTGCACCAAAATCAAATTTTCCATAAGAATTCACACTAGTTTCTGCAATGATATCGAATCATAAACTTGCAATGCTTTTTTCTAGTTTAACGCCGTTTAAATTATTCCACGATAAGATATCCTAATTTACAGGTCCCTCTTTCTAGCTAAACGAAATATTATTACAGAAATTTTATACATAATCAATTTTATTGCCTGATACTCGAATATTTAATACATTTTTGCGCCAAAATAAAATTTTCCATAAGAATTCACACTAGTTTCTGCAATGATACCGAATCATAAACTTGCTTTTTTCTAGTTTAACGCCGTTTAAATTATTCCGCGATAGGATATCCTAATTTACAGATCCCTCTTTCTATAGCTAAACTAAATATTATTACAGAAATTTTATACATAATCAATTTTATTTTTTCTAATTTAACATCTAGTTTAACGCCGTTTAAATTATTCTATAGGATCGAACCACATCGAGACGAGCGAACGAACAGGACGAATCGAATTAAAATCGTATTTCGATTTCCGGCCGCGCTTAGTTTGCTTCGTCATCAGACAAGTTCACACGGCGAGTTTTCCGTAGTTGTTGGTCAACGTAGCCGCTTCCGCGCCGTTTTCGATTGGCCAATTAAGATTTACGCGTTCCCAGCAATGACACGACGATACTGCGCACGATTCGACAGTTCCCATGAATTTATCGTTTTATCGTTTGTTCCTATGCCAGCCAGATATCCGCGCCAGAACGACGTGCCACGTTCCTCGATCGGATTTATTCGCTGCCCGGGGAAACAACATTCTGAACGCCATAAAGGAGCGAGATAACGACACGATCATCTATCGGCATATGCGCAATATTTTTTCTTTTTATTTTTATTTTTTTTAATGCATTTATATGCGATGCGAAATTTGTACCATTTTTTAGATTAGATTTTTGAGGATGATCTTCGAGAAGCTAATTATTTGGGGGATGAAGTTGGAATAATTTTTCAATTTCTTTTTTTTGATAGAAAATTCTGTTACGTATTAGCAACTTTCTCAACTTTATATCGAGTAGAACATCGGTTAGTTTGTAATTTCTAGAATTCACTTATACATTCGTTTATAGATGCGTGTACTCGTTTCATTGCTAAACTTGTACTCTCGCTAG
This sequence comes from Apis mellifera, assembly GCF_003254395.2. Classification (NCBI taxonomy): domain Eukaryota; kingdom Metazoa; phylum Arthropoda; class Insecta; order Hymenoptera; family Apidae; genus Apis; species Apis mellifera. The sequence continues at coordinate 7,174,481 of NC_037641.1, forward strand.
AGAGAGAGGGGGGATATATTCATAATATTAATTATAAATTCGAGAAGGAAGTTTGCTAATAACCTTGGTAATAATGAAGCGATTCTGTGTTTAATTTTAAATGATACGATAATAATGGTGGAATAATATTAAAAAGCAACGCGATTAATTATTTCTTTCGCGCATCTCTCAATTTATATTCGAATTATATATATATTTAACATTTGCTTGTAACCTGGAAAAAAAACACGATATGGCATATTGGAGTTTCGACGTAAAAAGGGAACTTTATGAATAATAGTAGACATCGGAAAGCATTTTCAGGAAAACTGAAAATATTTACATACGGTATTTGCAGAACACGAGCCGTTTTAACCAAAAATATTTTTGTTCCTCCGTTTTATATCCCTCTAAAAAAGTTTCGAACCCTTTTGTTTTCTACTCCTGTCGCTCGCAAAATGAATGCTTCGTTTATAGTTTTCATTTGAACATGTATTGAAAAATACATGATGAAACTCAGACGACGAAACGTTGCTGCAAAATATTATAACAATTCCTTAATTTCCATTGCTACTTCACAATTTTAATTGGATTTACTTTATAACTTTCCTCCTTACGACTACAAATATTTCAATCTCCATCATTGAACATAAACATTTTCTCTTGTTATTTTATCTTTATCAATTAACGTACTCTTTTATCACGATAGAAAACAATAACGAATTATCGAATACTTTAAAAGAAAAAAAGAAATCATCCCTGTTCCAATCTCTTTCGTCAACCTCATTCTTCTCGATTACATTCAAGGCCAATTCCATTAATCTCGCGCAATCTCTCAGAGTAGTTTCGTTATTTAAAAAATTATACTTACCCGGCCAATGACGTGGGCGGAATAATAATTAAGGCGGCCAAGATAAGTCGCGTCGAATATTAATAAAATCCCCTCCCCTCAGTAATTAACCCAAGCAAAAAATTAATAAATCATTCGCACCGTTGACCGTTGACAATTATCTCTGTTACAGAGCAACAGAAGCCAGCCAGCCATCGGATTGAAGCAGACGCCCAAGGCTCGGGTAAGTTTTTCCACCTTCTACGGTGGGGAAAATCCACCTCCTCCGTTTTCTCCCCTTTTTGCCGCGCGGAAATTCAAATAAGGGAACGATCTCGCCTCGAAACTAGTTAGCAGCAGCTCGTTAGCAGGCCCGATCGATGCCCACCTCGACCGAGTTCCACCCGTACTTTTGACCAAACAACTTTTTCAAATCTCCTCCTTTTCCAGCCTCCTCGAGGAAAGTTGAAATAGGCAACCCCTTCTCTCTCTCTCTCTCTTCACGTACGCGTACGTGCGCTCGTATATCTTCTCGAGGCAGCGAACCACGAAATCGGCGGGGAGGGAACGGAGGGACACGTAGTAGTATAATTTTACGACTTTAGTTTCGCCAATTTCTCGAAAGTATCGGGGAGGGGGTTGAAACGATGTCGTCGAGACGTTTGTTTGTAATTTACGATCGTTGAATCGCGTGTCGTGCAATCCGGTTATGCAACGTTAACTTGTCCCTTTGACGAAATCGTCTTGCATTTATGTGAATTGTGTATGTATATATACATATTTTAAAATCGACGATTTTCGGTTGTTGGTGATATTCTAGTTCGATTACGTTCATGGATTATTCGATAAAGTTGTTATCGAATAGAAATTGTAATAATTAAAGCGATAAATAATAAGGGGATAATTTCGAGTTTGATCATCGCAACTGGTTTAAATTAATTAGCATTGTTTGCTGTCGTATATATTTACCTTGAATAATAACATCGATTACGTTATCATTGTTATTAATAATAAAATTCAACGAATGGAGCGATATTTACAGAGTAAGTAATTAAATCTCCAAATAAAAAAGTGATCGAAATAACGGGAACTAAAGCGAAAATTAAACCTTTCCCGAACTTCGTCGAATTGATAAAGTTTAATAAAGTTTAATCGAGTTTTGATCGTTGCGAGGAAGACGATGTCTTTTTTCTTTTTTTTTCGAAAAGATCGAGGATGAGACTCACTGCTCGTAGAATCGTGGCGATCGTTCGCGGGCGTAACATTACGCGCCCCGTGTGTTAGAGACAACCGGGAAGAGGAAGCGTACGGGCGAACAAAGCCACTAAATGACATACTCTATCCACGGTGTGCACGTGACGCGTGCGCTCCGTTTTAATCCCCACTGGGCCTACTTATTCTGCCAGACAGACGGGGACAGTGTGGAACAAAGGGGGGCAAAGGTTGGATATCTCTGTCTCTAGGTGGAAAAATCAGCGGGAAAACAAACGGGAAGCTGAGACGGAAACGATCGATGATTCGTTCGTTACATGCGAGATAAGTTAATTGACAAGGGGTCAGGTTATTAATTTCTCGATCGATGATCGAAATCGAAGGGAAATAATTTTCCTCAAAGGAATGTTAATCGTGTAGGGGAATTTGTGTAGGGATTCTCGGACAATATAATTTTTAATTTTTGTAGAAAATTGTATTCCAGCAAAATCGAGTAAAATTCTTTTTATATTTCACTTTTTGTATCACCATATATATTTTGTACACGGTATATACTGCGTATTCTGTGTCTCGTACCACATGCTCTATGCAGCAGAGAAAGTCTTTTTACTTTTCACTTTTCATCTGCTTCCTCTTTTTTAATCTTCCGCTTTTCCGCGCAAAAGCTTTGACACGTCGCGCCCCAACGAAAAACCTTGTGTATCGATTACTTTTGTGTGTACGCGAATTTCAATAACTGTTCGACTGAGTGAAATTTTCGTGAATTATTATTATTTCGATAATTCGTAGATGTTAAATTTGTCGATAAACAAACTATCTATAAATATTTAATTGACACGGAATTATTAGGATTTCAATATTTAACTATATATACATATACGGAGAAATGGCAATAAAGGGGAAAAAATGTATCGATACGCTCAATTTAATTTATATAACTCGAAAATGTAACGTAATAGCATTACTCACAATATCGAACAAAACCAAAAATTCCATTTACGGCCGCCATTGCTAGACAACAAAAGCCGTCCCTTAAATTGAATCAAATTACGCGAGTGAATCCCTCGATTTCGCCAATCCGACCGATCCATCATCCTTTAATTAACGTAATGATCGATGTGTCACTAAAATCTCGCTCCCCCCCTCCTTCGATAAAATCGATCGATTTCTCGTGATCATTCAACTCGTTCGGAATCATTTGTCACCGTACCAAAGCCACGCTTCATTTTTCACCCACGAAAAAAAAAAAAGACTTTTTCTCGAGCTTTTCAATACCGTTGTTTCGATCCGTTATTTCGTTCGAAATAATTTCCGCGAACGGCGCGAACGAAAAGCAAAGGAATGGCAACGTCCCACGGAACGGCGCGAAATCGCGCGGTCCAATTTCGCGAGATTGCTTGCGACCCTTTGGGGGAGCCATCCTCGTGGAAAAGAGCTTCTTCGAGGGTGCTCGTATTTTTTTCCAACTCCTCCCCGAAAAGGAAATGCGGCTTTCCTTCCTCCAATTGTAGCCTACAATAGTCAGATGCAATCCGAACGGATTGTCTAACGCTCGTATCCCGCAATGCATTACAATTTAATACGCCATTCCTTTAGAACTGTCCACCATTCCTAGATTTAATTCGTGACGTTACGATTATACACATAGTATAAATGTTTGTTTGTCTCCATTAAAGAGAGTATTTTTTCTTTCTCTCTCTCTAGAATATTTTTTGTTATTGTCGCTGGCACGTGCCAGTTTTTACAATTTCTTGAACTGAAAATTTCTACCGTATATCCTCTAATTATATTTTATATACGTCGTAAATAATCGTGTTTTCTCTCCATAAATCGAGTTAGAAGAAAATTCCTTTTGATTACGAAAATTAATTAATATTTATAACAAGTAAGTATCGAAAGGGATTATGCTTTAAGGGAAAAAATAAAATTTCCCTTTGCGTATCCTCGATGTAGCAACCAACTTATCGCCTTACGAAGAATGGGAAGGATAAAAAGAACAGCATTCGTTTAATTTTCACAAACTATGGAATTATCTCAAACCGTAATTAAAATTTCTTGGAATATAAAATTGGAAAAGAATGCTTTTATTTTCCTCCTTTATATTTGTCAAAGCATAAGCTCTTCTCCTCCTCCGTCTTTAATTATATATACGTTTTAATGTGTGGCAAATGCTCGTGTGTGTAAAATTTCAGAATATTCGCGAATATGCATATTTCACAATGCGTTAGAAACGTCGATTTTACACCTCGTTACATTTTACTGCCTCTGAACCATACCCATGGATACGGAAACGTCTCTGAATTATAACTACCGTGAACTCTACTAATTTAACTAGCCGATGAGGCGAGATTGTGCCCTGGAGGAAGCGCTAACCTTCGTCAAAGTGCATACGACGCAAGGAATGGATACACGTACGACTAGTCGTGATTAGTCAGATGACAGCAGACTTTTGATACTCGTGCCGATAAAAACTCTTCGTCGAAATTTTCGCTTAATTGAAATTTTTCAATTAAATTTCGTTATTATAATCTTATGGGAATTGATTAAATGTTTTTTTAATTTGACCCGTAGAAAAATTAAATGCCTTAGTTGAAAACATTTTTAACTAAAATTCGCTCGTATTTAACATACGTGTATCTTTCTTTTTATATTCTATTCTATTAGCAAGGGAATATAAAACACAAAGGATAATTTAATAATAATGGAAATTCAGAAACAGAAGTGAATATTTTTTTGTTAAAAAAATTCTAAAATAATGTATATTTAGTTAAATCCCGCGTGATTTTTATTGTAGTTTTTTTTATATAAAATCGTGTGTCTATATATCGATCCATTTAATGAAATTATTATATTCTGTTCATTGAAATTCTGTTTATTTTTTGAAAAATAAAATGATATATCCATCTGGAGAAACAACGTTCCAATTTTACAACGTATAACATTATTACAATTTTTCCTCAAGTTTATTCATTGTATAGATACAAATTTAAATTCACTTTCACTATTGTTGCTATTAAAAAAAAAAAAAAATGAAAATGTAGTACATAAAACAAAATTTAAAACTTTTTCTGGATGATTAAATTTAAAAGTCCACTTTAAATAATTTGACTTAGAAAATTATAAAAAATATAGCATTTCTAATATTATCGTTCAATTAATAACTATTAATCACTGACCAATCACTGCATTCGAACATTTCAAACTATGAATAATCGATTGCTAACCACGTTTCTCGCTCGCTTAATCCTTGACTTTCCTTCGCTTGACCTGTTTCATTCCCATCCAGTTTCGCAATCGATTTACGATCATACCGACTCAAAAGTTGAGATTCCATTATACATATATAACGATTTTAATATATTTTCCAGAGAAATCGAAAGATTTTGCATCGTTAATGATCCGCGACTTTCATTTTTAAAATAAAATTATATATCATTGCCTATACGTATTTCAGGAAAATGCATCGATTTTGACAACACAATTCGTTGGTTTATCCGAAATAGAAAATTCACGATATATGGACGATTTTGTTCAAACTGTGTGCTACCATTATCTTTTCGATGATGTTTCTCGTTTCCTAACCGCATCACGATATTAGACAATACATTTTACATGAATGCATTCACGAAATACGGATCAAATGTACTGTAAACAATTTGGTCAAAATAAATAGAATATTTACTCGATAGATATTCATTTTTAAATATGATCGATGATCGTGCTTTTTTTTTTAATAGAATGAAAAAATTTTAAACGTCTAGATTCCAAAATTTTTAAATCGAGTTTCATAAAAAGAAAAATATATATTGTCTTTTTCTACGAAACATTTCAATAATTTTATATGATTAATAGTGAACGAATGGGAAAAAATAGGACGAAGGATGAAAAGATATTTGACAAACAATGTAATATTTATGTTCAACGATTTTTCAGATAATTAAAATCATCCCACGAATGGAAAGTTCGTGGAACAAAAAATTCATAGTGGATCAATAAGCTTCCCGAAATCGAATCGACGAACGTGCCACGAATAATTTGATTTCTTTCTCCCGCGGGTTAAAAAGCGCGCTCATTCAGCCGAAATAATGATCGTCGGTTTCGACGAGATATTCAAACTCGAAAATATCGAAGTAACAAAGAGGGGCAAATTACGTTGCGAATTTTTTAGTTATCGAACATTTTCGCGCGCCAATTAGTACCCACCGGAATATTCCACCAACGTTGCGAATTTCTTTTTTCTTTTTTTTTTTCCGACAATGTTAATTTGACCGGCATTTTTTAATAAAAAGAGGAAATCATCGAGTTTCGTTCGAATTTACGTACGTGAGAAACGATTCCAGTAATTGAAATCGGTATGTAATTATCATGATCTTTTTAACAAACAACGAGAAAAAAAAAAGGGAGAAAATGAAGGGAAAATGAAGAGGCATTTGCAAATATCGAATTTAAATTTACTTTACCGCGTATGAATTATTCATGAAAACACGAATTCTAAACATTTTCGCTATATCGAGTATGCGATCAGCGAGCCCATCATCGGGTTATTTCCGATTTCAAAAACTTTTGCTACATTTAGTTTGAATTGAATTATTATAAAAATATGTGGCACTTGCCCATTGATATTTTATCAATCCTCGATGGAATAAAAATGTTGAATTTCTGAGTTAACATATTTATAAATCACAAGCCATATGGAAATTTTACAAAGGATCTTAAATATGTAGAATTTGAGAATTAAGGGTGAAAAAGGATTAATTTTAAAGTAAAGCATGCGAAAGAGAAGAAAAGAAGAGAAATCTAGGACAATAAGAAGTAAGCTTTAACGGAAGAACTTTTCTTGTTGAATTAAATTTTTATTCCATCTTCGAGAGATCCTTATTCAGCCAAAACTAAGTATATAGATTGAAAAAGAATGAAAGGAAAAAAAGAAAATGAAACGAATTGCCAAAATGCAACTTTTCAACGGGATTCGTTTTCTTTGATTCATATTTCCTTATCATCTTGATTGTCATTTCATCTCATTCAGCAACAGATTTTCTACAAGTCTCGCAATTTCGCAAAACTATCTCATTTTCTCTCAGCAATCGTTGCATCTTCTAAATGAGCTCGACTCGTCGCGATTCGAGACTACGAGGCTGAAAACCAAGTGGCAAAAGAAGATTTCAATTTCGCCTCACCTTCGAATTCTCCTTCTGTAACGCGAAATAAAAGTCACTTCCACTCGTTCCTCCATATAATTTCTCTTTGTTCCTCGTGAGGCACAACGATTTTCCCTTTTTCGTCCGAGAGATTGTCTCACAGTTTGATTATTACAATTATCACAATCGCTTTGACAATGCATCGCGCCAGTCATCAAACTGCTTGCAATGCATATAATGTATTCAAATTGAAGTTGAGCTTGTCTGTGAAGATCATAGTTCGAAGGAACAAGTTGTTTCACTGTGTGTTCAAATTTCGAAACTCATAAGATCCTGTTCTACAAGTGCTTCTACCTTTATTGGATCTATCTTGAACTTTAACACGTTTAAAGAGGATTGAAGAGAAATGAATTTTATAATGCTGATTGAACAAATTGAAAAGATGAAATTCCTTGATCGTTAATATAAAATCTGTTGTCGAAACAATAATATTTTATCCAACATATGGATATGATAAGCAACATCTAAGATATCCTCAAACTTTTATCGTTTCTCTTTTTCCCTTACCCATAATCAAAGACTAGGTTCATCATAAATCAACATATCTTTTCCAGAATCCAAAAAGTATCCGAAACCCAACAGATACGTTACACGAGAACGCGTGATGTTCTCTAAAACACATTCTCTTAGCCACATCTTTAAAGCTAGCAAAAATCTCCTCTTATCCCTTCAATCTTCGTCACACGAGATTTCATCAAAGTTTCAACGTTGTTACGCTTCATTCATACGTCGACTGAGCCCGTTATGTTGCATAAAATCTTCATCCAATTATCGAACACGCCCTGCATCTCGCCAAATATACCCCTCCGACTCGAAATTCGATCCTATGTACAATTTCTAACATCCATATCCTCTTTACGAATGAAATAATCGTCGAAAATAAGAATATGCTTGTCGTAAAAATTAAATTCTTGTTGAAATGATTGTTGAATCATAACAATAAATTCCAAATATTAAATATTAAATTCCAAATATCATAACAATCACTATATTAGACAAGAATACAATTACTCTTTGAATTTTTACGAGATAAAATATATAAAATATTTAGATTGTCAATGCTCGATCATCCTGTTGTAAAAAATATTCTTACAATGCTGAAACACCAAAAACGAATTTCATCCTTAAAGAAATTTTTCTTTCGCGTGTAACCAAAATTACGGTTTGCACGCGTTCACAAAAATTAGATTTTCCTCGAGTAAAACAGCAGTTAGGATATTTTCATTCAGGAATCACGATAAAGCAGGAAAGGATAGCTCTTTTAAACGTCACAATATTTCGAGCCGGGCTTCTCGCCAGTGTAACGAATTGGCCCGCTGCTAATTACAATTACAAATAGCCGTACGACCTTCCTGCAATTGCTAAGCTCGCCGTGCATCCCCTTTTGCGAGGCTACATCTCCTCCCCCGTATTTCTGTCTTTATCCCCCCCCCCTTCCTAGCCGGCGAACACCAACCTCTTGCGCGTATCTACATTGGGATGCGCTCATAGATATGCAAATTCTTGGCAACGGAGGCCGACTACAAGCCGGCCTCGCTTCTGAATTAAACGAGTATTCGAGCAAACCTCGGAATTACCTACGCGTTCTATTGGTTGTGCGACCACCGATTAATGCAGTGACGTGGCTAACATTCCGCGTAATAGATAGACGTGATTTATGGTTGGAGGATGATTGGTATTCGGGGGAGAAAAATATGGATTGATAGAGAGAGAGGGAAGGGAAGGGATGATGATATCGCTTGTGGTATTCGTAGTTGTGCTTGCTAAGTTGCAATTGTGATTAATGAAGTGGGATTCGAGACAACTTCTGAATTAATCTTCGATTCGAATAAAGGTTTCAGGTTGTGATGATTAATAATATATTATTATTATTATTTTTTTAAAGTAATAGAAGAGTATCTTGAATTATCTGCTTGGTATGTGAATAGGATTATTCGATTACTTTTAAATAAATAAAGGTTTTTTCGTAATGTAATAAATTTTTGTTTATCGAATTATAAAGAAGGAGAGAAAGATTCGAGATAAGGAAAAAACTTCTGAATTAATCTTCGATTCGAATAAAAGTTTCAAGTTGTGATGATTAATAATATATTATTATTATTATTTTCTAAAAGTAATAGAAGAGTATCTTGGATTATCTGCTTGGTATGTGAATATGATTATTCGATTACTTTTAAATAAATAAAGGTTTTTTTTCGAAATGTAATAAATTTTTATTTATCGAATTATAAAGAAGGAGAGAAAGATTCGAGATAAGGAAATAATTTGGGGAAAAAATGTTTCGAAGTTTTGTATCGAGAGGGATGAAACCGATCGAGTTTGAGGGAGGTTGTGCTAGAAACTCGAAATGGAAATCTGTAGAAAATGGGAAGGGGAGAATATCGAAACGATCGGTCCAAAACGAACTCGGTCGTAATCACGCACGAGAACCCTCCTGTTGAGCTTCGGAACATTTTTTTCTGCTTCCTCTCTTTTACGTCGGATCGATCCGACTGGAAATATTATTCCGTTCGTATGTACCGTGTCCGAAAAATCGGTCGTATATCCCTTGGACCGATGCTTCGATTTCACTGAAATTTTCGAGGGATACGCTTTTTCCCCCTCGAAAACTTTATAGAAGGAAGCACAGGAATTGGGGAACAGCGTTGAATTTATGGAATTGTAATGGCGGCTCAGGTTCGTTTTATTGTATTTATTTTCGCTTATTCCGTGCATTAATGGATTGATGCGTTGTATTTTCTTTCTTTCATACGTACGAAGTAAAACAGTTTAATTGTTGGCAGTTTTTATTCCCTTGATATTAAATTACCGGCTCACGGAGTTAAAAAATTCATATTTCATACGCGAATTGTTGAAATTAAATTAGCCTTTGTTATTAATAGAGGGTTACTTATTCGATGGAATAATATTATTCACTTTATTGTTTTCTAGCCGTTCAAATATTTAATAATATTTTAATAACGTTTTTAACGCGTTTACCTCGTTTCTCGAATTACAACATTTACGCGATCCCCGAAAAATAATCCCAATAACCAACGCAACGCGAGTTGAAATAAGATCTCGGTTCGTTCAATCGGAGAAAAATTTGTTCGGCAAACGAAAGCCATTTCGATAGCCCGAAAATCGAGAATTCAATATCCTCTATCGTTAAATATTTCAATGTCAGTGAAAATCAAAACGATACGATTTCGCGACTGTACAAGCTCATACCTCTTCTCCTCCAGTTCAAGCCGAATCCAGTTTCCAATTGGCGACGTTAGGGTGAACGTCGATTCGAGGGGGCGAGGCGAAGGTGGCAGGAAGCGAGGAGCGGAACGCAACCACCGTCGAGAGTGATGAAGAGGGAGCGGAGGCCCTGTTGCTCGGCCTTTGTTTTCCACGAACAAATAAACGCGACCTCCCCCGCTCGATACCGTCTCCGTGAATCGACGTTTCGCTAGTTTCCAACCATCCGCCGCCCAGGTCATGGAATCGTTGACGTTCGACGCCATTCTCACCCTCCCTCATCCGTTCGTTCCTCGTGCCAAGTCTCATCGGCCGTTTCCTCGGGAAAACGGGCCACGGAAAAGGGATTCCAATTTTCCCATATTTCGCCCGCCTCTTTTCCCACGGACTAATGAAAACTCGTGGCCTTATTCGATGATAAATGCCGCGACGGTTTATACAAAAGTGTGTGTGTGTCTGTGTGTGTGGATACGTGTGCGTGGCCGACTTTGATGAATTCGAATCGAAGGAGGATAATACGTACACACACGCACACGTTCATTGCGAACCATTGAAATGTTATTGGGGCGTAGGATACGTAGTTATATATTGTGTATATAGAATTCTAGGAGAATCTTTATTAAAACTTAAGATGGAAGAATGGTTTATTCTTTGTTGATATTACGTAGGTTTAGGAATGATCGATGATTCAATATGATCGAAGAGGTAAAAAGTTCATATAGAGATCGTTTCGTATTTATTTATATTTTTAATTTTCCAAGAACGAGGAACTTCAAAACTCGGAGAAATCTCGACTCGACCGACGATTATTCCTTCGAGGAACGAGAAACGAACGAGAAATAACTCTTATTCCATTATTAAGCCCGTTTAAAATATAAACATGCCACTCGGATTTTGGCTTGGTTGATCACGAGTGATCAAGGGAGCGAAGGGATTAAATATTTTTCCCCGAGCAAAGGATCCAGACCCGCTTTTTTTTTTTGTCCACGAGCCGTTTCGTGACCCACCAAGCATTCCCCCCCTTCTCAACATCGTGCCTTTTGTTTCGCCCGTCTCGAGCACGGACCAAACGTCTTCGTTCTCTCGCCTTTTGTGCCCACCTTCCTACCACCCTCCCATCCTCCTTTCCTCCTGCGCTCCTTCCTCCTCCTTGTATTATTCCTTTATACCGGCTCACCATCTTTACCTCGTTTCAACTTCTCGCGCCACTTTTTCCCTTTTCGACAACGGGAAAAATCTGGGGAGGGGAGAGAGGGAGAAAGGCGCAAGAAAGCTCACGCGCGGTGCTGTCAGTCTAGACGCGTTTTCTTCCGGCTTTCACAGACGAGCCAAACGCTCGTCTCGGCTTCCGTTTAACCGATAACCGACGCGGAGAAGATTCTCTCATCGGCGGTGAGACGCTTCTCGGTCCTCGATTCATCACATTTCTTGCTCGATGTCAAACGATTCTATCCGTGCCGTTTAGTGTATATACACCCCTGTTTTTGCCCCCTTGATTTATCCTGAACTCGCTTATGGCTCGTAGCCGTATGATGTATGACAGTGTAGCTTCGAGAGTGGAATAGTGGATTGATCTTGATCGAAGGAGAAGGTTCGGAAGGTTAAACTTACAATTAGTTGATAAATATATTGATTAACGTTATTCAAATATAGATAAGAAGAAAAAGAAAGATTTCTAGTTTCTGTACGATTCAATCTTCTTCTCTGTTCTTTTCTTCTATTCAATATTCAAAATTTCCGGCGAAAAATAATAATAAAATATTTATTCCATTTCGCAGGATACGATGTTAACAGGTTGTCGATATCAATGTATTGGATGCATATCAATAGGTATTGATTCATTTTGAAATATCAAAATCGCAAAATATGGAATGCTTTCATAAAAAAAAAAGAAAACACGCGTTAAAACACATTCGATTAAGTTTCATTCGGTTATTGATTTCATATTGATAGAGTTCAACAATTTCGACAATTTGTAGTTTCACGAAACTTTGAACATTCTTATAATAATTTAGATGGGGAATTAGAATTAATCATAATCAATTTACAAAGCGCATCGAATCAAACGGAATCATTCAATCTAACGGAATTCGATGGAATTTCAATTGAACGAGATTCATCGATCTTCTTAGACAAATATCCTATCGCCGACCGGAATAACGATAATAGTTCTTCCAATCTTGGGATGGAAAACGCGAAAACAATCGAAAGGAGGGATTTCATCTCGATTCGAGGGAATCCGACCTTTTGCAGGAGCAATTTTCACGCGGAACCATAGAACTATAAAGCGGAGGATTGGGTATGGGTGTGGATTGTTCCACGCGCTGCTTTGCGGATGTCCTCCTGATGGACGAGCAACGGTGGAAAGGTCTGGAAGGAGGAGGAACGTAGGAAGAACGATCTCACGGCCATTTCTGGGAATGAAGCGACGGGGAAGAGAAAAATGGTCGGTCCAGGCTTTAATGGGATCCCACTGTTTCGATTCCGACTGCGAACTTAGTTTGATATCGCGGCAGATACACGATTCACGACTTCCTATATGTATCTGTTCCTTCCCTCCATCTTTTATAAAGATTGACTCGAATATTTCGTAAATATTGTAGCAACTCTTAGGATAAAAGCAATAAGTATTAATAATAAAAATGTTGGAATATTATATATATATGTACTGTATAAGGAAGATTGACTCGTAGAATGTTGGATAAAAGACACGAGAAGAGACAGTAATTATTATATTTTAATAAGTATTAATTATATTCTCCTGTATTTTATACCGAAAGATTACCAATGCTCGAAATATTGTACAATGGAGTACAATGGCGCGCCACAAAGTGCATTTTAAAATGCACTTTGTTCCAAGTTGGCGGCTCAATTGGCTCCCAGGGTACAAGCCTTCAAAGCCTGCCACTTAAAACACGTGGATGATGAATGGAGGTTGAAAATCTGGGATGCACCGTGACCTGAATTTTTTTCTTTCTCGAAATGCGTACGTTGCAGCACCTAGCGCTAAAAAAAAGCTGGTGTCTCTCGCTGACCGGCTTTTTATTTTTGCCGTCAGTGTGAATAAATCATATATAAATATATATTCGTACGAGTGAGAGACAAATAATTACAAGAATTTTATTAAATAGTTACTTTTAATCATTTGTGAATAAAAATAAAAGTATCGTCGTTTCTAAGCTATCTCGATTTCTGAAGTATTATAGATCTCAATTTTATCTCATTATCGATTCCATGGATCGCGCGAATATTTAAATTCTTTCCTTCTTCGAAGAAATTAAAATTTGGACGCAGTTTTAATCGTCGGTCGAAGGAGAATTGGCAGGCATGGGAATATCGAACGGTCCAGAGAATAGAAGACAAACTGCAAGTCGAGCTTTGGAGCTTAACAAATCATCGAAACCACACCCGATTTTCATCCTAAATTCCGTCTCTTTTAATATTTTGACGAATTGTTTTTCGGTCTATCCCGAATAATTCAATTCATTCGATCTTAGTGGCGAAATAAATTGAGACAAACGTATAACCAAATGAGAAAGGAATGGAGTGGGAGAGGTGTCAATGAATATTCATACGGTCGGTCGATATCTTAATTTTCTATCGATTAACACAGCTTAAAATCTCGATCCCGGGCGCACTCGTTCGAATTTACACCCATATTATTTCGATATTGATTCTTGCGGAATTATCATCATTTTATTACCTGGAAACAGAGTGGCTATGAAATTCCGCTCTTGTCCCGCTGATTATGCTCGTCGCTAAAGTCCACGATTTATTTCAAGCGTTAATCGAATACCCAATAATTTCACGGATTTCCTATATTTACCGCGTTGTATTCGTTAGACGATTAAAATAATAGGAATGGATTTATCGAAGCGCGAACTATCACAAACGGAAAATTACGTTTGAGGGAGATTTATTAACTGAACGAAAACTCTATCGATTTAACGGTATTATTAAAAAAAAAATCTTTGAAAAAAGGATCGGATCGATATAATTGATCGAGGTGATAATTGATAATTGAGAGTAGAAAATTTAATTTTCATCCCCTTGATCTGTATAATCCGGTCTGCGGAATAATTCACGCAGATTCGAGTAAAACGCGAAAGGACAAATACATGCAAAGTGCATTAATGAAAATCTATTTTCAAAGAGTCTCGGATAAATCTTGTTCCCATTTCACAAATTCCAAACGTAAGTATTAAACCTATCAACTATCGTGATATTAATCACAGGGGGGCCATCAAAAAGATCCATATTTCATGAAACGAAATCACGTTTTTATTGCAATCCGTACGATGAAAACTTGTTTATACGTAGTCTTATCCCTTTCACAACAAATTCGAACTCGATAAATCTACATCAAACAAAGCCACATCAAAACGTTGTCAACGTTTATCGAAAACTGTCTGCCTGTCAAGTTTCATCAGAAAACTATTCGACGGATTCTATCTCGTGGAGAAGAAGCAACTCGAAATGAATTACATTTATCCGCACGATTCTCACCATATCGATTTTTAATTTCACATCTCTTCCATCCCCTTTTCCCATAATTTCTCATATTCGAAAAAATTCCTATTAACTCATCCCTTGATTCAAAAATTTCCTCATTCCTTTAATCATCTATTATTCTTAAAAAAAGAAATTCACAACGAATTCCTTTCCTTTCTACCAATTCTTTAATTCCTCTTCCCTTAAACAATCGATTTCTCGTTGAAAAAAAATGGTATTTTCGATCACAAGCCTTTTTTGCACACCGTTTACGCACAGGTCGTGACTTTTCCTTTCTCCCCTTCACCTCTTCTTCTTCCTCCTCGCGCCTCCTTCCGGCCGCGTCCCGTTTTCCTTTTTATCTCGCCGAGGTACCCAGTGATTAGACGAAGTGGCGAGCACCATGCAAGAGGAATGGAAAGTTATGGAAGGGCGGAAGACTGCGGGGGGAGGGTGGGATCGGGTGATGAGCCCGGAGGAAGAGGAGAGCAGACACAAAAGAACCCGTGCACGTCACCCCCGCCCCCGGCGCCCGTCCTCTTTGTTTCGCGGCCGCACCGTTAGGCAAAACGGAAATAAAGAAAAAGTCGAAACGAATATCGTAAGGAAGCGAACCGGCGGACAATGAAAGAAGGAAACGGTTGGCTGAATGACGCCCGCTGTTCGATGACCGTGTCACCGACCGTGATTGTCAGGGTGTGGCGATTCGGATTTTTGCCAACTCCTCGAACAATTTTGTTCAATTACTTTTTAGAAGAGCAAAAAATGAAAAAAAAAAATTGAGAACATTGTGAAAAATTCTAAAAATCGACGGATGATTTCCCTCGTTGAAGAAAATGATAATTTTAAAATTGTGATGAAATTTATAATTTAAAACGAATCTTTGAAAAATTCAGATTGATTTAATAATACGTTCTCAAAATTAACGGATGATTTCTTGAAGAAAATAGTAATAGAGTCCTTCTTGAAATTGGCATTGTGATGAAACTTATAATTTAAAACGAATCTTTGAAAAATTGAGATTGATTTAATAATCGTGATGAAATTTAGCTTCGTAAATAATAGTGGAACAGTAATTGATATTCAAAATCAAAGTTGTATATAACGTAATTTGTTGAATTTGTGTGCACGGTATATTGGTAGGAGTATAATTTGCATTATCGAGAGAACCAGGTGTTGATAATGACATATTGATGACCGTTTACTTAGAAGATTCTACTGTTCAAGTTCCATGTCGCTAATGTGTTTGAATTAAGTCAAAGTTGGTACACGAATTGTCAGAACCGAAATGGAAATTTAGTATGAAGATCGAAGAAGGAAATTAACTTCCCGATTTAATTCGATTCAATCAATGCAAACGTTCGAATTTCGATTAACTCAACTATTTTCCCAAAATTACAATTCTAAATATGGTGAGCTCAATTTGTAAAATATCAACGTGACAACGTCGAATAGATGATTTCTTCTGCGAACAAACGACACGGGAATGTGGATACGTTCACGTTTCACGTCATTTCCGCCCGGAATAAGACCAGCTTCCATGAGAATCGTATTTCACTCGAACATGTCGAGCAATCGACGTAAATTATTTGCTCGGTTTAATAAATCTTCCATTGCGATTCTTTGATTCCAATTGGGAGAGGCTTATGCTTTTAAATAAACAATGTTTCGTGCCAATTTACTTTCTCATCCTTTGGCGTGCTAATTGATTGGTTTACTTTCGCAGCCATGTTTAACGTAATATTCGCTCGAGGATGAATAATACACGCGATTGTATATTATATAAACGAAAAATTGTCGAAAAATATATCGTAGAAGTTGCATTTTATTTGGAAAAATTGGAGATAAAATTTTCGTAACAATTGCGATTAAAATATTCGCGTCATTGTGTTGAATGTATCTTCGAGAAGAGGTTGATAATCCTCGATATCGAATTATATTAAATTAATAACGCAATATAAATTATAATTCATTCACTAACAAATTAAATTGATAATACAATATAAAATAATCGCAAAAATGATGGTTGCTAATTAATGAGAATAAAATTAATATGAATAATATATCATAGTTTTTAATCTAAATCGGGTTAAACAATTAGGTAACCAACAAATCTTGAACAGTATAAATACAGAAACGTTCATTTTTCGTTCTAAACGACTTCCATTCCACGAGACTCGTCCTCATAAACCATAAATAATAGAAACGTAACTAGACATACCCGTTGGAATTTCTGCAAGAAGATAAACCAGGAATTCTGGACTATTAAATCGCGAGTTTAATAAATAATGACCGTGTCGTAACGTGGCGCCGTTTGCGGTTCCTAAGGACAACCGTGCAAGCCTATCTGCGTACATCCGCCACCATTTCAAATGATTTCAATGAGTACAAATGATCTCATGTCTGCATGCGATTGCGGATGAAAATCTCGTGTCCCTTCCTTGAAAAGAGATTAACGAGAAACTTTAAAACGCAGCAACTCGTTTCAACCATGTCCTTACACACTTTGCAATAATATTTGCATCTCTCGATTGATTATCTCGACTTCTATCAAGAATTTTCGTATATTCTTTTTTTCCTAACAAAATATTTACACGAATTTGAATGAAAATTTTATTAAATTAACGCGAATAATATTCGCTGATGAAAAACGATTATATAGACCAATACGTTAAATAGTTAATCTTCTTGAAGTCATATGCTGAGTTTTTGAAAAATTTTTGAAAAAGAAATTTAAAGGAATAGTTAATGAACGAATATCAATCTTCTTTTATTTATCCATTTACTTATTTTCGCTCAATGAGAAGAATTATATTATAATTTTCCAAATTTCTTTCGAAATAAAAACCCCCTTTCAGAAAAATTTCATCGGTGGAATAGCAATTTCAATCAATTTCAAAGAAACCTATTGTCCTAAACAATTGCTCGAAATCAACCATCTTCAATTTCATCCTTTAGATCCGCTTCATAGATAGCTACGTTCAAAGGATGCTCCCTCTCAAAGGATCAAGGTATGAAAACTATCACCAAGAGGGATCACTTCCGTTTCCGAGCGTAATTACGACGGAATCGTAGTGCTAAGGGAGGTGAACGCGGCAAACTTAAACGTCGCCGATGACAATCAGTCGGTACCTCGGTACTTTGCCTCGTCTGTGTCCAAATTGAAATGCAATTTAATGGATATAATTATCCGTGGGTTGATGAAACGCAGAAATCCGGTTTACAGAAATTGAATGCGTGCCGATCTACGAGAGAAATTCACGGAATCGGCGATGAATAATAGAGGCCGAGTCAAACTGTAAACATTCGTTAGACTGTTGATAACTGGCTCGACTGCGTGACAGATAACCGTACAGTCGCAGAAATAGCAATGGCAACCGGTGAAAATTATGCCAGAGTTTGCTTCCGTGCCGAGATATTTACCTACCCCTCGCTTCGAATTGCTCATTTCCGCGAGAAGATATAAAGTGATGTACAGTTTATATAGCGTATTCAAAACGACGAGAGAAACTTGGGAAAAGTTATTTGTCGTTATTAAAGAAAATAATTATATTGGTGAACGTTTCTGATAAGGATTATTCATCGGTAGAGAGCAAAATTATTTTGGCAAGAAAATTGTTGAGGAAATTCCGTGGGAATTTGTCGGATTAATTCTGTGTATTCGAACTTCGAGTAAACTTTGTGGAGATATGAATATCTTTTATTAAATTAGAAGAAATTTTTAGAAATTAGATTAATTTGAAACAATTTGACAGATATTATATATACGTCTTAAGTCTCTCTAGTTAGAAAAATTGTTCCTAATTTTTATTAAAAAAACTTTATTCGCTCATATATTCTTAAAACGAATTCAATTATTTTTTTATGTCAATTCATGAGATTTATTTCATGAGAATTTTAAAACAAATTATACTAACAGTTAGTTCTACGAATGTTTCTCGTTTTAAGTTATCTCATAAAAAGTCTAATTGAAATACATTGCACAAAGTAGAGGCAATCAATTGGATAACAAACAATCTTTCTCGCATGATGCACGTAATTTTTTAATGAATATGTTTCGTTATGAATTCGCGTGCAACGTTTTCGACGCGAAAACTTCACCAACTAACGTCGAAACTTCAATGATAACAGCGTGTTCTAACGCGAAAACGGAGTTGGAATATTATAATAAAGAGCAACAACTCGCTCATTTCCCTACGAACAACGTTGCTTGCTACGTGAATTTATTAGGTGGAATTAATTGAATCATTCCCCATTACTATAACGTGTGATTCATTAAACGGGAAAAGGGATTCCTCGATATAATTGTAACATCACGGTTAATGATAAGTTTCGTCATTTTCGACGATGAACAGATAATCAAAAATCACCGGTGGAAACGTTTCATCGACCTATTCCACCGTTTAAAATTACGAATAATTTCAACTCTCCCCGCATTTTCGTCGTGTTCCTTCTCTTTAATTATTTTTTTGAAGCTCTGTCCACTTTTGAGCTACACAAAGAGAATATTCGAACAATATCACTTATTATTAACGATACGAAAAACTGTTATCTTTCCACGATAATTTCTCGGTCGAAACTATTCATTTACTACGCTTCAAATAATTTTCACGTTTTTGACATTAACGAAGATATTTCGATGCTCTTCGAATGATAATTACGATAATTACGTGTTAAATGAGACTATGATATTTCATATTTAACGGAAAAAGCTTAGCTATCTAAAATAACTATATACAGAATGAGATAGCCGGAGAATTTATGGAAAACGAAGGACTCTAAACCTCAATTTCAGAAGCACACTTCAGTTTCCCAATGATGGACCATGTTAAGCTTATTAACAAGATTTCTCCCGATCCATGCTCTACATTCCACAGAAGCATACTTTAACCAAACCCCGTAAATTATCTTACTATATCAATGTATATCGGCATTCGAAACTTCTCTCTAACCTATATTATTGCATAACAATCTAATTTTACCTCATCCAATCATAATCTAATTAAAAATATTAAAAAGAAAAGAAAATAGATCTTACGTAACTTGTCGCCAACGACATGCATCTGCGCTAATCCCACGAAAATACAAGAAGAAAATATTTTTCGCGTATTAGCAACACGACGGGGAAAAAATAAAAAGCTGAAACTATCTCTTGGAAAAGTGGGAGGGGAGGGAGGGAAAGAAAAAAAGCACATGCACAAGTGTTCCATACGTAGGAAAGGCAGGTACTCAGATTGTTCCCCGCTGGGTGGGTCGTAATAATTAAAAATTGTAGCTGTGCCAAGGGAACAGTAATTACGGATTCAAGTGCGCCTGTTGCTTAATTAGTAATTATTATGATTTCTGTTGCAAAACCTTCTGCGGGCGGTCGTTCCTCGCTTTCCTGTCTACCGGGTGTGACAATTCAACTTTTGAACTCGATAAAAAATATTTGATTCGTTATATTATGTAATACTTGATCGAATCTATAGATTAGTGATAATTGAACTGGTGCTATAGTTATCGAAGCAAATAATAATATGAGCTTAATACAACTTGTTTCATTAAGTAAGAATTCACCAATAATCAAAGTAAAATTATGAATTGCAAATTGTATTTGTAGTGCATTGCATACATAATATTATTTTATACTGCTGCAATAAAAAACTATTGGTTTCCTCCACTCATTACTTAACGAAATTTTTTATATAAATTCGTTCGAAAAAATTCAAAGGAATTGAGAAAAGACGATAGAGAGAAGTAAAGTCGAACAACTATTTACTATTATTCAATTATCAATCACACCGATCGAGCATCCATGAAAAGTTTAATCCAAGAAAGTGACGATACACCCGTTAGATTTATGCACACCCAGCATCAAAGCTTGTTTACACTTTGGCGAAGAGTTAAGAGCTTCTCCCAGGCGCTGGGGTGCCGAGTAATCGACTTTCCTGACCCAGAAAGTCAAAAGGGCTTCGTTTACTTGCAATCTCTCTCTCCCTCTCTCTCTTTCTATCCACCTTCCCTCCCTCCTTTGATTCTTATACCTGATTATTTCTCTCTCTTCTCTCGTTTCTACTATTCTCTTTTCCAGCAACTCTCCGATTCTATCCGTCTCCTTTCCGATCTTCTGTCTGTTTTACCCTCTTTCCTCTCGCCCAGTTTCTGAAGCGTCTTTTTCCTCGAGTCGAGTCGAGTCGAGTCGAGTCGAGTCTGGATTCAGTGCTCGTCGTATAGTTAAAATCGGGCACTGACCGAAAACTTCAATATTCCAGCTCTTTCACCGGCCGGAGAACGAGAAAGAAACCGAAAGATATCGACAGTTTCTGTTGGAAGAGCGGGTCGACGCAATGGCAAGAAACTGGGTGAGGGAGGGAGGGAGGGAGGGAGGGAGAGGGGGATCATCGTTCGAGGATATGGTTTAGGATATCAGGGGAACGAGGAGAGGCAAAGAGAGGAAAATAGGGAAAGAGGTGGAAAGGAGTGGAGAAACGGTTTTTTGTGCTGCAACACGGGTTTCTGGATCGAGAAATCGAGATGCTGCATCCGAAAGCGTTTCCAACTCGTCTAAGTTCTCGGGTAAATAGCCGGAGACCTTGATTCTTATTGCATCCGGATACCGTGAGCAAGTACCATCGCGACTCGGAATTCTCTCGAATTGAAGGGATAGGAAATTCTTTCTTTCACTCTTTATCTCTTCCCTCAGAAGATTGAAAGAGAATTTTGGGGAATTATTTGAATACTACTTTAAATGCTTTCGACATTTAGGTTACATTCCATTTCAGAGTTATTTGTTTTAATTTCAAGGAAAATGAATGTACGGTAATGGTAAAGAAAAATAATTTGTAATTAAACTTTTTACGCGCGTGAAACGAAATGGCTCATTAGTAGAAGAGCAATAACTTTTCATTAATGATGCAACGGTATACAATGACGCTAATTTATGTTTTAAATCCAGCTTGCAATGCATTCAATTTTATTCCTCATCCATAATATAATAGTATTAAACTGAAGATGTAATTACAATAAATAAAATTTTAACTATGAAAACAATTTACAGAATAAATTTGAAATAATCTGCATTGATAATGAAGTTTGTAAAAAGGAAAAAAATTCGATCTTTAACAAAGAAGAAAATACTTCGAGTGAATTAGAATTACGAAAGCTCAAGTCTGTTCGTTATCTGTTATTAATAAAGTTGATAGACGAAGAAACAGAGAGAACGAAGAAATAAGAGTGAAGGTATTTACTTGGAATTAATAGTCTTTCCGTCTATCATTGAAAATCGATCTTTCGTTTTCGAGAAATCGACTAGGTTGGCCAAGCGTTTACGTGGAATTCAAATCGCACCTACTACAAGAAAGTAATAAAGGAGCGCTTTCATCATCATCCTAGACGGCTGTGCCCAGCAAAAGAGCACTTAATACTACCACCAAGCCTCGCTATCATCGCGCCTCCTTCAGCCACCACCGACAGCTTCTGTGTTTTCTTTCAACTTTTATATAAGCACTGTCCTCTTCTTCTTCTTCTTCCTTCTTTTCTTACTTCTTCTTCATGCTCCTACCACTTTTTCAACTCTCTAAGTCTTCTCTTTGTTCCCATATTCTACTTCTTTCCCCCGCTTTCTTTGTTTCCAGTGCAACCCTCATTGTCCCCTTTTCTTGTAAACACTTCTATTTTTCTTCAGTCATCCTCTCTCTCTTCCTCCCATTCTGTAGATTCCTTCGTACTTTTAAAGAGTTCGATCCAGATGGATCTTTCTTATCACATGGAATTCTATTTTCTAACGGTATGTTTCTTCCTTCTCTTGTTCGTTTTCTTCTTAATCCTTTCTTAATTTAAATTGCTCAATTGTTCTAACAATTCCGAGATTACGAGCTTCTTTTTTTTTTCCTTTTCTTTTTACTTGCCTTCTTCTTCAAATTTTACCGCAACGCAGATTTTGTCTCATCTTCCTTCCCTTTGTTTTTAATTATTCGACCCAAAATCGGTTTTAATTTATTTGCATCGTATGAGAAGATAATGACAAGCCAAAAGATGATAATTGTTCGAGCTAATACCAATTCAAATTGCTATCCCTCAACTATTTTCTACTTCGTTATCGAAATAATACGTACAATATGTATCAAATTGCACATTATCATTTCATTAAATAAAGTATGCAATAATTTCATGATTAATTACGTTGCATATTGTAACACGTATTACAATAAATTACTTCGCATATTGCAATAGACGATCGATATGAATTTTAATTATTAATGATTTAAATTTCCAATTATTAAAAATATTTCATTATCATATATTTAGCATTTAATTATAAATAATAATAATACATTAAATATTGAATTCTTTTTAAAAAATATTTTTACACTATGATATATAGTGTAATAAATATTATCTATATTAATATTCATAAAGCTATAAATTATTTTTCAAAATTACACTTCACGTATATTATTGAATGCACGTTGAAGTGTAAAATAAGTTAGCAAATATATGACTATTAAAACAAATACATTTATATTGAAATTGTTAAAAAAAAAATGATTAAAATAATTTCAATTTTCTATCAAGCTTCTACCATCAAATAAAATAATTTTTATATGAAAAATTTCATTATATTTTCAATAATAGAACAAGAGTTGTAGAATAATAGTTAAATATATATTATATATTAGACATATAATGAAATTGAATATAAATATATAATATTCGTTTAATGAAAAATTATTTCAACTGTGAACTATAACAAAGAAACTTTTCCTCATAATACTCTCTTAATCTCATAATACTATAATGCTTTATGAACACTAATTTTTAAATTAATACTTTGAAAGAACAGTACCTTGAAAGACGCAGCATGGTTTCACTTTAAACGATGTTGGTTGAAAAAGTGCAAAGTGAAGTAATTGCAGCCTTCTGAAGTTTATAGTGGTTGGTGACACACGCTGGGGACACATGGTTCCATCTTTCCTGTAAATAAGAGCACACGCGAGTCACTTGGTTGCAATAGTTGAAGACGTAGGAGTCAAGAGACCAAAGCTTAAATCGAGTTTGCTCTCCGTATCGAATTTCGTAGAAAGTGCACTCCCCGGTGTGTTGCTTGCCATCGAAAGACTTACTAAGACAATATCACCTCGACTGACAATCCCATAGAATGTATCGTTTAAATTTATTTCAAACTAATACTAACTAGTAGGAATATTATGAAATTCTATCTAAAATGAATTTTAGATAGAACAGAGGAAGAACAAATTAAGGTAAACACGATTATTTCAAATATTCTTTAGATACTATTTATGAAAGTTTGAATTCCTACAAGTATTCTTATTTTGATACAATACATGTAATTCTTGTTATTAGATATTACATGAATAAATATGATAATGAATGTTAATTAAAATAATTTCTTTATGTTTTAAAATATACAAACTTCAAGATATTAAAATGATGTTTTCAAAATTTCATTTACCTGAAAGTTCTTTTTGATACTATTATATCGTTTTTCGATTCTTAATAATTAAATACTAATTTCAATAATTTACTAATATATATTCAATTCTAATATTCTATTTCTTTCATTTAGTTGAGAACATGCATAGGAAATATTCTCAAACTTGAAGACACATACCTAATTTAGTTCCAACTTCTTGTTTTTGATTTTAATTAGCATTCCAACAATTAGACAAAGTTTGCCCGTTAATCGATCATTGAAGTTGGTTATAGTTTTATCCAGTATTAATATTCATAGGATTGTGGGAGTTATTGCCATCTTCAGAGAAAGGGTGAAATCGATTCTGTTCCAACGGTTGATGCTTTAGCAGAAAACTTCTATACCGACCATTGAATTGCACTTCTGCAGTTAAAGAAGAGAATAATCTTAGTTATAATGCAGGTTAGTATCATGGGATGCAACAATATCATGTTCTGTTATCTATTACATATATAGAAGTATTTGATTTTATCGTTATCTTTTGAAAAATGAATATAAATAATATAATATATTCATTATTATAGGAAACAGTTCATAATTATTTTTCATTTGTATCTGTATCCCATGCATGTAAAAAAATTTGATACAAAGTATGTACTTGTATAAGTGAAGATACCAAAGTCATATATTTATTATCTATTCTAAAATCTATTATGCGCATATATTTAAATTTTTTACTAAACTCACTCTACTTTGATAATTCTATATTGATAAATTCATTTTTATTATTTCTAGTATACTTACGACACGTTTATCCTTGACAGAATAATTGTTCTTATTGCGACGTAACGTACAATAAATTTACGTAAAATAATTTATATATATGAAAATAGAGCATGTAATATATATTACAAATAATCACACTTTTGAAATTTAAACACATCTTTAAATCACTTTATCACTTCTCTATGTTTCACAAATTTATAATATTGAATTAAAAAAATTAACGCTTGCACATTCGACAAAGAAATTCTACTGCTCACGCCATATTAAAACATCGATATTTATCGATAAATGAATTGCAAGTTATCGATATATTTTATTACTAGAAATTTTGAAATTTCATAAAATTAAATAATAAAAATATTTAAAAATCAAAATAAAATTTCCCATTGTTAATTTAAAAAGATTAACATAATAGCAAAATAAAAAATAATATAAATATTATTTTTTAACTTCGATATATTTATTCGATATTCTTTCGAGTAACCGTTGTATAGTTACCTCAACTTGCCGTCTGATGGCGCAAATGTCTAGTTCGTAACAGTATGGCGGGCTGACAGTGTCGTGTTACAGAATTAAATTATTTCGAAAAGTGAAAATTATTAGAAAATGAAGTGTTCGATTCTTGAGATTCTCGAATAATTGAAGACACGAGAGGAAGGAATATACAGGTATATAATAGACATGCGTGAGTTGTATACGCGCTTGAGTAGGGATAGCGTGGCGCGTGGGGCTGCGCCGGCTTACGATTGTCACTTGTCAGTCTGCCGCGAGCGCTCTTATGGAGTAGATCGTGTGTATCGCGTTTCGGTTTGGTGGTTTTTCTCGTTTATTCGAAGCCGTGAGTGAGTGAACGGTGTAAATAAACATTAATGTCATCGCCGAGGGGTATTTTGGAAGACGCGTTACCGCGTCTCTTCGCGGTTTTTACATCGAAACGTCGATTCATTTACAATTTTAGAAACGTAGTTTGAATTCTAAATTCAACGCCATTCCCGCGTTTTCGAATTCGTAGTTGCGTCGATAAACGTATCGAGTGCACATTCGTTACTTTTTCTTGTGCTTTGTGAAAAGTCGTGTTATTGTTTCGTGAAACATTAGTTATTATTGTGTATTTTGAGTGTCCATTGGATTACCACGAAGCGTGGCGTTGCTTCTACGATTCCGGAACAGGAGGAAACGTCAAGTGAGTCAATGATATTTTATTCGTTTGCATGTAATTACAAGACACGTCCAACGTTTCTTGCGTAGCTACGAACGAGGTAGTTAGAAATGTAGACAAGTGTTTCCGTTTCGTTTAATATGTCACATCGAGATATAAAAACGAGGAAAAAATATAAACATATATAAGCTTTTGCTAAGCTGAATCTTCCGATAAATATTGTTGAAAGTTAGATAAAGGAACAGGTGTTCCTTTCTCGTCTTGGTTAAATCGCAATTTACGTGGACACGTATAAACGTTGGACTTGTATTGTATAAAATATATCGCGACCGTGGGACGAGTGACAAATTATATTTTGAAATGACACACACACACATATATCAACAATTTTCATTGTCAAATATGCAATCTGAATTTTGCCATGCTCTAAATTTAAATATCGATACGAATTCATAAATAAAATCATTTCCATTCCATAAAATAAGTCGATCGGTATTCTATTTTCAATCGAATCTTCAATACGTTTAATTAGATTTATTGTTGGTGAGCCGCGGCGGCCATATTTAGTTAAATAAGCGCGCGCAATTAGAACATTTTAGAATTCTAATGGTTTTTGATTTTCCAATTTTGCAAATAATTCGTGGTATTTAACGAGTATTTGTTTAAATTCCAATGAAAATAAAATAACATAATAGAATACGCGAATCTCTTGAAATTATTTATTTTATAAATTCTTCTTTTGAATTTATATCGTTTGTACGAATATCAACGCGTAAGAATTCTACAAAATTTTAATTCAGTTAAAATGATTTATATTATTTATGCACGATACGATTTTTGCTTTTATTTTCTTTATACGTAAAATTCCAATCCCAATAAAATCATAAATCCATTAGAATGATATTTTAAACGATTTAAAATCATTTATACCGTATGTTACAATTATGAATCGCGGTTCAATTAACAATTCTGAAAATTATAAATTGAATCAAAATTCTATACGAATAAATTATAATTAATTAATATCAGTTATGTAGGGAAATATTTCATTGAGACAAAAATTCAATTTTTTTGGTATCTTTTATTCTTCTAAATATAATTCCCAAAAAGTTTTATACAACGATATATGTACTCAGTAGAATAATTTGAAAAATCAATATTGAAATTGTAATAGAATTTAATACGTCCAGAAATATATTTTTCATCGGGAAATTTGAATCTTTCGTAGCATCGCGAGTAAAATTTGAAACTGAATAGTTTTCTACCTACGCGACCGATCATTATTGAAGCATTTATGATACACAGACGAGGGTATTCGTATTTTTTATTGTCTATAAATCATGCGAGGCAACGTGGGTTGTCGTTCGTCCCACGGTCAAGACGTGATACTCACGTCTCGATACATAATCGAGACTGCAGGACGTCGAATCGGTCGATCTTCGAGACAGCGTCGCGGCGGAAAATTCGAAAAAATTATAAAAAAAAAAGATAAATATAGAGAAATAGTCGTCGGAGTTACGGATGGTCAAACGTTCGTTGATGCGAATCAACATCGCGTCGCTCCAATTACTTCAATTATAGTACCGTCACGCTGATTCGAGCGTACAATGAATTTTTTAATGGTCATTGTTTCCGATTGGTCTTGCATGGAGCAAGATTGGAAATTCGCAATTAATAATCGCCGTTTTCCTTCCATCATTTTTCCACGCTTGTCTTCCTCCTAACAGTTGATCATAGAATTCATTGGCCTTGTATCATTGACTTATCATCGACTACAAATCGTTTCGCTGCAATAGACAATCATTCGAAAAAATCATTTTCGAAATTATCCGTAATTCGAGTTACCTGTATATAGTTCTTGCAATTGCGAAAATAATTTAAATTTTAAAATTAAACTCTCTCGATCTTTCTCGATCAATACCAACGCTTAATGCTTCAAAAAAAAAAAAAATTATTTTAACATCAAAATGAGTTCGTTAATATTAAATTCTCTGTATTCCCATCCAAAAACTTCAGCTCTCTTCAAAAAAGAGAAACGTATAAAAACAAACCAATCAATAACACTCGCTTCGAAACAATTGCAAATTCGAAAATTTACATTATTCATCGCGCATCCCCCCACGAAGCAACACGATTTCCCATCACACAATCCACCGATTCGAAATCCTCCCACCCCTGAATATCAATGTCGGCCAATTAGCATTCGAAAAGTCTCGCCGCAGCCTCGAATCGGCGTGTCGGTATCGTTTCTCGCTTTCAAGTTCACCGCCTCGCCTCTTGTATATCCGATCGTATACCGCCGAGTCTCGAGGATGGATTTTTCTAACCCAGTTTCCTTGGCGAACGTGGCCGTGTAGATATCGACGCGAATTGCACACCTGTTGTTTCGTGCATCGTGCATCGACACTTTCGTGCGCGGACGATGCACGAAAATTGTGCCGTGCATTGGCCATGCACGTGGGCCGGTTACGCGTCCCTTCTTGATATTCCTGTTGCGCGATCCGAGCGAAGGAGAGACGGAATTCGCCGCGATTACGAGCGCGGCTATATGACCCAAATACAAGTAAATGAGAACGACCGTGACGAGTACGATATAACTTGATTCGTGTCGCAGTTCGAGCGATGCAACGATGGAAATTATTGAAATTTTCGAGCAATTAGGGACAATTCGAGCAAATTGTGCCGGATAATGGTGGCGGGTTAGGAAAGGATCGCAGTTTTTGCACGCTGCGATCGACGCCAGGTAAATTGAAGTAGATTCGATCGATTTTGATCCTGAATCGAATGTTGATTAATTTGACGAACATTTTAATCGATCCACGTAATGATGAATAACTGATAATGTGCTTTAATCGGGTGAAAGATATATAAAATTACGCAATTGGGAATCAAAGAATTGTTTGTTCGAAAAAATGTTGGAAATTCGAATCAAAATTTTATCAAGCATTTTCACGGAGATAATTTAATTTAACATTATACGAAAAGTTTTTGAAAATTGGGCGGAACTGTTTTCGGTGTATAGCGATGTAATTACGAACTTGCCATTTCGTTTGAATAGCTGTTGATTGCGCTATTTCGCTAATTTAACAGGGGAGGGGGGAGGAGAGGAGAAGGGAGGAATGTAATAACAGTTTCGAGTTTCTAATTAATACAAGATCATCCATATTTTATTTAACATTTGAATCATTTTCTCGAATAAAATTTCGGATTTCACGGATAAACCGATGTTCAATAGCCCGTTTTATTTGATTGAAAATGGTGGTGTAATCATTACAGTGGAACAATCGATTTAAAAAAAACGGTAAGGATAAAAATTATTCGCGTTCGTTAAGGGACAATGTCTTCGCCGATGCATTGTAATTCGTATAATTGGGAAACGTAGCGATCATTACGTCCAATGATTTCGTTCCATTGTTGCAAACCCGATACGGTTAATTAAAGGGCGAGGGAAGCTTTTATTGTTACGCAAAGGCACTTGGAGTTCATTAAAATCTGAAATTGGTTCATCATTAAAACGCGTTTAAAAAAGAAAAAAGAAAAAAGTTCATTCAGCTCGTCAGCCATATTTTCGTCGGATTCATTATTTTTATAATTTCTGCTTCGAAAAGAGAAATGTGAAATTTCTTTTTACGCAGTATCTCGTATCGCAATTGAAAAATGTTATCCAATTGTCTCGTATGCTGAAATATTTGGGTCGTAATATGCATTTCAACAATGGAATGTAACGTGTATAGAATATTATTTGTCGTTAGAACAAAAATTCTGCCTCTTCTCTGTGTATTACAAAATTGCAGTCACGTTTGCCAAGGAATATTTTTACGTTGTACATAATTGCATGATTTCCCTATTACACGTGGCGTAGATAAGTACATAAAAGTGATACAGAAGAGAACGATAAATAAAGATTAAAGTTTTTGTTTTTATAACTTATGTCTTTATTTACGTTACGTATTTGACGAAGCATTGACTTCAACGTCGAGAAGATAAGTTTTATTTCGATTTTAATTTTAAGAACCTCTGTGCGAATGTCGATAGACGTGTTACGTTAAATGTTAAATTATAGTATGGTAAAAATATATTTATTCTTGATGAAACAACACGAGTAAAAGTAAATTTAATTATTCCATTATAATTTTAATTAACTTGCATTAGATATTTCATTATTTTGTCGTTATATTTATAACTTCGAAAACGTGTCTGTATTATCACGTTATAATCTACGATTATTCTGTGCGTAATTGCGCAATAATGATAACACGGATGGATATAATTTCTGACGACGAAAATTAATAAATTTTCATTCGAAATGGAAAGATCAATCATTCCGGATGAATATTAAAATCGTTCCAGATAATAAAAAAAAGAAATAACAAATTTACATTACATATAAATTGTTCAACTGGTTGATTTTCAAATTAGAATCACAACCGAGCGTTCTCCAGGACGAAACTATTTATACAGTTCTTATGAAAACTCATAAACCACCATAATCATCTTCTAATCTGAAAATCTCGTAGGTAGATGTAATTACTCTGGTAATCAAATTATAATTTTAAATCTTGTTTATATTCTTAGTATATACATGTATATACAGGATGTCCTGTAGCAAATGAGATATATTATTTCAAAGGTTGATTCATCACGTGCAAAAATATGAATATTCCAAATAAAATATTTGTCTAATAATAATAATATCTACCCACGACATCAAACAAAGCGTACACTACCGTTCAAAAGTTTAGAAACAATTCATATTCTTCCACGAAATAGAAGAAGCTTCTATAAATAATTTCGAACGTTCACTTGTACACTTTGCACAAAGAAGAATCGATAAATAAAATATTTATCAAAAAATTTGTTCGTAAAGAGACGAGACAAGAAACAATCATTTCTCTTTAATTCGAACCTTTTAATAACCTTTTAATAACAATGCACGCGGATACTTTCTCATTTTTCTAAACTATCTCTCTCTCTCTCCCTCTCTTTCTCTGTTTGTACACGACATCCTGTATTCATTTCAGCCGCCGAGAAAGTAACCCAAATGTACACTAATAATTCACCGTACTTATTATCCATGCTTCAGACACGACGTTACATCAGAAAATAAACGACGACCGGAAAATACATTTAACGCGAGTTGTACGTAAACTGTAGAGATCGCGAAAGATATCTACGATCTCGCAGAAAGAGATGAGCCGAGTGATACGCATATCGCACGTTCACGCATTCTAAACGCAACGAGGCACACGCGTGCGCGGCCGAGTCACGGACATCCGGGTGCACGCGGATATCCGTGCACGGAAAGCGTAATTAATAATTTCGGTCTGACCCCCTCGGAAGGCCCACCCCGCGCCCTTCCCTTCCTTTCTTCTCGCCCCTGCCGGTCTGCCGTATTTTCGAACAATACGGCGCCAAGGTGTCTTTTCCATTTACCTGGGGAGATCTATTGTACGCAACTTACGCCCATTCACGTAATACGTGGGGTTGAAAATTAGATAACCCGATCCACAGCTGCTCGAGGATCTCTCTTTCGAAAACTGGTTCCCCGTACAGTTCAAATTGGTATTGTATTCGCAGGAATTTTTGGGATAGGGATACGATTTAATTTATTATACGCGCATTTCGTGTATTTTTAACATCTCTTCCGAAAAAATGTTTTGTACAAATAATAAATTTGAACAATCTTGATGAAATTTTTTGATTAAAATTGATGGTTCTACGTGTAAGAATATATATATATATATATATATATATATATATATATATATATATATATATATATATATATATATATAAAGGAACGAAGATATCGATTGAAATATTGACCGAAGAAGGAGATAGCGGTTTTTAATTTTTCCGATCACGTAATTTTATTTACTTAGCACATGGATTTGTAACGACAATAACGACCATTCATCGGTTTATCGGCTAGTCTCTTATAATTTCGAGAAGATCGAAGTTTTAGAATTCCGTGAAAGGAAGGCACGAATCGTCGTGGTGAACTAAATCGAGGCATCGCCGATATATATATAAAAGAAAAATCAAATGAATGCAGTATCGAGCGTTGGTTCTAGCATTCGAGGTCGTCCCGTTATTGTTTTTATTCCCGGTACAAACGTGACAGACGTGTGCACTCGAATTTACCTGGGCGCAGCAAACGTCGATGCCGGCTTCGTGCACGGTCTGAACTGGTCAGTGGAAAGGGGGTTAAAAATTAGTTAAGCCGCCCTCCCGATACCCCGCGCCAATACCCACGAGGCCGGGTCCAGTCGTTTCGAACGGTAGGGAAAGCAACGAACTGCGCGCGAATCTGATCAAACGTATAAAAACAATTTTCCAAAATTTGTTCACTTTCGAACTGAAGAAGTATGGAAACGTACTACGATATCGTAAATGATAATTATATCGTAAATAAATCTCGGTTCCTTATTTATTTATCTGGGAATAGATATTGATATTTTTAATCGCATCGCTCATCGTTTCTTAATATCCTCAAAATATTACGTACAAAGTATCTTTGTACGTTATCAACGATCTCGAAAGCGAGAGTAAACTTCTCTTACTTTTCTCGTATCAGCACGTTGCAATCGCCAAAGTTGCAACAAAGGCGCCATTTTTTCGTATCTGCTGTTTACTCCTCGCCATTTTTCCCTTCGTATCGCGCCCTTACGTTATGCGACACACGTTTCACGTGTCACGCTACTGATTAACCTGGCATATCGAGATTAGGCATACCGTACCGGTCTGACCGGATGGCAATTCGCCCTAAGCATCGCGATAACAACGAGGTACGATGTCACAATTGCTCTCTCTTTTCTCCTTCCCTCCCCTCGTACTTTTCGTTATTTAACCGTTTCCGGTTTATTCGGAATCCCTGGAAAACGAGATGAAGCGGAAACGAAGGCCTGGCCCTGAAATTTGCATCCATCCCATCGTTTTCGCGATGGAAGCGAAAATTTTCTGGAATACGAAACCCCGTAGATACACGCTCCGTCAACAGGTTTAATATTTGTTTGCGCTCCCTGTACGCAAGTAGGCTAAATATTTGCGAGCCCTGCTCTGTGTGCTTTGCACGGTCAGCCTACGAACCACTGCGTGCCCGCTTTCGCGTTTCCTTTATTATATTTAATTTTGTGGACGTGGGCTAAATATAGGGAACAGGCTGCTTTCAACCTGTGGCCTGTTATAAATTGCTTCTTCTTTTTTCAATCTTTTTAAAAATTTCTTCTTTTTCTTTAAAAAAAGAAAAATGTTATCGTTGCTTATTCATTAACGAGAATTAGAGATTTCAAATTTAATTATTCGGGAAAAATTTTTGCGTTAAATTTTAATAGAAAGTTATAATCCATTTTGCTGTCAAGTTTTCAGATGAGTATAAATGGAATAACGAGATCGTATTAAATATTAAATTTTATTACAAAATATTGCAATTTTCTTTTAATTTTTATTGAATATTCGGTTTTCAATTCGAACTTTAACTTCGAATGTGTAATATATAATTGAAATTATTTAAATTATTGTTTCCAATTACGATAATTCGATAATTGAAATGCACGAACGAGTATAGAGTAAAGTATTTCCATTCATAGGGCGATAGACAAAGAGGGTTGCATAAATGCACAGTTCCAGTCGGTTCATAGAAGACGACCTTAATAATCGAGGCTATCTATGAATACCTCGCGTATATGCGCAAGAGATCAAGGTCGATTTCATTGCCGATCGAACAGCCCGATCATTAAGCCCGAGATCCTTTTTTTAATGGGCGCTCCAGCATCGTTACGTTCATCAGTCAAGCTTTGATTTACGTAATACCCGTTTACATTAACTCTTTGCACTTGTTCGATCCGTTCATTGCATTTTTTTCACTTCCAATTCATCGCCACGAACGATCGGTCGAACGTTCATTGCCACCGATATCGTTTAATTTCTATTTCCAATTAAGAAATTTATTCTTTCCTTTATTCTTGCTACCGTTTTCAATTTCACAAACAGAAGAATCTCTTACGAAATTATTATTTTCAATTTTATCTTTACGTTTTTTCTTTTTTTTTTTTTTTTTTTTTTCTATCACAAAACAAATACTCGTTTCCAGACTCGATTGTTTCATGCCTGTACATATAAAACTTATTGCCAGGTTATGAATATTCATGCAAATTTTTCTTCCTTCAAACATAAGTAAAATAATAGAATTTAAATGAAAATTCATAACGAATATCTTCCTTTTTTATCACGGGTATTCTTGTTATAAACATTCGCAGAGTTTATTTATAAAAGTTTCGGTATTTTTGTCCAAACGAATAGGATGCTCAATCGCGTTAAAAAATATTATTCTCATACTGCATTATTTGCAAGTGAATACAACTGATCAAAATATATATTCGTCAAAGATAAATAACGTTTTTAAAAATATTTATTCTCGCTTTGTCTCGTTTCGAATTATTTTTCTCTGGAATAGAAAATGAAAATCGCTCGAGGAAAAATTGTTTTCTTCTCTCCTTTTTTCTTTCTTTCTTTCTTTTTTCTTCCTCCTTTTTTCATTTTTCTTTTTTTTTTTAATATTTCACGCGGTATTAATTCGTCACTATCATCGATCTGAGGCCTGGCAGAGGCCTACCATTCGTTGAACCAGTGGACCAGCCGACCGAACCGATGGTACAGCTCGGGCAAAAAGTAAAACGAGCGATCACGATCCGCTCGTAAATCTTGCGATGAACAATAAAATTATTTGCACAAAAGTAAATGGTATCCGTTATTATTCCACGATCGTTTTATATTCGTTTCCTTTTAATGAATCCGATATGACTATACATTATACACGAAGGGGACTAATTGCTTTTTTTTTTTTTTTCTTTACAACGTGTTTGCATATTCGAAAAGAAGAATTTTAATTGGATTACAAATTAATTCGTTTCGTTTGGTAATGTCGTTTGATTATATATATATATATATATATATATATATACATCGTTTCATTTATCCCGCAGAAATGAAATTTCGCTTTAAGTATGATCTCGTACAGGAAATTGTTTATCTGCGCGTGTTTGAAATCGTGGATTGTTTCTCTTTAATCTATCAAGGCCGTTCCAATTACGTTAATTTCATCATTGAGCATACCGTGGGAATTCTAACGATGTAGATTCCCCCGTAATGAACATTATCTTATTAGAGAGATTTACATAGTGCAACAGATATATCGTATGTCGTTCTTGATGTCGTTTCTTTCAGACATAAAACATAATGAATCAATGAAACGTATTACCAATCGTATTATACCGGTCGTTCTACTGATGCAGCGTAACGTGTTTGCCCAAGTAAAAGCGTTTCTCAATTATCTCAATTACATTGCACATAAGTTTATAGAGGATAATTATGGTGCGATGAATTATACGGGATGGTAGAATTAATTAATTGTTAAGATACGTTGGCTTAAAACTTAAAAATTTATAAATAATTGCCAATGAAAGAGATACATACACACACACACATATATATATATATACATAGAAAATAAAATTCATTACAAATTTCGTTACGATCGTGCATACAATAAATCGATAAATTGGATGTTGAAATTTAATTAGAAAGATTCAATGGATATTTAAATGACAATTGTCGACAGGGCAGCATTACGATCTTTTCTATTCCAACGGAGATAAAAATTTCTCAAAATTATATATTCTTTCTTTGATGATCCTTTTGACAAATATATCCCTTTCACTCCAACAAATAAGGATGCACGTATCGCGAAAGTATTGAGTTTCCAAAAAAAAAAAAAGAAATTCGTCTCTACGAGGGTATCTTCGTTATTATTAAGCCGCCTCGAGTAAATTTTTAGCAGGGCCATGCTGCGTGTTCCGTGTCCAGGTATACACAATGGCGCTCCAGTTTCGATTAGTTTCCAGTTGAATGATGACTACGTGTGCGATCGTGGCGCGTGTTTGCACGCGTTCAGAGTCTCGTTTCATTACATCTGCGACAGCGTTACTACCGACCCATATAACGTGGCTGCTCGTTGCGTAACGAGTTAATACGTGTATTGTGCGAGCAAAGAAAAAAAGAAAAGGAAAAAAAGAAAGAAGGAAAGAAAGAAGAATGAAACACACACGCACACGTGTGCGAGCTATTGACGCGTATATACTCGTGTGCGATAACGTAAACGAGGATATACGTCAAAATACAAAGAGACGTTTCTACTTGACTCCGACCAATGCCTGTATATATACATATATTTATATGTAACAGGTTTGAAATACTTAGATGAAATGGAGACGAAAATCTTGGGGCGCTAGAAAAATATTTTAACACGTGGATAATTGGTCTTGTAGATTGAATGGACGATGCTCGATAGAAACAAAGGATTAATTTTTAACGTGGATGATAGTTGAATAAAGAAAAGTGAAATGGATTAAGAAAAAGAAGAAATGAATATTTTTAAGATTGGAAAGATCGTTTTGTCAGAAATTTTTCAAAGTTTGAGAGATGTCAAACAAATTGAAGGGAGAATGTGTAGGTTGAATGGACAATGCTCGATAGAAACAAAGGATTAATTTTTAACGTGGATGATAGTTGAATAAAGAAGAGTGAAATGGATTAAGAAAAAGAAGAAATGAATATTTTTAAGATTGGAAAGGATTGTTTTGTCAGAGATTTTTTAAAGTTTGAGAGATGTCAAACAAATTGAAGGGAGAATGTGGATGTGAAAATGTCTCGTGATCTTGAGATCAGTAAGCATGTTTCACATGACAAAGCAGTGTTTCAAGCACACTGGTTTTTGCACGAACGTCAAATGGAGAAATCTGCAACTTTCACGTTTTTTTCTCTCTCTGACACTAGAGGTGGTAATTTAACTTAAATTATACTGTCGAATAAAATTCATGGAGGGAGAGCAAAAAGTATTCGATAATACAAATTAGATTTGTGGATACGATTTCATCGTGTTACTCTATAATAACTCTAAAAAAAAGATCCAAAACGTTTCGATTCGAATCAATTGCCGGGAGATAATTAGACGGCGAGTGGATTAACTCGTTGATCCACACTTTCCTTTAACGAAACTGAACAACTGTTAATAAACAGCCGTGTTCGAGGGGAATGAAAGAGGCGAGGGACAGTATCGAAGAGTTCCTAAACGACTGTTAATGCAACGTTAGGGCCGTAAGATGGCGAGGGAGAGAAAAAGAAACTCTAAACGCATCAACGCCTGGCATTATTCCACGCTTTGAACATGGCCGTCGAGCCGACGAGCATAAAAGCTGCCCGTAAACAACAGTCCACAATGAGGGACCTCCTCTACGGTGTATAATACCGGTTGATGTTGAAACGGTGTGCATCGTTCACAGTTTAACCGGGATGAAGGTAGAACAGGCTGTGTGAGAATCGCGAGACGACTCGCAAGACCGGCAAAGATCCTCCCCAGTTTGCCAGTCGTTAAGCGGTCGCTGACTTTTTCCTTAAAAAGGAGCCTGACCAGGCGGTTTCCACGTCTCTCTGATTGCAGTCAACTTGATCGCATTGCTACCAGTCAAATTACGCGTATTACGATTTCCCGTTCGCGGGCAAAACAGAGATTTCCTCGAGGAATTATCGCGTATTTGCTTTAATGATTGATTCATTTCCTTATTTTGTATCCACGCGAAATAATTTTCTCGACTTGACGATTTGGTGAATATAGATTTGTGAGATTCGGTGCGAATATAATATTTCTCTTTTCCTTTAAGAGATTATCGTTATTCATTTTTTTTTCGAGTAATAATGGAAGGATGAAAGTAGCTATTTTTAAAATAAAGATTTATTTTCCATCGATAGGATTCTTGCTCTATTTCAATGAAAGTATGTAATTAGGAAGAAAAGAATTAGATTGGCATTGATACGTTCTATTGACAAATTTTAATCGGGATGGTTGCTGGCAAATGGACCAAAGGTAAAGAAGAAAAGCAAGAATCTAGGCAATTACTACGCTAGTCAGGTCAGACCTCGGTCCTTTGTTTTACGACGTCGACGGCTTTTCTCTCTTTCTCTTCCCATTTTCCTCTTCCTTTCCTACAAAATTCCACCTCGTTTCCCCCTCACGTTC
This sequence comes from Apis mellifera, assembly GCF_003254395.2. Lineage (NCBI taxonomy): Eukaryota > Metazoa > Arthropoda > Insecta > Hymenoptera > Apidae > Apis > Apis mellifera. The sequence continues at coordinate 7,212,848 of NC_037641.1, forward strand.
ACAGACTTGTTCTCGATTTTGGTTCTCCTTCTTTACCTGGGCTTCGTTAAAAACGAGAATTTTGCCTCGACACGTTCACAAAAAAGTTTAATCCGATCCTCTCCTTGTTAAATTTATTATACTATCGACGAAACGATCTCGAAAAATTTAACTTCTCGTTTCAAAGTATTTTCAAAATACCTGTCTCAACATAACAATTTTCCTGGACGTATTTAAATTTCATTTTTATACGACAAAAGACAAAATATTAATATAATCCTTATACTGATTTTTATTCCAACATCGAGAAAAGTAATCGATCTTCTCTAGTTTACTTAATTGAAAATACAAACAAACTGCATCCCAGTCATAATCCAATTCCTCTTATACAATTATCTCTCCTATCATTTTCTAAATACATATACACAAATCTTCTCCCTTTCGAAACTATATATTTCCTAATTAAAACGTAGTTAATGAAACGTTATCGCCTCGATCACCTTCTTTTTTTTTTCACGGTAGGGAGCAAGGATTACACGTTAAATCGTAGAATTTAATTAATCGGCCGATGGTTGGATACACGCCCAGCATCCACTACAATCTTTACCAAGCTCCCGCCCCGGAATTAATGCCCGTGCGATATTCCTTTACAGGAAGCGCCAGCGCGAGGCTGTCGCTATATACGCCCCTGAAACGTGCACTATCGAGCCGTATACACCGCGTTCTATGCGGAACGTCGAGATAATCCCCGATAGTTTCAACCTAGTCCAAGCACTGGTAAATCATACGTTTGATCGTGCCTCTCCTCGCGTCGACTTATGAAAGTCACTGGTGGACGACCATCACTTCCTTACGTTGATGATTATCGTTTATTTGGGGGGGAGGTAAGGGTATCGAGGTCTTGCTTCTCCCCCCCTTATTTAGCCCGGCTATAAATATTCCAACAATGTACTTATGCGATGGTATCAATTGTGAAACGGAACGGTGAAACGTAGAGCGTCGAATCATTTTGATTCGCGGATTGAACTTCTCGAAGGATAGTTTTCGTTTCGTTTTTCCTAAGTAGCTTTCTTTTTTTCGTTAGAAGAATAATTTGATCTCTTTTTTTCAAAACATTTATATATAGGTATGTAAATTATAGCGTCGAATCATTTTGATTCGCGGATTGAACTTCTCGAAGGATAGTTTTTCGTTTAGTTTTTCTTAAGTAGCTTTCTTTTTTTCGTTAGAAGAATAATTTGATCTCTTTTTTTCAAGACATTTATATATAGGTATGCAAGTTATATATTACATATATCATAGTTTTGTTAGAATAAATAATAATTGTGCAGTCTTCGATTTTTGTTGTCTTCTTTCTCTTTTTTTCGAGAAATTAATCTTCGATAGATTTCTCAATTATTTGAATATTATCTACAGTATGTAGATACATTCGAGATGTATATATGTATTGATAAATGGTGTTGGAAGAATGTCGGCCTCGTTTCTGCAAGTAAAATCATCGAAAGCATGGTCGGATGTCGCCGATATTGCGAGAAACTTACAAATCATCCCGAGTTACGCTAGCAATGCAAATTGCGGCGCGGAAACTCTTAGATTCACTTCTGTGAATATCAAGTATCGAAGATCGGTCGCGTATAATGGCGCGTCGAACACCAAGATCACGCTTACCAGTTTCCGCGAAAGCGAAGCCGCATATAAATCGACCTCCTTCCTTTGATACTTTCCTCGATACCATAAATTTACATAAAATCCACGTCTTGTATTACGCCATTCGCGACTCCCTTGTACAACTTGAACAACTTTTAAATCCTTCCAATATCCCTTTATTATCAATTCACGTTCTTAACAAGTTTCCGTATATTAAACATCCCCACTGATAAACTACTTGAATCGTGGAAAGTGTCTAACTCAACTTTCAAACTTATAATCCCGATTCATAATGATTAATAAAGTTTAGAAATATCGTATCGTAGAAAAATGCATAGAAATAGAAAGATCTTATTCAAAATTACATTCTTCAAAACCATAGAATGTTTACAATGTCTTCTTGGAACTCGTCCAACATTTGATCATCGATGAATCAAAATCTGATACAGGATAAATTACTTTCGACAAATTCTTTCCAAAAAGTATCGAATTATTTCTCTGTATCAATCAACTAAGCTCGTCTCTCCCTTTCTCTCTCTCTTACTTACATCATGATTAAATAACTTCTCGAAGACGTAAGACGTTTGAACGAGACACGAGGAAATCCTTAGATCCAAGAAAAGCGGAGGAAAGACACCGGGGAAACGAGATTGATAGTTGACGGATGGAGGGGAGTGAAGAGGGTTGCAAAGTGAAGATCTATTTTCGGCCCGTACAAGTTGTATGTACAAGTAGAAGCTTAACGTTTGCACGTTTCCTCTTGCAGAGACGATCCGCGTTGGCGAAGTCGGGAGGGATCGGCAACCTCTGGCGAGCGCGCACGAAGGAGATTAAATTATTTATACCAGCCACTTTGGCGCGCCGCCTCGTTTCAAGCCTCGGCTCCTCGATATATTCGATTATTATCGATTACGCGCTATTAACCGGTACCCGTTTCGACGTCTTTAAGGCTGATAACTTCGTAAAATTGGAGCCATCTCGCTTCTCTCCCCTCCTCTTCCTCCTCCTCCCTTCCTCTCTCCTTTCTCCTTTCGTTCTTACTTTTAAGGAATCGCGAAAGAGATCTTCGTTTGAATTTTTTTCCAATTTGTTGAAATTTTGACAAAGATTTATTTCGCGTGCGTGGTTTATGTATGGAAATTAAATTGATCATTGCAAATATAAGGAAGAAAGGAATATTTTAGAAAATTTTTAATTAAATTTCCAGGTATATATTTTTTGTTATTCGTCACGAGCAGAGAAATCGTTATTGAATTATCGGGAGAAATTATAAACAATCGAGCAAGCTTGGAATATTGATTCATTATGAATTTCGTTTCTGGGAGGAGGGATTTTTTTCTAACGTAACAAAATTAACCAACCCACCCCATCGAGATGAAATTATCGAGCCGACAATAACGAAGAGTGGGCAAGAGGTCTTTCGCCGAATAAAAATTCATCCGGTATATTCCTGAATGAATGAAAATTACTTCCCGCGTGGATTTATTATTCTTGCCACGGGAACCGGTTTAAGGCGGAGATAAAATCTTCGCCTTCTGAAATGATCGAGGGTGAACCGTGGATGGAGGCACGATGACGATGAAATTCGCCGAGGATACTTGCCGTTTCGCCAACGAGATTAGCTCGAGAACGATATTTGCTGGAATCGGGATTACGGATCGAGAAACTGGGGTGAAAGAAATCGGGTCGCGCTTTGTCCCTCCTCACAATAAGATACCATGATTCTATTTCTTCCATTATTTTTTTAAATTAATGCAAATTCGTATAAAAAAGAAAAATGAGCAAGATTCCGTTGCTCGAGAACGTAATAACATCTTCTCAATATTTCTTCCAACTGTTACAACACATATATCCATCCTTTCTCTCATAATATCAAGTTTGATTTGTAATCATAGGATTTTTCTTTTAAGGAAGATATCTATATTTTGTTGCAAATATATTGCATTGATCCGAAGATAGATATAAAAGAGATTGTATTATCGTTCTGTTTCGAAGGTGTATATCCTCGCGAGGATGCACGAATCCCACGCGTCTGAATCCACACCGTTCCTTTCATCCAACGTCCGTTCGTTTGTCTCCGTTCGTGCGGTTTGCAGCGTGCATTCTGCGTGTACGTATTACCGTAGGATTCGTGTTTAAAGCATATTCCGAGTAAATGGCCTTTTAGTGCATACTCCACTCGGTTTAATAGTAGACGAGTTTGATAGCGCGAGAAGATTGCTGGTTAAGCTTAGACCGATGGAACTATCGATGGATGCATAGTCGAGATTATGGTGTGTGTATGTATGTATGTGAAATAGCGTTTTCGTTGCAGCAAGTAATTAGCAATGAGGTAAGCGAGATGGTATTGCGCGATGTCGAATAAGATCTATTCCGATGAAGTAACTATGAAGAAGATATTTTCATATAGAGAATTTTCGTGTATCGTAGAGAAAGTAAATAATTTTTAGATGCAAAAAAAATATGTGCAATCATTGAACGAGAAACGTAACGATCATTCAGGTATTATGCAACGAGTAATTACGTTGAAAGAGTTAGTTATGTTAAAATGAATGAAATATCTTGTACATATATACGAAATGTAGTTTTAATGAATGGAACAAAATGTGTGTATTTCGCGCATGATTCGTAGTTTCTATCAAATTTGAAGGAAAGGAAGAACGAATAATTTTGTTCGTCGGCCAGCACGTTTGTATGAATAAAAAATATTCGTAGAGAATTAATTAAGCACCTTGAATCTTATTCCTCGCGACTAAGTGGAACCAAGCATTCGATGAATTTTAAATAGGCAAAAATTGAAGTTTAGCGAAGATTTTCAAAGGTCAAATTACATTTCGAATTGTGAATATGTTTTTCTGATAAATAATGAGTGATAAAATTTTTATTTAAAAAAGTATTTTTATGGGCTTAACAATTGGAATATTTTCACTATTTTTATTATAAATGATCGCAATTTAAGAGCGAACATAATTTCATTTATATTCTTGCACATAATCGTGAAAATTATATATTATAGTAATGAATAATAGCGGAACATAATATAAGAAGAATTAAATCAATTTGCTGGCTACTTTACGAACAAAATTATATACTTTGTAGTTAAGATATCCCATAAGGAAGCCGTTTAGAAAATTTAAATTTTCTAAATTGCATCCCTGTTCCAAAGCACGCGATATCGACAATTCCTACTATATTCCACGCGAAAACTTACAAAATATATATCAGAAAACATTTTTACTCGAAACGATATTTGATTTCGTTGCTCTCAAAAAAAAAAAAGACATCATTTCAACGAGTAGAACGTATAATTCCGCGCGAATAGTTTGAAAATTCCTGAAACAGAGATATATTTCCCCCGCGATTCCGACAGCGTGTGAACGCGCCCTTAGCCTTGTCGCCTCGTGACTCTCGCGCGAGTTCCATGCGTGAATAAGCGACCGCCGTGTTCGAGAACTATGCCAACTGCCAACTATTATGTAACGCGTCGCGTCTTCTTCTTCTTCTCTCTCTTCTCGAGCCGTGTTCCTCCCCCGCCTCCGCGCCCGGTGTTTCCTGAACCGCGTGCAACCTCCGCCCCGGCATTCCACGAGGAATTCCCCGACAGGTGTCTAAATACTATTCTTGCTATTAAAAGGGGGAGGGTAGAGGGGATACCTCGAGGGTGTGGTACACATACACGTCCTCTTGTTCGCGAAGAAAAATAGAAAAGAGCAGGAAGAGATGATGAAACGCGATTTAATGATCTCGCGTATAGTTACTCGTCGATAATTTTATTTTTTCGGGTTGGTTATTTTATATTTTGAGAATTTTTTAACGAGGCCAGCGATATTTTGTTTTAATTTCGCGTTGTGCGATCGTAATCGAATTTGGAATCGAAAATTGAGATGTATAAAGTATTTTACGTGATTGAGAGAAATTAATTTAAGTAAAATCAAATTAATTTTTGATTTAGAAAATTAATTGGGAATTAACTGTTTTTTTTTTTTTTTTTTTGAGAATATTTCGGTAAATATTTCGTGTAAAAGTTTCGAAGCTACGATTCGTGTATTTAATGCGCTTTGGTTATGAAAAAAAGATGAATAATTGGAATGTAATTATTCTTTGGGATTTTTATTTATTATTGATCGCATAGAATCGCGTACGAGTTGTAATTAGTTCTTGGAATATCTCCGCAGCAAAAAGTTTGCACTTTTGAATTAAGAGAGAAATTAAACGATGATGGTCATATCGAGGCCGTTCGCTTCTCTTCTGAAAGTTTATTTTTGTGAATACGTGTTACGGCGGTTCGTAAATTTACACACCCACGATTTCTCGATAAATGGAAGACGTAGCATTGTCTCGAGGTCGACACTCTTTTCTTCTGTGCACAGAGTGTAACGAGTATTTGCTCTCCCGTAATGACTCAACGTCGTTTACAGAACATAAATTTTTTTCTGTCGTTCTCTCTTCATCCATCCGAACGATAAAAAAAAAAAAGAAAGAAAATTATTTTTCGAAGAAAACGACACACGCGCGAAGTCTTTAAATAAAATATTAAAAAGGGATCAGAGAATGTAATTCGATACCTTTGAGAATTATTCTTTTTGATTTTATTACCGATAAAATTTTAAACGAAACAAACCTAGCCTTCATGGTTTTGTTGATAGATTTCACGAAGAATAATATAAAATCAAGGAGGAAAAATAAGAAAAAAAGGTAACCGATAATAGTGGAAAAAATGCGATTTATCGAATTGAAGAATTATCGATGAGCCAGGGAGATATCACCTTCCGATTCTTCTAGATTACCGGATATAAATCGTTTGAACGTAAAAGAATTATCTGCCGAGAATAGCACTTTATCTAATCCTTCAAATTTATCTTTGCCAGGGATTTCGTACTGATAAAAGTAGCATTTTAAAAAATGAGTATTTATTTGAATTCGTCTTCAATGCATCCTTTATAAAACTTCATTTCCTTTTCAATTAATATCAACAATTCGACATTTTTCCATTCCAAGCATTTGTTTAGTCATTCCTCCAAAAGAACGATACCATAATTTTGTTTTTTTTTAATTTTATATCAATGAAACTCTATTTAACTTCGTTTGATGTTTAATTTAGAGATCATATTTCATCGAATATGATAAAAAAATTAAGTCATCTTTTGTATTAATTTCGTATGCCAAATTTCGAGACCCAGTTCATTATCGTAAGGACTCGTGATCGCCTTTCTCTTCTTCCATTCGCGAACTCAGAGAAAGAGAGAGAGACAATATCTTCACTCCTACGCGTAAAGGAAGAAACGGTAGTCCGTGATTCTTTTCAGCATCCGTAGATCGCACGTGGTGCATTATCTGAACGTAACTGCACGCCTACTCCTATCGTGTATACCTTTCTAGATACGAGATTGTTTACCGTTGGGCATTGTTCTTTCATTTTTCCCTTTACGGAAATCCCCCACGATTAGTTCTATCGTTTACCTTAGAGATCGAAAGAAAAAAGGAAGGAAGATGATGAAGATGATGAAGTTTAACGGAACATCAGTTTCTTATCCATCCTCCGTTTCGAATCTTTCAAATTTTCGAATATTACTTTTTTCTATCAAGAACAATACTTTGGCGGAAATTCGCGAAGAAATCGATCATCGTAACCGGTCTTCCCGAAATAGTAAAAAAAAAAAAAAAAAAAAAAATAAAAGAACACTTTATAACCCAGCTGTTGAAATCCATCAACCGACAAAGATAATAATCAAACACGCAGGTGCAGCCAAAATATCGAGATACAAATTCCATGGAAAAAGCACATTCCATTCTCCGGTGTATCACACAGTGTATCTCGAAACACGGTTTCGAAAAAAAATATTCCACAGGGAGAGCTGTTTCAATTACGCTGTTCAACGAAATAAAAATCAAGAAAGATCCCGTCCCCGTATTATTTCACTTTCTCCAACCGACTTGCGGATAACCCCGGCAAGTTGTTCAGGGTCAAGAGTAACTCCAGATGTCCATAACGGCGCGCCGTAACCTGGGAAAATAATCGAGCGGACGGAAATAGCGATCGAGGTGTCTCGAGGAGGCGAACTGGCCCTTGGATTTCCTCCGTGTTTTTCCTCCTCCGTCCGCCACCACACACGAGGCAAACGTGTGTTGCCAACTATCGCGGCCGGTTTGCCGGCAACCGCAGCCCGATCTCTCCGTCTCGCTGTTTCCCCTTCACGGCCGAATAATCGGATCTCTGAATCTGGTATATATATATATGTACACACGCACGTGCTAACGATCGTACGCGTACCGTACCGGTGTCTGCGTGCAGGTGAACAAGACGGATCGGCCAGACCCATCGCAAACTGGTTTCGATTCGGAACGATCGAACCAGTTTAGCTCGGCTAGACAAGCTGCCCGATCTTTAGACGTTAGATCGAGCGAGGAAGTGGGACGATAGGTCGTGCAGTCGTCATTCTCTTCGCCGTGTTTATCCCCCTTCCCCTCCCCTTGTTTCCTCGCTGCTTTTTCCGCTCGGTGCTCGTGGTTTTTTCGAGGTCAGGGATTTTGCTCGTCTCTCGAGTCGACGAGGGATTCGAGCTGTGGAAATGCTCGCGTACGATCTCCAGTGACAAGATTTAAATAATAATTCCGACGAGATTTTTATTTACAGATTATGGGATAGGATAGGATTTAAAATATTACGATATGGAGAATGCATTGTATTTATGAATAGTTTGATCGAAAGTTTGACTCGATTTTGCAGCGTGTCGAGAGAGATAAATGTGAGAGGTTTTCTTCGAAAAGAAATTGTTCGATTTATCAATTGAATGTAAAGCAAATAAATGAAGAATTACTATAAATAGAATTACTAATGGTAAAATGAAATGTAACGAGAAGAATCGATTTAATGTAGCATTATTAATTGAGAATCCACCTCAAATTCATATATTTTATTAGTTGAGTAAATTTAATGGGATAGAAATAACTAAGGAATGGGATATGGAAAAGAAATGGAACGGAATATCGTCCAGCTCGTCGAAGAAGCGCAAAGGCCTAATATAGTAGCCGACTTTACCGGTGTAATCGTCGCACCTCGTTACTCCCTATCTCATCGAATCCGGTTCTTCTCCCTTCCCGATCGTATTATCGCTTCTCGGCTTGATTTGTGGCTCACCGGGTAATCGTTATTTTCGTTGCTCCTTTTCCGCATTTCTTAAGCCGCGTTACCTGGAACTCGCTACCTTTTACATACGCTTCTTCCATTTTCGTCTCAATAATTCAATTAATTCTTCTTTTCTCCTTCAAATCTCAAAAAAATTCCTCACCACTTTTCTTCCATGAACATTCATCTCGAGAAAAGATTCTCATTTTCCTCGAACTTTATCAACGTGTATATATATATAAAACAATCTCGATAAAATCGAAGAAGAAAGCTCTCCCATTAAGCACTCGAGAATAAATTGATAAAGAGAAAAAGTTCCTTTCCTTTTCGCCAATAAGAAATATTTCTTTTCCACGAATCTTCGTGTCCTCGTTTCGATTGTTTATTCGCCGATTTTCACACATACACACACATACACAGCTTCTTCCAGCGATCAACTATCCAGGATCGTCCACGTAAACTTACCTGATCGTCTTACACGAACGATCGTATTATAAGAGTTGCATCGGGCGGGCTGTTTGTCCGTTCGCGATAAAAGCGAGATAACCGGCCGTTTCCGACTTCACCGTGGAATCATCGAGTCGTAGATAGCCGGGGATAAAAAGTACTTCCTGGGTGCGTCGGGTCGAGGCGGAACGACGTGTACGCGTTTCTCGCTGTAGCGCAACCTGTGTTCCTTGTGGATCCACCTTTACCACCGCCCGTACGTGTGCCACGCGTAACTGTGTGCAATGGAAAGCGATTCTTTCGTCCTTCTCTGAGGAGAGGGCGCCCATACTTGGCCCTCGCAATACAGTATCTCGAGTGCGGCCAGGTACGAAAGGGAAGGAAAAGGAAAAAGAGGGAGAGAGAGAGAGGGAAAGGGAGGAAAAAAAAAATGAAAGTGTACAGGCTGGCAGAATGGAGAGGCGGGAGCCATTCGACACGACGAGATCGGCAACAAAGAGAACGTGTTGCGGTCGGATTACTGTGCATATATATATATATATATATATATATATATATATATATATCTACTTTTTTCGAATCCTCTCCGCTTTTTCTGCCCGCTCACTCGCGAGCTCTCGTTTTTCTATCCTAGAATCGTGATTGAATACAGGATTGTCAGAAGAAGAAGGTTTTCGAATTCGCAGATTTAGGTAAAGGCGCGATACACGATTCTAGATAATCAAAGAAACTATTTTTATTAGTGGTAGGGATTATTAGAAGATTCAAAATCTAATCTTTTCGCGAACAAAAGTTGTATCGATTTAATATGGGTTCGATGTATAAAATAGAGGAAGAGTCAATGAACTGGAGTTTAATTCGATATAGTTCCGGATCGTGTTTGTAATACGGCTATAGAAATTGTAATAGGTTGAGAAATGTCCCGTAACTTCTATTCGAAAGATTTGCCCTTTTGTTTGAGTTTGTTGATAGTGTTTGATGGAGGTACGTGTTGGAACGTATGATGTCAATTTAATCTCATCCAAGTCATAAAACGTTGCTTAATTCGTGCTGTATAGGCCGAAGGAATAACACAGAGTGACTAATAAAATTTATGAGTCAATTGGATCTTATCTGGCGCAAATGCCGCTCTTCGTTTAAATTTTTCTTTTTCCTACGCACGTTTGTACCTTGATACATTGTTACGTTGATTTCACGTTATCTGAAATAGGTTTTTACGATAATCATCTGTCTCTAATTTCATTTTTTCGTAAGATAAATATTTTTTTTATTTCGGGCTAATCTTCTCTATCTTTTACAACTCTATCTTTAATGTTATATCGATCATTTTTATATCAGAATTTTATTTCTGAGAAACTTTTTCCTTTTCCCTCCAAATTTTCTAATTATTACTTCCCATTTTTCGTTTATTCCATTATTCTAATAGAAAATGAAAAATAATATCCAGGTTTATTTACCATAAAATTGAAATAATCGTACAAAATTAATGATTTCACTCTTCTGTTTTTTAATGCCATCGTGAATTTCCCAATTATACACTTTTGCCAATTTTATTCTCGTCACTTTCTTAATTTCCAATTTCATTGAATGGGATATAAAAGCATCCATTATCAGAATACTCTGCATATCATTATTCATTTCGAAAAAATTTCCCAAGGCTTTCGTCCAACAAGAAGGGAAGGAGGAACTTAAACTTTCGATTAAGAATTCTTCTCGATTGGAATCGAGATGACAATTAATACAAATAACTCGTTACCCATGAAATCGACGATACACTTATAGGAATAGAAAAGAAAGTGTCACTTTCGAGTCACTTCTCTCGAAATGGAAATCAATCTGAGCGTTGACAAAGGCATTGGATACACACGTGACGATACACAAAGAAAACTGTTCGTTATCGGCCAGTTTCAATCCTACTTCGTTTTCGATTCAACGCGTCTTCCGTTCCCTCGTCGAAGACCCTATCTCCGTTTCTGGAGCACGTTTCTGTTCCCTGTTCCTCCAAGTTATTGTACCATAGCGCACACACGGCGACAATGCACAGTGCCACAACCTAGATACTATAGAGTCTAATATCTATGCTCGTATGTAAACCGTCCGAAGGCGAGTTTTGCCTGTGTGCGAGCGTGCAAGGGATGCGACGTGTATTGTGAGCATCTCCACAAAAGCCGTTAGATACAGAGACGATGGTTCGTGCAAAAGGATCAATCTACGATCTACGAGTTCACGAGTTGAATCGATCCAGCATTTCACACCGAATCGGTAATCGTGCTCGACTCGAGTGAATTCTCGTTTGGAAATATAATTCCTCGCTTGAAATTTCATGGCTCACCCGTGTGATTGGTGAAAATAGTTTTTGCCGTCTCGTTCGATGAAATTGGAAAAATAAATCGACGGTGAAAAAGTAGTTTTTGATTTAATTAAAAACGAGCTTATTGTTTCGTAGGAATTGTTTCGTTTCGCGTGTGCGTGAAAAAAGTAATTTTCTCGAAGCAATTATCACAGAATTTAATGATAAAGGTGCACCTCGAAGGTATACAAATTTTCAAAGATGGACGCTTTACAATTAACGAATAAAAAAAATCCTGAAGTGAATCGTAACACAGAGAAATGTCAGAAATTTGAATACCGGAATCGCCAATTTGTTCCGCATTAACTTAATGCACTTCGAAGTACATTTGTACATTTTTCCTGCAAAATTGAAATCATTTAGTTAATGAATCTTCCACGAGCCTCGTGATTCTATTACGCAAGCATAATTTATTTGCTGAACAACGTAAAACAAAACGATGAATTTCTCTTAAAAAATAACGAAATATCGTTACTATATAAATATAAAACAATTGTTAACTGTTAGATATTATTGTAAGTCCAGCATCGAATTCCTCCACCCGAGGAATATGCATTGGTGAAACAAAGGTCAGGCAAAAGGGGGGCATCGAACTCGGGGCAACAATCGAAGCCTCGAATCCCGCGGCGGTAAAATTTACGGCGGGATGATAGATCGATACACAGGTACACAGATGGGACACGCATTAAGTACCCTGCCCACTTAAGCATCCCTGCAACGCGTGTTACGCAGCGGCGGCGGTCTGTTGCACGTGAGTTTCGTGCTCCCGTAGTAAATCCAATAAAACGAAACGGCATACGAGCGCGATTCAGCAATGCTCGTTATTACCGGGACAGCTCAATTTACGAGCTGGAAATAAATTATTAATTCCTCGCTGGACCGGCCGCTGGATATAATCGCGGAATGCTGGTTAATGGAGGCCGCGTAGCACGAGTAGCAGCCATTATCTGGATATGGCTTCATTTACGGGAAATCGAGGAGACACTCGAATCTCGATCGAGGATATTGTTATGCGCGTACGATCGATGGATTTAGGATTTATATTTAGGCAAAAAATTCGTGAAATCGATGTTACACAATCGTTTCCTGTCCAAAATCGAACAGGTCAAAAATTAGAAATATGAAAAAGTAGTAATTAATAACAATTAATAGACAGTTTGTAACAGATGTTTGTGATAGTATGTTGATCGTTTGGTTTGTTCGAATGATAGATTGTTTAAATACAGGATGTGTAATTAAGATTAATTTATCCAATGATGTTTGTATTTGTGTCTGAAACAGGAATTATTCGTAAGAAATGACATTTTTATTTATCAGTTATGTTACGAATTAATTCCAAATAATCGATACACATGTTATATACGTGTTCCTGTTTATTTTACAAATAAAAGATTCTTGATAGAATAACGAGTACGTTAATTAGGTCGAGAAAGAAGAACAATGAACGATTAATAGGGAGAGAATGAATATATACGCCAGGCTTCCGGTTGCGTTTCGCGCTGTTTCCGGAAATCATTGTCGAACTATTCACATCCGCGTTTCCATTCCATTTTGTATCGATTTTCTTTTTCGGCCACTCGATCGATGCCTCCACTCGGAAACGGTTCTTCTAAGTAAAGTCGGAGCGAGATCGTTCTTCCTTTAGTGAAAATATTGAATATAATGGAAGAACGGGAGGAGGGAGAGACAACGGCGGAGGGTTAATCGTTAACGAGGTAGGAAACTTGTCCTTGGAGCGAGGCGTTCGCTTCTCTCGAGTCAGCCTTTGGGGGTGTTCCACGTCGCTTCTCCCCTATTTTCTCCTCCTCCTCCTCCTTCTCCTCCTCCTCCTCGTTCCTTCACAGCATCCCTTCGAAAATTTCCGCAGGAGAGATGACTCATCTTCGCGATCGATTATCCCTGGCCGTGGCCAGGACATTCTAGATTCTATCTTACGCATCGGCCAAAGATGGGTGTCGACGTTCCAAAAGGAGAATGCACTCTGCGTAAATGGTAAACAGCTGGTGGGTTTTTGTGAAAAATGATTCGGGGATGATGCGTCCGTTTTTTTTTAGATAGGGAAGTAATACTTTTATTTTTGGAATATTTCTTTTCGGGAGATGAAGGAAGAATATACATGTATATTTTTTTACTTTTTATTTTTTGTGTATCAAAAACGATAAAGAGTCGGTGATGATTTCGGTTTTTGACTTTTGGAAAAATTTAACTAGCGAACGAATGATTTTTATTGAAATAACATATATGGCATATATTATTCGCAATTTCTCAGGTTTATTTCAGGATTTTTTGAAATTTAAAAGGAGTTAATCATCGTGTTTAATTAAAAATTCTTTGGTAATTAGTTTCTTGTAATCATAGAATATAAAATTCATTTATTTAGCGAATTATTCCTTGAAATATTCATCATCTTTTTATTTCTCTTCTTTTTTCTCTTATAATATCTAAACCTGATAAATAGGCGTTCTTTTTCATTAATTTAATCAAAAAAAGGAGAAAACAATAAATCCCAATTCCATGTTGTTTTAAAATAATAAGAAATTACAGAAATCCTCGTCGACTATCTAAAGAAAAACAAAAAGTCGTTGAATAAAATAAATAAAATATCAGATTCATCCTTGGAACAATTTAAATGAGTAGACAGTGATACACTTTCGACCAAGTATCAACATGCGGTCGCGTTTTCGGATAGATGTTTTCCAGCTACCGGATGTGACGTTAGACCGAGCGTGGAAAATCGTGGAAAGCGTTTCCTCGCTGTCAAGACTCCTCGAGGGTTTGCCGAGCGAAGAGAACTCGCACAAAAGAGCAGGGAAAGAGAAGAGAAGGGACGGATGTGAGATCGATACGAGAGCAGACGAGAGAGTTTAGCGATTCCCGCCATTTCGTCGGAGCTTGCACGCGATCCGTGTATGCTTTCTCCATCAAACGTGATCATATGTTGCTTTTCGTTTTTTTGATCGTTCAATTTTTACACGCAGACGTGAATTTCGATTTCTTTCTTTCTGCAAAACGTCTTTGAACGTACATACAATGTTTATCCAAGTATTAATCGAGGATGGAAAGATAGAAAATAGAATGTAAAAATATTCTTTAAAATTGTAATCACAATTTGTAAAAAATTGAAGAATTTCTAAGAATTTCTTTTATTCTGTTGAAGACGTAAATATCTTTATGTTTTTTTTTGTTTTATCAGTAACTGCTTTTTTTTTAATATTTTATTTTTAATATTCTTAATATTGAACATGACGAGGTGTTTTTTTTTTTTTTGATCGAAATTATATTTATTATGGATCTTTCAAATTTTAGTAGTCAATTTTATTTTTCTGTTTTTTATTATTATTCATTTTATATGAAATTCAGCGAAGCAAATTATTCTGTTATAAAAACAGGATATTATTCATATATATTGCGATAGGAACGCGGAAACGCGAATTTTTTTTTTAATTTATTTTTTACTACAACTGTCATTTCGACATTTTTTAATTTATCCTTAATCTTCATATCCATAATTGTGTATTATTTATACATTTTATTATTATGCTCAATATATAATTTATAATATACATTTTAATTTTTGCAATGCAAATATCTTTATTTCGTTCTATCCTCATTCTTCATTTTCCCATTTTCGCGTTTTATAAAAATTCTTTTTTGATTTCATGTTCCGTTAGTTTAGCCTAGGCGCTTGCGTGTTTTTCGATCAAGCGGTTTAATTAAATCGAAGTGGATCGTATTCGACGAAATACTTCTATAGATATCGTTTTGTGTTGACCGAACTTGATAGATTTCCCTTTCTCTCTTTCTCTTCCTCCCTCTCTCTCTTTGTCACGAGCAACAAGCGTCCTCCGTTAGAATCGAAATTAAAAAGTTTAGTCCTTTGTTTGGTACATGGACAACAACGGATAGAGTCACGGTTGAAATATTTTTCTCTCACAATTTTTATCTATCTCTCGCCTTATCTCGCTCTATTGGATTTCGATTCGAATCGTAGTTTCGTTTAAATATCTATTCTCAATCTTAGAAGATAATAGATGGAAAAAAAACTTTTCTCGTTCGAAAAAAAAAATAGAGATAAAGAGATATATCAAGAAAATTATCTTGAATTTTGTTTTCAATAAACATGTACAGCGGCTCGAATCGATTGTCAACTATTTCTCTGTCTAGAGAACCACGGTTATTTCCGTCTTCGTTTGCCAAATCATTGCCGATCGTCGACAACCAGGATATTAGATTTCTCTGTAGTCAAGATTCCTCCTTCCTAGCGTATTACTAAATCTATCCAAATCCAATATCCTGCGAGGAGAGTTGGGCGACAGAAAATAGAACGGATTCGTAGCTCCATAATTCAGAGGCACCGATCGAACTCGATCTAATTTCTATTCGACCATGATACTTCCACACCACGTTGCATCCTAACGAACATATCTTTCTAATGGAAAGTACACACGCTATGATATTTCTGTATGAATATAAAATTTCGACTCGAATCGACTGGAATATCTCGTACGATCTATAATCACAAGAATCGATTCCATTCCGATTATGCATTCGACAGTTTCAATCTCGATAAAGGTTTATTGATTATTTCATTCTCCATGTTTTATTTTCCTTGTCTCTTTGGAGATTCGCCACGAAAATATAAGCGGATCTCGTTCAAGCACTCTTAAAATTATCAAACGCTGGTTAATTGAAATCGATTTTATCTTATTCCGCCTTTGATAATTTTAAAAGCATCGCGTCGATTGGATCTTTCAAATTTCTGGATATTTTATTCACTTCTTCTTTTAATATAATAATTAATTCTTATGCAACGTTAAAATTGTTAACCGTTGAATGATTTTCGAGCGATGGAAATACTTGTAAATTATATTTGTCACGTTCAATGTGGCTCAGTTTTAATCACGATGATCGTAATCGGTTTAATATTCCCACGTCACACTCTGAATTGTGGCCAAATTAATATCGATTGATCCGTGCAATCGATATTTCCTCTTTTGTCAAAACTTCGTGTAAATATATTCATTCCATGGAACTTTGTTTCATGGAAATGCAACTTATTAAATGATGGAGTATTTTTTTCTTCTAGAAACTATAATTACAATTATTCCTGATTGGCTTTATTGAGTTATATTTTCACTAGTGAATAATATATCTTATAAATGGAGATCGAATTGAATTTTAAATCGTGCAAATTGTTCGAAATATTGTTATTAAAACATAAATTAAAAACTTCGTAATATTATTCACGTATTATATATTATACTGAATCCCGTTCCATATTATTTAATTCGTGCATTAAGCCCCATTCTGAAATAAATCGATAATTTATGATTAATTTATTAAATTACAGTCAATGTCGCGATAATAGATATCAAACCATCCTCGTGTTTCAATCCTAATTGATATTCATTCGATCATTTATAGGTCAATCGTACGATATAATCTTTGATTGATATTTATCACATGATGGAAAAAAAAGAAATAATAAGTATTCTAAAATTTAATTAAAAATAAACAATCTCAACAATGCTCGTGACAAATATTTTCCATTTTAAACTATATAAAATGTATAATAATTCAAAAATTTTTCTTTACAACGACATGTAATAAATTAATACTTCGAACAAGTGACTGACAACTGACGAATACTTCGAATATTCCCAAACAAATTCGCACGAAAAAGAAAATAGAAATCGTTTTCCATCTCCAACTCGATTGTCACCTTCCATTCGATCTCTCGAAGATCTTTTGGAATATGCACGGCATGAAAAATCCGCGTGATGTGTCGTCGACAATGATTGTGCCGATGATTCGATAAAATGGAACGAAGAAATTTCAACCCTCTTTTTCCGAACGATGCAGATTCCAATCCATCAAATGCCATACAAACAACATTCTGCCAGAACAGTCCAGAAGCGTTTGCCATGGTGGATCCTCTCCATGTACACATACACACACCCCCTCCCACGCACCGATCCATCTACATAATTCATGAATCTCTTCGGAAACACCCGGACAGATACTCGCCGCTGGGTCACGTAGCTTCGGGAGAGCGGAACTCGTGTCAGGTATCTGATTATCGGGAAACGTCGTGGGAAAGCCAAGCTTTGAAATCGCGAATTAGCTCTTAGTATCGTTATTCCCCGTGTTTTTGATTGAAACAGACGGAGACGTAACATTGAACAACATGCAAAGAGATTGGATCGGAGAATTTCGCGATAATAATTCGTTCCTGTTGGATTAGATTTTCGTTATTAATTTATAGAATAATAATATTAGAGATAATTAGAGATTCGTACGATAGATATATCTTTCTTTTTTCGGTGATTTTTAATTTGTATTTCCGTGTATCGATGTCATACGCACGCCAAGCTGACCCAAATCCATGCACGTAACACACGGAAGAAATTTCATCCCTTGTGAATATTCCATTGTGACGTATTTCATTTTTCGTTTCCAAATATGGTTAACCATTTCGTATGATATACATAAATTCAAATTACGCGTAATTTGTTTAACTATAACTATAATGGTCCCCGCGAACCATACCTTTGCCATTTTGCCTTTGTAATATCATTATCCTCAAGTACATCTTAAGCGTAAAAGAGTAGGAATCGTAGAAATGTGATTTCTCCAGTTTTCCATATTTTTGGATTAAACCCTGTTCCATTTCTCATTCGAATGTTCGTAGCTAAAATCTTGAGCCACGTGGTCGAAGAACATCCATGAATAAATGCAAGATTTAATGCTCGACGAGGAATATTTTTTTTTTCTCCTAGGCCTTCTGAAGAAATTTCTCTCGAATCGTGGAGTAGGACACGAAAACTTAATCCCAAGGGAAACGACGCCATTCATTTCGACGCCTCGTTTCAGAGAGCCACGCCACTCTTTCGATATCACTTCGCAAGGTCTCGAGCCCTCTCCTCTTCTTTCTTCCTTCTTTTCTTCTTCCTCCTCCGGAATTCTCTTTCGACTATCCACGAGACCAACGTACTCCTACGTTGCTTTAACGAACGTTTTCTTTTCGTTAGAAGAAAAGAGAGGGGAAAGGGTTACGATCTAAAAAGTTACAAGCGCAATTAAACCCGCGACTCGATCGAGCTTGATTACACGAGAAATCTGCCAATTACGCCATTTCCAATAGCATCGCGCAAATGTTCGATGAAACACGGTAGTTACGAGTGATTGATCGATGGAGGCCACGATGAGGTGTAATGAGTATTTTACTGTGATTCTGGCGAATGCCGATACTGGTATTCCGACCGATCTAGTAATTTCGTTGGGATCGTTTTATTCCTCCTTTGATCAATACTATCTTCTATTCTTTTTTTTTATAGATATTATTAATCATTCCTTTTTTCTTTCTTTCTCTGTCCGCCAAGATTTCTCATCGAACTCGAATCATTAATAATAGGTTGAAACTCGAACCAACCAATCGAGTCTACTTTTCACTTTGTCAATTTTAGTATCAACCCTTTGCCCGAGACGACGAACGATTTATCTCGATCAAGTTGACTAGCATCCGTGCAGCGAAATTATCTCAATAAAATTTCTCCTAAATTAATCACAGACTCACTGCAACCTTTTCCATCATTATAATTAAAGTTGTAGAATTTCTTGTCTTCGGAAGAATCGCGGAATTCTTTTGTGAATTATCTTGTTAACACTTGTTTGGCCAATCAATCGCGTTTCCTTTCACAAGATCCATGCACTTTGCAGATGCAGATCGAGGAATCGCGTTAACATTGAAATTGAAGAAGGGGGAGGGGGATGGTGGATCGATACGGGTCGAGGTCCGGAACGCTTTTTCACGGTGGAAAAACCGTGGCGGGGAGGGACTGTTGCCGATGAACGAGATGGACGATCCATTCCACGACGTACCGACGTCGACATTAATAACGACCCTCGAACGTTTGTCTAATGATCCCGAAACGTTCCGCCATTTGTCGGCCGTGCAATTTAATCGGCGAACAACTCGTCGTCGTTGCCCACCCCGTCGATCCACCCCGTTTTTCCTTTCGATTCGTTAATGGCGTGTTGTTATCAACGATTACGCGAGCTGCATCATCCCGATAGCTTCGTCCAACCTCTGTTGCTCGGCATCCGACTCTCCGGGAACGTTCGTTGATAAAATTAGTGGTATCCGTGGAACGAACTGAAATACTCGGAGATTTTAAGTAAGTTGAATCTTGGAAATGCGCGCGATGCGAATAATTGAATCGTCGGCGAGAGGAAACGTTATTTGAATAATTTCATTGCAAAATGTTATATATGTATATATATAAAATAAGGTTTTAAAAGTTTTTGCAAGTCTTGGTATTTCTTCTTTATTTGATACAATAAATATAATATTGTTAGTATTATAATTATTAAGGATTAATTATTCGATTCGTAACAGTTTTACAGAGAGGTGTAAATAAGGATGTGAAAGCGTGTGTTCGATCGTAATACTCGCACGATAAATATACCATAATTAAATATTGATTCTAGATATCACAGGGATCTCTAAAGTTTACATTAGTGACGGAGTGTAGGGATAAAAGGCGATATTTATATTGTAACGGATACCTATTATACCTTCGAGCCTTAAATTCTCTGAATACACAACCTGTTTCCTCCTCCTTAGATAAATTACTGTATACACATTGATATTCTTTCAAATTCAAATAAAAATCTACGAGCACTCGAAAGTAACCAATTTTCAATAACTGCTCCAATGTTTCCTCTTTATTAAAATTGAAATTGAATGGAACTTTGTTTTAATGGAATAAAAATGCACTTCACACGCGAGGCACAATTCTAGAAAATTACTCTAGTTAAATGAAAGATGATATATCTCGAATCGTGATTCTCGTGATCGAGAATTGATACAGGATTGCAAAAAAACTCGTGACACGTTCTCTTTTTTTCTCTTTTTTTCTCCTCCTTTTCGTTTCGCGCACGCGATTGGTCCACGGTGATTCAGCTCATAAAAAGATTAAACCGCGGAAACACGTGGCGTCGTCGTCCACTTTTTACGCTTCCGCATACGAAGTATCGATACACGGTTTGCCAAAAACGTGTGGGACCATATGTTGCCCCAAAATTTCACGATTTCTTTATCGGTTCGACGGATATTTGAACGTTCGATTTTAAGAGAAATTATCGAAAACTCGATAATATATTACATCAGATTAATAAAGAAACTATTGAAGTGCCTATTACGTTCTCCTCAACTCGATTTCTCTACTTATTTCCGAAAAATTATTAAAACATAGATATCTCTTGATTTTTCTTATCGTCAAGATAAATATATAAATCCAAATATAATTTTATAAATGTTCCATTGATCATAATTGATGATCTCTTAAGATTATTATCTCTTAAAACACTTGCTGTGAGAACGTCATTGATACAATTGACTGTAGGAATACAAGAATTAATCATCACATATAGATATTGAATTATTCGAATAAATGTAACACATAAATGTTTCACGTAACAGATAATTTACAATGTGATAGAGAATTTAGGTGGTCGTGAATCATATCAGTCGTTTTATAGTTTGCAAAATAACCACGTCATTTCGCGCAGCGGGCGCGCGCGGTAAAATGCACAGGTTGTGCTCCATCCCCAACAATTTACATCTTCATCAATCTCCCTAAACCAGGTACGCGCGTGTACATCATTCAAAGCGGTTTACCGTAATCTTCGGCTACAGACATCCATTATTACCTTTATCGATTACCTCGTGATACCTCGCGGCCACTTCCACCATGTTCCCCAACGCTAATAGCCGTGGTCTTCGACAATCGATGCTTTTACAATTTTAATGTCTCTCTCTCTCTGTCTCTTTCTCGGCCAATTTCGAATCTTTCATCGACAATCAAACTGTTTACCCTCCCCCAATCTATTCATCGAAACAATTGCTCCAGTTGATCGTTCGTCTGAGTTTAAGAAGTTTCTTAACCCTTTGGAGGAGAATAAAAAAAGGAAGAGGGAGAAAGGATGCAACAGGATTCGTATATCGAAACCGGCGGGGTTTCTTTTCTCGATCGCGACCCCCTTTCTCTGTTTTTTTCTCTCTCTTTCCCCTCCTCTCTCTCTCTTTTCCCGTCCTCCTCGTTTCGTATTTCGTGGGACGCCGTGTACCTCGAACTATGCATTCCAACGCGGTTGTGTGTACACAAAGGGCGGGAGGAGGACGAGCGAGATGCAAATAGGCGGCGGACGGAACAGGTAGAGGTGAGATCGAGGTGGAAGCTGAGAAATTCAATTTCCATCCTTGAACAGAGAACTCGCCCCCCGCCCCCCTTTCTTCTCGGCATTCCACTACAGCTGTCGTGGACCTGCCAGGAAGAGGATTTTCTCCCGTGTACCTCGGTTTTTTAATTTGCACCCATGTCGAGAGCGTAGTCTTCGCGCAATTGGATTGTACAGAGGGTGAATTTCATTACGTTGAATCCACTATCTTCTCTGTTTGCTTAAAAGTTTCGTAATAATTTATAAATCGCGAGGGGATGGGGAGGAATAATCCTTTTTTTTTTTTATGATATTCTGCTCTGCTGTTTAATTTAAATTAATTTTTTTTTTGGGAGGCTATTAAATATTTTAGGACATCTTTT